>NW_025336635.1:1550316-1563625 GCF_004798865.1 Varanus komodoensis
AAAAACAAATAACGACGGCGCCAGGCGGAGACCTTTTTATTTAAGCGTCATTTTAATTGTTAACAATATTTGTTTATTTATCTGGCCAGGGCGACTTCTTTTATATTGTTATTTATTTTATATTGTGAATTTTATATTGTTATTTTTGTATTTTATTGTATTTTATTTTGTGTTGTGAGCTGCCCCGAGGCTTCGGCAAGGGGCGGCATAGAAATGTTTTAATAAAATAAATAAATAAACAAACAAACAAATAAATATGTCTGTGTGGGAAAGAGAAAACCTACTGGCCACTCACTGTGCATTCCTTTCGCACCCATTGCAAGCTGATTTCAACAGAAGAGCAACTACTGATTTGGAATAATCCACGGCTGGGTGCAAATGAATTGAAGAACTGATTTTACTCTAGGTGATTGAAATGAGAAATTAATTGGCTGGCTTTGCCTTCCATGAAATGCAGATACACAAATCCTAGATGTTATTTCCAAATTTGCTCAGATTGATCTAAGTCAGCACGTGCAAATTTTATGCGCTTTTGGGGCTGTGCCTGGGCCCCTGTTCATTTGGGTGTCTAGTAACTACCCTTGAATAGATCTAAAATCTGTCAGAGGACGACGCTGGAGGATTCATTCCACCTTGGGAGTGGGAGGGGCTCTGCTGTGTAAGCCAAAGATCCAGCTAGTTCTGCTCTCACAGTGGCCCGACCAGCCACATTCAGGAAAGCCACAAGCAGGACACGCATGCTGTACAACACCAGCCTCCAGCCCATGTTCCCCAGCAGGTGTACATAGGCCTGCTGTCTCTGATCAGGAAGCAGCATAGGACAAAGAGGCTAAATGGCCTTCTGCTTCATCAGTGCGTCTGCCTGCTTGTAAAAGCAGTGAGCTTCCGAAAGACACTTTGACAGAGGTTTGGGGTCATAAAGGGACTTACTGTTCCACATCTCTGCAGGTTTGAGAAATGAACATTGGGAATAAACAGGACGGGCTGGGTTTCCAAGTCAGCCTGTGGTTTGAGGTATGTGATTTCATTGCCTCGGAAGCCCGAAACCAAACAGCTTTTCAGACCTGCAAGACAAAAATGAAGGTTCTTTTCCCACCATGTTTGCTACCAGAGATTTGCCATTTGAGAGAAACAGAGAGCGGCCCAAGTCATCCGTGGCCCTGCGTTGCTGCAGCTCCTGGAGCCCCTCAGCCAGCAGGAAGCCTGCGGTTGGGCTCCCACCATTTCCTTTCCATACTGGGAAAGAGGAATTTGGATCTGAGCTGTGTCTCTGTAGGAGGCAACCTCCACACCGATTCCTCAGCCAAAACTATTATTCCCCCCCCCCCCGCTCCCCATGGCTGCCCCTCAAAACTGCTACTTGCAGAGGACTACAAGCTCATAAAAACATTTTTAGAAAAAGCCAAAACCCACCCATGAAACTGACCCAGAACAAAACCGAACAGCAAAAGGTGCCATCCTAGCCTGTCAGGCTGGAGGATGCTGGGAACTTTAGGACTTTTTTCCTATCCAAATATGCACGGGATTGTATCTCGACCCTAATGCAGTCCAATCAATCAGTTCTCCCTAAAGTCTTCTGAAATAAAACACCGAGAAGCCTGGCTGGTTTGCATGGGAAGCAAGTTTCTGTAACTTGCCAGATCTCAGCCTCAGAGAAAAATGATTAAATGTATCTGAGGATAGGAAAAAATAAAATTCAAATTCCAAAAATTCCAGAATAAGTCCTTCTATCCCTCAACAAAATTACTAGAGAGTTTTCATAACTGGATACTATAAAGAGATCACAAGTAAAATGCCTGCCCTGCATTTGAATGCACAATCTAAAAGATTCGATGCTGAAGAGGAAGGGAGGTGGGGAAGAAACTCGAAGACTGATATGCATTTGGAGCTGCATCTGAAATGGCGCCATTCCTCTGCATGAGCCTGCCTGCAAACCGCGATCACTTGCAGCGCCTTCCGCTTTTAGAAGTTTGTCAGTGGCCTCTCTGGCTGTGGTGCCCAACCTGTGGGACGTCAGTCCAGCCTTCTCCACCTGGCCTCTGCATTGCTCTACCCTGGGCCACACCCGGCAGGGAGAGTGGCGTAGTGGTTAGAGTGCTGGAAGGTCCCGGTTCAGGTCCCCACGTCTGCCATGGAGCTCAGGTTGGCTTTGGGTCAGGCACGGACTTTCCTCCTCACAAGCTTGTTGTGAGGAAAAGATGGAGGAAGGAGGCCATCATGGAGGCCGTCTTGGTTCTTCGGCGGAAAAGGCAGAGCAGGGTTGCATCAAACGAATGAATAAACAAAAGGGCAGCTTGTTTTCCTTGTGTGCTTCAATGGTGTCAAGTTCCTTGGACTGGCTTTTTATCGCGCCGTTATCTTTGGTGGGCTTTCTTGGTGTTTTTATTTGACATGTTACTTATTATGCCTTGAATATGGATTTGTTTTGTAAGCTTGCTGGAGGGCATGCGTCAGGGTATAAATTCCATAATAAGCAAACAATATAAGTGAAGAGATGCCCCTTTGGAGCAGGCCTTTAAGTCCGGCTGGGGCCTGCCTACTCTGGCCTGACTGGGGCTCTTGCTAGTCTGAAGGTGGCGCAAATGGCCCGGGAACTCTGGCTCTTGATAACTGGAGCAGGATCAAGCCCTGTTCCCTGAAGGCACTCTTAGGAGCAGCCCAAACTAGCTGCCCAGCCCCATCTACGCACCGTTATTATTGGCATCCAGGCATTTCCCCTTCCGTCTGAACTGCTTGCGCTCATCATCTCGCATCTTCCTCTCTGCCCCCTGGAGGGAAAGTCAAAAGATGATGGGTAACCATCTTACTCACAGACCCATGGACGCTTCTCATGCATTGCTAAACACCTGCCTAGCAACCTTCCCACAGCCAGCAGGGAAGACGTGGAAGGAGAAATATGTATACCGCATATGTATATTATTATGAAGCAGGCAGTGGCTTCCAACAGCCACACCGACAACAGTGCTCATTGTGGAGATAAGCCATTCTGTCCTCGAATTGCAACACTAACGGTCACAGGGAGCCCTGCTTTATTTATGCATTTCTGGGCCACCTTCTACTCCTAATGGAGTCTGAGGAAGGCCATGCTCCATTTTCTGAGAAGAGAGTCAACAGCTCCCGGACCACCCAAAAACGCCGCCTTTGTTGCCTGCGCTGCCATGCAAGAGGCATGATCATGCGCTCTGGAGTGCGTGCGGCTGTCTTTGCTCTGGCTGATGCCCATCAGGTTCCACGGACTGCAGAATATCCTGGAGCAGAGCCGAGCACGGTGTCACGAACACTCCAGTGCCACAAAGCCAATGGCCCTCCCTGTCTCTGTTCCACAGGAGTCCACAGCCTGGTGGGGTCACCTGCAATTTCCACCCCAGGAGCATCCAGAAACCCAATCTCCTGATCATGATTCTCCCCGCATCTGCATACCGGAAGCTCAGCAGTCGTGCACACTTGCACAGGTTAGTGGGGGGGGGGGAGGTGGGCTTCTGGGGGCTCCATGTCCCCGGTGTGCTGGGTCAAAGCCGGTCACACACATAAGGAGTGCTGCACCCACTGAATCCACCCATCCCCACCCATCCCTTTTCTCTCTCCTCCACTCTGTAGCCATTAGGCTTAGAAAAAGACCCCATTCATGCAAATGGATTTAGTTCCCCTGAGTTGACATTGCCATACAGAAGTGGCTGTCCTGTTCAAGCTGCGGCAGTACACAAGGAGGATATGGTTAACACTTCCTTTCCCAGTTGCCACAACCAGCCCAAAAATCCCACTCTGTGCAGGAATTACGCTTAGGAAAAAAGGTTCGCTTTGCTTTATTAGATCATTTGTCACATCCAAGACACCACAGACCAGAGGCTCCCCACCTTTGGCTTTGTCCGTCTTTAAGATTCATCAAACCAAGCTCTCCATCTAGCAATTCGGCACTTTAAAAGCTCATCCAAAAAGGTGGTGCCTTTGCTTTGGAAGCTTTAGTTGTGATCTCTGGCTGAGCTGCCAGTTCCAAGCCTTCTGTACGTCTCCCCCACCAGCCCTCATGGAAAGCTTGCTAAAAGGGATTCACTCTACCTTATCGCAGAATATTTTGATCTGACAGACAGCTCGGTGGACAAGCCGGTTTGTCCCGGTGCTGTAGTCGTAAGTATCTATTTGCAGATTCAAAGGGACGCCCTTCACACCTTTCTGGGAGGAGAAATCCGTGCTCAGGCAGTTCACTCCGATAAACACCTGCAAGGAAGCGTGGAAGGGGCACGATTCAGCGGCAGTCCGCACAGGTCTGGAGGATATATGGAATTCTGGCCAATGCAAGACCATCGAGATGGTGTCATCTTAGATACAATATGCTTAGAGGAGCATCTGCATTGCTAGTGCAGAGGCAGCCAGGATGAAGGGAAGGGAGACAGAGGTGGGGTTCAATTTCTATATATTTTAAGGAGTGTCAAGAGTTTCAGAAGGATGATGTGGAGGGAAGCCACACTGAAGTGTTACAACTCTGCAGGGAGTATCTGCGAGCCCACTGGCTAGCCTTTTGGGTTATCCCTTTGGGCTGCTAACCCCTTTCCTCTTGGGCCACGGCCTTAGTGCCAACACGCTTCTTTCTTTGCATCAGGTCTATTGCTCTCCTGCAAATTTGAAACAACCAACCACTGCCCCCGGGATCTTTCTACCGCCCCCACTGGGCTGTGCCACCCACATTAGGAATCGCTGTCCTAGCTAAAAGATCGCACTCGGGTACTCCCAGTGATGCTTCTCTTTTACAGGGATGTTGCCTGTGTGAAGGAACGTGTGTGCGTGTGCGAGAGAGGGGTGTGCACATGTGCACATGAAGCATGGCCAAAGGCAAGAGAAAACGGTCTTGGGGGGAAAGTAGGATGACGAGGCTAATTGAATCGGCTGCAAAAATGGCTTCTTAGACCACCTGGTGCTGCAGGAGCAGTGCTCTTGGGGCAAGCAAACTGCAGCCCTCCAAATGGCTTGGCCTACGCCTCCCATGATCCCTCACTGTTGACTCCTGGCTGGGGCCAATGGGAGTCATGGCCCAATGCATCAGGAGGGCCACAAGCTGCCCAGCGAATGCAACACTAGTCCAGAAAAGATTTCGGGGTGCATTTGCGACAGGAGGCCCTACGACCAGAAGAGCTGCCATGCTGGCCCAAACAAAACCTTCTTCAGTCCACACAGGGCCCACTCAAACAACCCACCTGGGCGCCAACCCACAGAATAAAATTGCAATAGTGCTCTCCTGCTCATGTGCCCTAGAAATTGCTTCTGAAGCTATACTGCCTCTGATCCTGAAGCTTATATCCCCATCATGACCACCAGCCATGAAAGGCCTTAACCTCCATGAGGACCAGAGCCTTGCTCAGAGTTTGGAGGCATGGCATGATCGGTGGAAGGCACTGGAAAAGGCTCTGACAGCAACTCTGGGGATTTTGTTCTCTCTGAATTCTCAGCCTTCAGCAGCCCCAGGCCTGCTGCAGCCAGCCTACGTTCCCCAGAGGGTGATCTGCATGCCTGGGATATTTCGATGGAAGGGGAGTGGAGAAGCTGCCCTAATGTTTTGTAATCTCACAGTTGTCAGGAAAAGACCAAGATTGCTGTTGGACTCAAAAGAAAGGCCAGGGCCTGCTGAAACCTCAGAACCAAAAGAACTGCACTTGCAAGCCACCTGGGAGCACTTCTCGTTCAGCCCCGTGCACGTCTGAGTTCGCATGCGCGGGACTGCCCTGGGACTGCAGGCAGGCGCTGCCCTCTTTCAGAGGGCTGTAAACCGCTCTGGGAGATTTTTTGGCTGAAAGGCAGGACACCATGTCCTTTGAATGAATGCATAGTCACTTGCTGGCAGTATGTGCCATTAGTCTCGGTGGAACTTACTCCTGAGTAAGTACTACAGGGTAGCACTGTGGTGGCAAGGGTGCATTTCTGTGGATGCAGCATTCCGCCTCGGGAACGATCATTCTGGGTGTGAAGCAGGGGACATCCAACCGGGACTTCCCAAAACCCCGTCAGGCCACTGCTCTTAAGGTGCTTCGGGGACACTGAGGGAGTCAAATGCGCATGGAATTGCTGCAGCTGGGGGACAGCACGGTAGCGCAGCAGTGGGAACCGTGCCCTTCAGATCATACCTTTGCTTCTTCAGCAATGTTCCAGACAAAAGACAAAGCGTTGTAAGCCACCTCTTCGATGTGCTGCACGGTGTTGAAATTCTCTTTACAGTCCGCTGGAAGGCACAAAACTGGCAGTTATTCCTCAACTAGCCAATTATACGTTGTTGAGCTAAATAGCTACCATTGTCTTGAAGAGGTGTGACCAAACTGGCCTGTCTTCGTAGGCACGGTGGGGAAAGGAGGGGGTGCTGAATTTCCCCTTGCAGATTTGTTGGGTTGCCACCCTGAAGTGGCCCTACTTGCAGGTAATTGCAACGAATCATGTGCTAGATTTTATGTGCCATGCACAAGTCACTTCCAACTTGATTGTGCAGCCTCTGATCAGCCTGATTGTAGGTTGCTCCGTGATGTTCAAACTATGTACATTAGGGGTTGTTGGTGGGCTAAACAACCCACGTTTAACCTAAGAACTAATCTTAAGTTAACTCTGGGTTGTTTGTGTAGTTAACCCATGATTTACTGCTTTGAAAATCATCTTACAGTGCAAATGGAGGAAGCACTGTGCAAAAACCATGAGGCGATCAAAAGATTGCTGGGCAGAAGAAAGAAAGGGGAGCGGAAAAGGGCTGGCCAGCTGAGCTGATCCAAAGGGTCAGAATGTGATGCCGCCACCCGGGGCAGGTTTGGCCCAGGGGCCTCTGCTTCAAAACCCAGGCCCTAGAAGAAGGGCAGCTCATGGGATTCATTTTCCTTTCCTCCTAGAAAACTGTGATGCCCACATTCCGTACCGACATCAATGACTCTCTGCTTGGCTGTGGGCTGGCGGGAGTGCCAGTGCTTCCAGAACTTGAGCTGCTCCATCGGAATCTTTTCATTGTCAAAAACCACCATCACGACACTCTGGGAACAAGGCAGAAGTGCATTGAGATTCTACGTTAATTGGTAACTTCATTTGCAAAAAGTCAAATTCAGCTCTGGTTAACGCTACCCCATTTTCTTAAACTTCCATAATGATTGGCTTTAGAATCATTCTGATTTCAGGAAACAGAAATAGGGATGGGTGAGAATTTAGTTTTGGGTGAAGATTTAGGACCCAAGACATTTTCTATATGCGAGGCAAATAAGGTTAAAAAAAGGAAACTGGGAGAAACAGACTCTGTCCAGACCCAGGTTTGAACCCAGCACAGTCAGTTATGCTGGTGCTGATTATGTTCCCCCAGGAAGGTCCCCATCTTTAATAACCAGCAGGTGCTATCATGACCTCTCCAGGCTGGGAATTGCTCTGAGCGCTTCAATGCAGCTAGTGCGAAAGGGTAAGAATTTTGCTTCACTTCGTCTCTGTTAAGAATTTATTCAAATTCACTATTTTTTCGTATTTGAAAGAGGAAGAACTCAACATTATGAAAGCAAGAAAGGAAAGTTGACACATTTGTCCGTCCGTAAACCAGAAGTGTGACTGTGATGGCCAGGGAAAAATAGAGATGGGAAGGACTGGAAATCTCTGCAAAACTGTTTTTCCCCAGAAAATTTCCAGAGAAAAAATGGGAAATATATCCAATTATTTTCAGTGAATGCCCTGCTACACATGCCTTATGCTTTTTTTTTCAATTTTTTTCCACAAAGCACACTCATTTTTAAGCCTGAGCAGCCATTGGTTCAGGTCATCCTTCCAGTTCTGAAGGTCTCAGCTGTGCTTACCTTCACTTTGTTTGAAGTCAAATGTAAACACTTGGCATCTCCACCTGTCTTCAGGGTGACTGGGTAGAACTGGCCCTTGTTGAGGTAGGCCATGGGGGAATCTCCGGATTTGATGTGAATGGCTTTAGGGGATCCCAATGTGTATTCAAAGTCACTTGAGTGCAACAATCAGGAAAAAAGACAAACCGTAAATTAACACCTGGGCAACATCTTGCTTAGGACACCAAAACTCCACAAAATGGACAAGATTTTAAGCTCTTCAGAACCAGGAGGGGTGCCATGTACCAAGCAGAACCCATCGGGAAAGATGTTAGGAGATGCATGTTGGCAAGAGGGGAGGGATAAGGGTGGGGGAAAGGCTGCCCACACAGATATCCCATCAGCCTCCTCACACACTACTGTCCCCCCGAACAACCTCTTCCCTGGGGGTCTCAGAAGGGCGCACATGTTTGTGTTCATCAGCTGTCCTAATAAAGCGAGCACACTAGGAGTATCTGTTACATTTTGCCCTTGCTTCCAGCAGAGCTAAGTCCATGCACAGCTGGTGCTGTTTTGCGCTGGAAGACGGATGCACTGGTGCAGGATCACCAGAGGGCCAAACCGGAGGTGGCAGCCCAGCCTCATGAATGCTCTCCTTTGTCTGTCCTAATAGCATATAAAGCAAAAGAGTGACAAGTGGCAGGAGCGGGGAGGACTCTGCTTTTTAAGCGAAATGCTGCGCACTAGTGAGGCAAATTATGCCAGCTGGGCTGAAGCTTTGCAGCCCTGCTGTGTCCCATCCAGGTGTCCTGGGAGGAAGGATGGGACAAGCACTTAACCATGCCTTTTTCCTGAGAGGCAGCAGTTACCTCTTGGCATCTTTGACAGAATAGCCCTCCGAACATGGCGCTTCTGTCTGGGACTTCAAGATATCCGTGAAAATCAGTGCCTGTAGAAATACAAAATCAGAAAAGCTGCTTTTGCGTTTGAACTGATCAAGAATAGAAACCCTACATTCAATACCCTATGGAGACCAAGGCCAAAAGGACAAGCAAGCAAGCTAGCAAGCAAAAAGTCATTTTGAATCTTGAAGAAAGCCAGACTAGAAGGTCTGAACAGTGTTTTATCGACATGCAGGAATTTAGCAGAGGAAGTTTTGGCCGGCACGGAGATAAAACTGCTGAAAAACAGCCACATCTGCTGAAGTGACAGGCTGCAACAGCATCGGTAGACATAATAAAGCTGGCTTCCGTGAAAGGAACCATGCCCTGCTCTCGAGCCACTGACTCTAACAAAGGTCACAGGCTCAGGTCTTTCATAGGACCTGGAACGCTAGAGTCTAGCGATCCAACAGCACTTTCTTGACTGGCTTTCAGAGCAAACGCCGGGGAACAGAGAGAGCCAAGGAAGTGGTGCATTGTTGCACAAAGGTAATCTTTTATAAACATTGCCCCTCCCAAACCTCTTCCTAGTCAGCATCTTCCTCATACTCAGTCTAGGCAATACCCAGGAAGCCGCAATGTGCTTCCTCTTCCTGCTTCGGCCACATGATGCAATGGCTGCCTAATGAGAGCAAACAACCCTCATTATGGTGCAGGGCGAGGGTGGTGCGCACGCCCTTCCCCAGAGGCTCAGGAGCGTGGCGACTCTGCCACTCGGCGTGGGAGATCCTCCATTAACCTCTGCTGTCCATATCACGCCTTTTGTTACCCTACTCTCTCTCTCTCTCTCTCTCTCTCTCTCACGCACACGCACGGGTGCCCTTGGGCACCAGATAGGAATAGAGGATGGGACCGCAATTGTTGCGGGATGGACACGGCCTACGTCTTGTCTTCCTCTTTTCTTTTTTATTGACCGCTGGCTGCTTTGCACCTGCCCGATGGGATGGGAGAGGGTCGTTTGGCAAACAGTTCTGCAGGCACGGCTGACCGACGTACATGGAGAAATGATTTAAGGAAGCAGGAGGAGGGAATGACACAACGTCCTTCCAACAAAACAAGGCACTTCATTCTGCCAAATCCCCATGACGGCGAACTTGGCACATAAAGGACACTCCCTCTGCATGCTTAATGAGTGCAACTTGGGCTGCTCCCATTTATACCATACAAGTCGCATCCTGCACAGAGATGGGCAGAGCCATGCAATTTTGCTCCAGAAAGGGTTTGGCAGCCCTGATTTCTGAGCCTGGGTTCTGTCAAACCTTTCTGAACTGAATTCCAGCAGGTACTAGATTTCAGCGACATCATTTCTCTCTTCAGCACCATTAATGTCCGATGTCACTTTGCTGCAAGAAAAGGAACTGGGCAAGCCTGCAGGCCATCCTGACCTCCTGAGGGTCCTCTTTGAAGGTGCTGTCCGGCTGCCATCTCTGCTGTGGTGGAGCCACGTGGATCGCATCGAAGAGGGAACTGAGCGAGTTGTTGTCATACATATCTCCTGACGTCATCATATAGTTCTCAGGATTGGCCTCCAGCTTGCTGGGCCCAGGAGGCAAGGCCGGTGGCTTGTGAGAAGAGGGGATGCCTTCCAAACCTAAGCCATTCTTCTTGGGAAGCTCTGAATATTCCTGATTCATGGAAACATTTTCAGCCAGGAGCCTCATGAGATGAGCTGAACTTTCAAAGGAGGAAATCTCTGGGTCATACTCCATCCCATGGCAGTGCCTAGAAGGGGGGAAGGAAGCCAGGCAGAGCAACTCATCAGCGCAAGGTGGATGGGCATGTTGACTACACAGTTGTACCTGATATGCAAGGGTGAAGACCTGACACGATTTGCAAAGTGGTAGTAACTGCAGTGAGATGCCATTCAAACTACTCTAGAGGATTTGAGCATTGATATTCCAGTGTGGCATCGTGGTTAAGAGCAGGGGACTGGGACTCAGGCAACCTGAGGACCTTTTTCTCTGCAAAGCATTTTAGATGTTCTGTTTCAGCTAAACGTGGCACTTTGGAGCAGGATGAAATGAGTTGAGGTACCACCAGCATATAGAGAGCCAGTGTGGTGTGGTGGTTAAGAGGGTGGGACTGGGACACAGGCAACCTGGGATCTAGTCCCCACTCAGCCATGGAGCCAACTGGGTGACTTTGGGCCAGCCACAGACTCTCAGCCCAGCCTCCCTCACAGGGTTGTTGTTGTGGGGATACGATGGAGGAGGAGAATGATGTAAGCTGCCTTGAGCCCTTTGTAGGAAAAGGGCAGGATATAAATCGGAAAATAAATAAATAAATAAAGATTCCACTGAATAGCAAGGAGCATTTTACCACATATCCACCACCAATGTGCAGTCCACCGCGGTCACTTGCCGCAAGCCCTGTTCACATGCCGAGCACTGACGCCACACGCCTGTGAGAGTGTGCTTCGAGTCAAGCCTTCCATTGCTCCTTAAGGAATCGCCAACCAGCACCTCCACCCAAGCCGGTGGGGACTGGGGTCACAGCACACGAGGCTGGCGGCTGGCTTGCCCTCCCCAACAGCCACCAGGACAAAACCAGCATGCCCATACCCAAGGGCTGCAAGATGGCCATCCCCCCCTCACGTCAGAATTTCCCCCACCTCCTCAGGGGGCACACCGATCCTCAGCCATGTTGATCTACACAGCCATGCAGGCAGCTCCAGCCTGTACGCCCCCCGACCCCAGTCACGCGGGGTCGTGCAGGTTGCATGGCTGAGTTTCAGGTGCAAACATGGGATGGCCTTGGCGGTGGGGTGTCCAGTCACAGTGGCCATTTGGTGGGCCTCTCACAAACTGCCAAAAAAGAGGGAATGCATCTGCAAAAGGTAGGACAGAAGAGGCCACCGATTGGCATATGCATACAGAGAACATTACGACGATGAAAATAGAAGGAAAGTCCCTCCCACCCTGGTGGGCCCACCGCTTCCATTTGCTGCTCTGATGCTCACTGTGGATGGACCCAGTTCTGACCGTTATTTACCTTTAAACCAGAACCGGACAAGACAGTCCTTCAAATAGGGGATGCCTCTGCAGCCCTTCAAACCGAGGGCGGCTCTTTGGAAAGGGGGACTCCTGGCCATGTGGATGAGGGCAGGCGCCCCCAAGGCCTCATAATTCAACTGACACTCACCACAGAGGAGCAAGGTTCGAGACTAGACTCTTAGAACCATTCCTGGCATGACCAGGCCACTGTGCCTGAAAAGTGCTCCCCGAGAGGTGTTCTCTGTCCCTTGAAATGGGCTTCCTGGAGGCCACAGTTCTTGGCACCATGTCCAGCTGAGACATCGTTCAGGGATGCTTTCTTTCTCCCCGTCCAGAAGTCCCAGCTCTGCTGGCTGGCCCTCTGAGCGAACCTAGAACACCTGTCCTGTCTTCTCCTTCCATGTAAGAGCCTGCCTCCATACACTGCAAGGAACGTGAAACCATGTTTCTGAGAAGTACCCCCAGGACAGATATATGCCCTTAAGCTACAACACCATCCCAGAAAGCAAAGGAAAGCAAAGCGAAGGAACCGAATCATTCCCAAGCCAGTAAAGAGTTAATGTAAACCGTTTCCCTTCCTGTCCACAGCACCTGTGAGGTTGGGAGAGCGAAACCAACACTTCACAATCCCACTGCTGGGTCAGTGGTTCAGAAATAGAAATGCTAAATGCCAAGTGCAGGGGTACAGAGAGTGCAGGAAATGGGACTGAATGGAGTGATGCCAATGGACTGTTAACTTATTTAGGGGAGAGAGATCTGAAAGGCATGGAAGCCAAGGAGGATGAAAGGGAGAACACGGCTCCTTTTGGAAAGAGTTGAAACAGAAGCATGCTTATCGCCCTTACAGTGAGTGCAGAAAGGCCACAGGGAGTCTGTCCTCCTGGGTTCTCTCTGTACTTTGCTAGCCCCACTGAGGGAGACATGGGGTGACATCCAACCCTTCCTGGGATAGAATGTAGGAAACTGGGGGAGGAAACACGACTGAACCATCTTCTGCAGCACTACCCACTTTCACCCACACAAACCAGTTCCCCCAGCCAGGCCCAGCCCGGCACACGGGAGGCCACTTTCACCGCTATGGGCCACCTCCACACCTTCAGCACCGACCGGCAACATCCTCTTAACTGCATCCAGTCAGATCTTCAAGAGGATGCCAGGAGGTGCCTTCGAAGGCTTGCCAAAGCCAAGGGCTTCTCTGTCTTCCAGCCCCAAAGTGCATTCTTAAAAAGCTATGGCTAATCTAGACAGCATTCTAAAAAGCAGAGACATCACCCTGCCAACAAAAGTGCGTATAGTCAAGGCTATGGTTTTCCCAGTTGCAATGTATGGCTGTGAAAGCTGGACCATAAGGAAGGCTGAGTGCCAAAGAATTGAGGCCTTTGAATTGTGGTGCTGCAGGAGACTCCTGCAAGTCCCTTGGACTGCAAGGCAATCAAACCAGTCAGTCCTAGAGGAGATCAACCCTGACTGCTCTTTAGAAGGCCAGATGCTGAAGATGAAACTCAAATACTTTGGCCACCTAGTGAGAAGGAAGGACTCCCTGGAGAAGAGCCTAATGCTGGGAACAATTGATGGCAAAAGAAGAAGGGGACGGCAGAGGATG
>NW_025336635.1:1563725-1565962 GCF_004798865.1 Varanus komodoensis
GACCGCTCTTTAGAAGGCCAAATACTGAAGATGAAACTCAAATACTTCGGCCACCTAGTGAGAAGGAAGGACTCCCTGGAGAAGAGCCTAATGCTGGGAACAATTGATGGCAAAAGAAGAAGGGGACGGCAGAGGATGAGGTGGCTGGATGGAGCCACTGAAGCAGTTGGCGTGAGCTTAAGTGGACTCTGGGGGATGGTGGAGGACAGGATGGCCTGGAGGGAGGTTGTCCATGGGGTCGTGATGGGTCGGACATGACTTCGTGACTAACAACAACAACGACAACAAAAGACATTCAGGCCGGCTTTGGGTGGCCAGGTTGGGAGAGGACACTGTTCATATTTTATCTACCCCTAGAACGGCGGGAGAAATGGATGACAGCAACCAGTGAGGCCTTCTGCTGCACCAGTATCACAATGAAAGTGCAACCAAAGCCTCGGCACACGTAACTTGCCTTCTGTCCTCAGAATGGTCTGCCATGTCTTCTGCATGAATCAGGTTTCCTACTGCACCTTCTCTTTTTACTAGAAAAACCAAGACCCTGAGAAATAGACTTTATGCATGGTCCCCATCTCCTAACAGTAACAGTGCTCAGAAGTAGCTCGGTCTCAAGCCAGGCTGGCCTAGGATAATCGCCAATGTCTGCAGGCTGCTGTACAAAAGGGGAGACACTCCTCCTCACCTTTTCCCGAGTTCGCTGCGGCCTGTTGTTCCAGATGGAAGGATCCTCTTCTCCTTTGGGACCTGCCGAGAATGGGGGGAATATCAGTGCTCCATACGTCAGGTGTAGCGTTGCACTATCAAGATCTGTTGTCTGCTTGTTGGAGGGACTATGTTTTCCTTTCCTGCTCCTCCTCATTGCCAGTGCCCACTATAATTTACACACACACAGAGCAACTCCTAGCACTCATTCTCAAGCCAGACGTGTGTGAACAAAAGGCAGTCAGATAGCTGTTTTTATATCAACATGGTCAGGGAGCTAGTTGTAGAAAACCACACATCAGCCAGGTTTGCAGCTAACACCAACCCAAAGTATAGGTTGAGGACAGGTTGTTATGGCTTATCATTACTTGTGAACACTGCAGTATGGTTTAACAATGGGTTGTTAACCACAGTCAACCCAGGAGAAGAAACCATGGTGTATTGCTGGGTTTTGAACTTTGAGTTATCCATGCTTAATAATAATGGTGTGCAAATAACGACAATCCATGATCTAATGATAATGCATATACCAGGTTGTTGTTACATGTGAACCAGGTCACCTTTGCCTGAGGAGGGAAGGTGCCTTTATTCATATCCCTTGGCAGGATTTTACAAACAACCTTAGTAGCTTGGGATAAAGGGACTCACTTGGGAGTAATTTGGCCCACATTCACTGCCTTCTAGCTGGTGAAACACAGAGTGGCAGCAAATGTTATGCCATTGCATGGCCTGAAGAAGCTGTTATGTCGACCGCTCTCCGTACCATGTAATAGTCATAGAGGAGACTTAGGGCGGCCACGCCGTCGTCATCCCCATTAACCCTCATCATAGCCTTGGTGGCGGCTGTCAGCGGGTTCTCCAGGTAGCTCTTCCAAGCCTCATCTTCATTCACATAGGAGTATTTCTGGAACCCCATTCCGTCATTCTTCCGAAGGTGCACAGACCTGAAACTGAGTGGAAAGAGGAAGGAGAAATATTGATTTCCAAGAAGTTTCCAGGGGAGGTTTAGTCAGGGGTGCTCTTCTGTTGTGCTGTGTCTGAGCACGCACTGGGCATCTCTGTCCGAAAGCCAAAGAGTGAAATGTGCTGGTGAAAGGAGTAGCCACGTTAGGCTGTCCGGTTGTCCTCTTTTACACAGGGTCGTCCTCTGTTTGAAGGGGATTCCTGCCTAATTCTGGTTTAAAGGTAAAGAACCCTAAGGAGAAGTGCCCATCCAAACTCAGCATCAAACTGGCAGGCATCCAAATCATCTGGTCCTAGCGTTCCACAAAATGATGAGATAGGAGGCATCCCTTTTTAAGTTGTAATCATTTCAATAACAACTTATAACAAGTAATAGCAACTTTCTAATAATAACTTTGCTTCCATATATGTGAGTTGGCACAGGCAAACGGGAATTCTATTTTAGTGATTTGCTGGTAGCTAGAACAGGTTCTCAATGCTGAGTTCTCACCTCCTCCTTTTCGTTGTCTTTTCTGCATTTCCTGGCAGTCCCAGATTATTCCATCTGTTGCTTTTTAACCTATAATCCTGAG
>NW_025336635.1:1566062-1847565 GCF_004798865.1 Varanus komodoensis
TTGATGTAAAGGGAAATACATGTCAGTTCCAAGGCCACTCATAACAAAGAATAAACCATCAATTTAAAACAAGCAATGCCAGCACAGCAACTAAAGTAGCAGTATGAGGTCAGCAATAAAACTGTCAACAACAGTGTGGTGTAGTGGTTTGAGCACTGGGCTGGGGCTTGGAATCTCTCCGTGGTCTAGTCTCTCCTCAGCCACGCTCCTCACTGGGTGGCTTTGGGCTTGTCATGTTCAGCCTAGCCTACCTCACAGGGTTGCTCTGAAAGTAAAATGGAGAGGAGGATTGTGTAAGCAGCCTTGGATTCCTTACAGGAAAAAGTGTGGAATATCAATATACTAAAATAAGGAAATAAATGCATGGCAAAAATGCACACATCATTAAAAAATTATTCATGAAATGCTGTGGAAATTAAAACAGTCTTCATCTGTCAGAAAGCAGTTTGTCAAGTAAGCATAGCCAAGCTGTTGCCTGAGGAGGTTTTCATAATTGGTGAGCGGGGACTGAATAGGTCTGAATTCTGCTGGAGACTTTCTGACGGGCTGACTCCTTTGGAAGCAGCTGCTTCTTCAGCTGCAGGACTCCGAGTGCCAAACCACAGGGATCAAAACAAGCCCCTCATGCTGGGGCCAGGCACACCCCATGGGCCAGTGCTGGTGAGATATACAAGCAGAGGGTGCCTCTGGCCAGTCCAAGGAGTCTCCCCTAATTCTTGGGGTTTTTTAAAAAGGAAATATAGGATGTGGCCTTAAACACTGTTCTCATGTTCCACTGGCTTTCACGCAGCCTCTGTGAGCTGGTTGGCACATAATGAAAACCTAGAGTCATACTTGAATCATGTGTTGCGGTTGGTGTTGGATTGCGGGTTGTTATTCCATCCAAACCCTGCAACTGTGGTTTCACTATGGACTGTTAGCCACAAACAACTCAGAGTTCACAATCCAAGCCCATTTGCTCAACACTTCTGAGGAAAAATTGAAAAAGAAAATAATAAAATCACTAGCCAGTTGATCACTCTACATCCAGGTTATGCTTTCATTTAGCTAAGAAACTCAGCATTAAATATCTGAAGAAAGATTTGATTTCTATTTTATTGTTGGGTGCTACACAAGCTTTTATCCAAGGCTGGAAAGGTGATGGTATCCCTTGGGATTTGGCTCTGTTGGAGAAACTGACGGGCAAATTAGGTATCTAAAAGACCATCTAGATATCAATACATTTGAGTGTAGTTGGTCTCCATTTATCCAATTCATTGACCAAAAAGAAGATGGACTCTAATCTGCCCCAGTGATACATGGCAGGATATGGACAAACATACTTTGCTCTAAGAGATTTGGATGGTAAGATTTTCTGAGAGATTTTTGACTTTGAGATTTCTTCTCTCTGGCAAATAATCTTCACACTCCTGTTATAATTGGTAACAGAGGCATGTGTTTATAAATGTGAACTCCTGGTTCATATTTGTTTTTAATTATTAGTAAACAACCTGGTTGTTGTTTTAATAAAGATGAAACAAAAAAAAAGAGTTCACATGTTTTATTCCTGGGTTGTGAGCAACCATAGTAAAACCACAGTGCCAATGTTTACACATAACAATAACCCGTTCTCTAGAATTCTCATTAAACAAGCGCTGGAGAGCAGGTGGGCAGACAGAGGGCTCACCAGCTAACACAGTGCCTACGCTCACTTTGGGAGCGTCCAGGTGGAGGGTTTGTTGAGTAATCCCTGTGGAGGTGCTGTACAGGTACCCCAGCCTTCTCACCTTCGTGCCTTTGTCTATAGCAAGCCAGAAGAAATGATGCAAAGACATGGGAGGGGTAAGAATGAAAGACAACAGTGGGAGAACCTGCTACAGATTGCAGTAAATGAGGAGGGCAACAGTGCAATAGAAAGTATTCTCTGGAAACATCCTTGGTATGGGCTACCCAAAAATACCTTGTGCTTTGCCTGGAGGACCCCAAGACCCAGCACATGATGTATGGCCTTTGTGGGGAAAGAGAAACTTGCAGGTCTGTGCACAACTGCCCTTTGTGGTCAGTGCCCTCAGCTACTTTTCAGAGCATAGCCCTAGGCAGCAGAGGGCTCTCCGATTCCCGCTCTCCGATTCAAGTTGGCCGGCAGCTCCCCTCAACAAGGAAGGCCTATAAAGCTTCTGTTTCCAGCCCGGGTCTTACCTGGACAAGCCTAGACTTTAGTGCCTCTTGGTTTGTTCCCTGACAGCCTCTCCCAGCCGCCGACAAGCTGGCCATTATGAATGGCCAAAACATAAGAAATGCATCATCAAAAAAGAGGATAAAGAGAACAGCGTTCTGCATAACATCAGCACATGCCACTTGATGTTTAGCTGGATCTTTAGGCATGGTCAGCATTGGAACAGAAATACAGCTCATCTCAGTACAGTGAGGAAGGTCTGGACTACATGCCTCCTCCACCTGCCTGTTCAGGGGCTGAATGGGGATGCCCAGCAGTTCTTATGGTGCTGTCTTGTTACGCTGGAATTGGCCAGCCCAGCCCTTTGCACAGAGGACTGACCTTCGTAAAGAGGACACACGGCCACCCTACCTGGGGCCTGGCTGCCGCTTGTTAATTCACCCTAGCTCCACTCTGACGTGCTCCCTGGCCTTCTTGCATCATTGCAGTGTTTATATAAGAACCAGAGAAGAGCCTCGGGGCCAGACCAGTGGTGCACGTGGCCCAGCATTCTGCTCACCTGGTGGACCACCAGCTGCCCACAGGAAGCCCCCAAGCAGGACACGAGCATGGCAACTCCCTCCTGCCCATGCTCCCCAGCAACAACATAGATCCATCTCATCACAGAGTTATTCCTTGGATCAGCTCCTCAAAAAGATGATGAAATACACAAGAGTGGGGGAGGGGAGGGGAGGGGAGGGGAGGGGAAATCTGTGAGAACTGGGTCAACGGACACATCTGGACTTGCTTCTTTCTTGCCTTTCAGTTGTGGGAAGTTCGGCTTATTACCTGGCTTCTGGGTCTTGCACCTTATCCCTCCTCAGTGGTGTGGGCCAGATCAGCAACTAAAAAACCAGGAGCTATAAAACATATGACCACCCCGACAAATTTGAAGAACAGGCATATTCAGACTTTGAAAAGTCTTTAACAAGAAGAAACACACTGCTCAGATAACCTCCCTTCGGCAGTCCTTGCTCTGGTAACCTCCCATTTGGACTGTTACCACATGGTATTTGCGGGGCTGCCTCCAGAGATGACCTGGGGATGCCATCTGGCACTTGATGTAGCAACAGAGGTTTTAACTGGGCCCAGGTGTTGTGATCATATAACACTGGCTCTTCCCCCTGCTTAGGATCAATTTTGGACCCAATGCAAAGTGTTGGTTTTGACGCAAAAAGTGTGGGGCCTCAGCATCTAAAGGGACTCCAGTTCCCATACGTACCTATCCATGATAGACCAAGAGTATCACTGGAGGCCCTTTCTGAATACTCTTTCAAGGCGCACCTGTCCGACACACTATCACCTTCCAAGGATTGGCAAAGATTTCTTAGTTCTAGGCTTTTAACATTTGTACTATTGTTGAACATCATACAAGTCTGACACTAATAATGCTAAATCTGTTTGTGGCAGTTGCACTGCTTTAACTCTTAGATTGTTTTGAGTTCTGCCCATGCCTGGCTGCTGCTATTTTTTAGTCCCTATTCTAGTTTTAATGTTGGGTATTAGTATTTTGACTGTATTTATGTATTTTAAACTTTGAATGAGGTACATCATTCAAACAACTACAGACAGACAAGCAACACAGAAGCAGGTTAGTAAAAAAAAATAATAATTACAACCAGTTGCAGAGGGGCATATCTTGTGTTTCGAGCAAATACTTGTGCAGAATCCCAGACCACTTTGGGAGGGATCAGTGTGGAAATGAGGGTGGGTTCAGTACTGAACCCCATAAACACCTTGATCTGCCTGGACGTGGATTGGTTAGAATTTTTTTTTTAAAGTTACGCATTTGTAGTCTGTTATTAGGGCTTGCAAAATTGTCTCAGGCAATCTGCTTACCCACACCTCCTCTTCAGCAATGCAGAAATTGGCACAACCCCCGGAGGAGGGTTTGCTTACCTCCCTTTCAGACCTGATGCCCAACAAGCCTCAGCCAGTGTGGCTGGTATAGGGAAAAGACTCGCATCCTGCCTTTGGGTGCCCTCCAGGTTCAAAGTCCTGCAGAGTCATGACATTCCCTGGACGTTCAGTGGAGCCAACTCATAATCTCTCTGCTTCCACTGCCCCACTTTGTGCAGCGATAAAATGGGTGCAGGGAGGGAAAGGAAAGACCTTGTTGCTTTTATTTTCTGTGAGTTTGATGAGGAAGAGGGATCAGAAGAACAAACAGAGCTATGTTGCCCGAGGGGACAGAGACAAACAGGTCCTTGCCGGGCCCCACCCTTGGGTGCTTGTGCACTCTTAAAGCAGCAGCATGGCCTCAGGGGCAAGAGTTTTCCTCAGATCGCTGTGGATGCCTCCATCTCAGAGTTAAATCGCACGCAGGATCATTTGCTAAGAACAGTCATGAACAAAGGACGGGTGTTTTAATAAGTCTAGCTTGATCGTGTGGACTGGGATGATTTTCCCCTTCCCTCGACCAAGCCGACTTGCTGTTAGAGTTCACAGAATCCCAGACTGGGCCGTGGCTGCAGGGGACACCGGTCGGTGGGTCGGCACAAGTGGAGCTAATGCTTGTGTTTGCCTGAGCGGGAGGCAGGCCTTCTGCCCACCCTCGTCTTTCAAGGAATGCGACCCACCGCTCCCTCCCTCCTTTATGAACATATGTCATAACATTAAGGGGGCCTATTATGAATCCCCAGAAAGGACAGAATACATCACACACACTGAAGAAAGAGGACCACAGTAGAGTGTGCATTTGCCAATTTGTAGTTTTGCATGCAAACTCAGAAATAGTAATGACGACTGAAATATAACTGTCGCATAGCATAGGGCGACTTCTGTGCCCATCTGTCTGGGCTGTTCTCCTGTTGCTATCTATGGATGGACAACAGCTGGATGGCTCCTTGTCGTTAAATGGGAATGGGAGAGGACAGCCCAGCTGACTGAGGACAGTCCTCTACTGAAGAGGACGCATGCATTTCTAGATGTGCATCTGTAGGATGGGGGATGCACTGGATCTTTCTTGGTGACTCACAAGAGGCCACCACAAGTCATGCCGTGGCTCTCATGAGAAGGAAGGTGGCCATCTGAGCCTAGTGTAGTCGATCTAGGATGGGAGGCGTCTCAGTGCTAAGCTCCACCTTATCTTGCCAACTGATCAGCTTCCTGGTCTCCCTGAGGATTCATGGGCCACACAACTCCCAAACACACGTTCAGATGGCCAAGCCCACGGCTGACTGTGTCTTGCGGGGGTTCCCCCCCAGTCCCACGTGGGCTTTAGAGCCAGAAGATGCACCCATTTCTAAAAGTGCCTAAGCAACCAAGCCCCCAGACACTGCCAACTGACCAGGAAAAACCAGGAAGATGTAATTCTGTGCTTTTAAGAGAAGCTCAATTTGCTGAAATCAGCAGCTGGCGCTTTATTTGCAGCTTGGAGAGAGATGATCACGAAAAGTGCAGGAGGAACAGCCTGTAAACAAAAAATCTGGCAATCCCAGGGCAACCAACACTGCCCATACCCTGGCTTTTAAAAAATGCACACAGAGACTTTTTTAAAGGCTTGAATGTGTTACTGGCTTAAAAAAAATGTTCATTTGCTGTTATACCTCTGAGCATGAGAACGAAACATCGATCTTTTCTGGCAAATTTCCCTCCAGCTGAATTCACCAGACAGTTCTTCCCCCACCCTAGCTATGGCCATCAGAAGGAAGGGGCGGGGGGGAATCCAGTGCTGGCTTTCCAAGGGCAAACAGCTCCAGAGTTTGGTTTGCTGCTTTTATCTCCACACACAGCCCCCGGGGCCCACACTGCTTTCCCCATGGGGACATGGAACTAATGCTGGCTAGTTTCATTAACTGAGCACAAACTCTCCGCAGGTGGGTCTTTTCACTTTTTTTTTTTTGGGTGCGAGTTTCGTTGTCTTTAAAATTTCTCACGCAGCCCTCCCTCCCCTTCAGTGCCGCCCCGACTGTCTCCAAGCAGCACATGCTAGGATGACTCAAGTTTCACTACTGTCGACGCCGTTTAATCCTGTTCAGACAAGAACCTTCAGCCAAACTGAATCTGAAATATTCACATGAAACGCAGCAGGGAGAGGGGAGAAATGCCAGCCACGGGGCCATTCGGCCCAGGCGTGGGCTCACCGGAGGCTTGCTCAGTTCGCTCCTTCTGTACGCTTTGTTTTATTTGTTTGGTTAGACTCCCCGTGCTCTACCAATGTTTCCTGTGTTGCCAAAGATGAGAGTATGTACTCAGGATCCTGAACAGTCACAGCATCTGTGCTGGCTGGATCTTAAGAGCAGACCCAGCGGGGCAGTTCTCTGTTCTACTTCTTAGCACATGAATATCCCCTTTCTTCTATCGCCCAAATAGAGGGGCCGGGGTGGCATTTCCTGGTGGGATTCCTTGCAGGTAGCGAGTTCGCATCAGTCAGGTGACTGCCGTTACCTGGCCCTTCAGACCTATCTGGGCCCCCCAGCCTTTTGAGGCAGTGGGCGCCTTCAGGAACTGGAGAAACTGGTGGGGCGGCAGGAAAAGTGCCTATTCGGCAGGTTGGTCCTTTCCCTGGCCGCTGTGTCTACGGATCTTGGCCTGCATCCTAAAACAACAGTGTTACGCAGTTGGAAGGATACATGCTCACTTCCTATAATGCAGTGGACTGTGGACCTTAAAACACTTGTGATATATGAACAGGTGGCATATAGACACCACCTTCATGGGAATATTATTTGGATATTTGGTTTTCTTTGGTCCGGGTCTTTAGAATTGCTAGAAAGTTGTACGCATTCCATACAAGTCCAAGTATGCGTGCCTTAAAAAAAAAACCCACCAGGATTTCATTTTAATGAAGGTTCCTGCAGGCATCATGTTGGGGGCCCTTGCACTTCCAAATGCAGTCCGTCGGCACAGCAGAGCTTGGGCCCTCCAACAGGCCTGGACATCTGCCCCGGAGCCTAACCAGTTGCAAGGCCAGAGCAAGGCCGCGTCCTGCAGGTTCTCAAGGGTGGGCGGAAGGGCTCAGCGGGGCGTGCAGGCTCCCCCACCAAGACTCAGGCCCTGCATTCGCCCCTTTATTTGCTTACTTAAACAAATGCATTTTCCACAATGGTAAATACAGTCCGAGCATGGTAGCACTTCGGAGCCAGGTTAGCCTGCAGTGTGAAGCACCAGGACTAGACCAGGTTAGACCAGGACTGGGAAGACTCTGGTTCAAATTCTGACTCACTCATGAAGCTTCCTGACCCAACTTGACCTTCTCCTTACTTAGCCTAAACCGACTTCACGGGGCTGCTCTGAGGATAAAATGAGGATGGGATGCCACATCCTTAGTTCCTGGAAATGGATATAGGAGCTGACTTGGTAGACTAGCGCCCCAAAGACCACTTTCTGCTCTGAAAGCCCCACCACAATGCTCTGGCGAAGCACGCAGCTTGCTTGATCTACGGGGAGCTGAGGAGGAAACTGTTCCTGTAATATTCAAGGGGTGGGCTTTGGTTTAATCCCGTAGCCACTTACTTGCGGGCTAAGTCCCAGTATTGGCTTCTAGTCACAACACCTCAATATTGTAATCATGTTCGCTACATGACATGGATCCCCTGCCTTCCCTCCTCGTGCATGCAAGGAACCCAAAGTGACTTGCAAGTTTTCCCGAGGCCTCTCTGCACAGCTCCGCTCTGCGTGAATCATTGTGAGGACTTTACACAATGTTAGTATCTGGAGAATTTCCAGTCCTTTCCAGCATTTTCCCACTGTTTTTCAGAGCAAGGATAATGAGCTGTTATTCAGCAGGCTAAATCCGGCTGAAACAAACACAGGAATGTCCAGAATTGCACTATGTCACAGCACCACCTTCCTGTTGGGTAATACAACATGTAGGAAGGCCACGAAAGAACCCCCACCCCACCCCCAAAACCCCACAGGACGGGTCTCATGTGGAGAAGCCCACAGAGACAGTCAGTGGGGAGAACGGGCCTGAGTTCCCGCCCTGCCTTGGGGCTTCGCCGCAGCACTTCATCGTGGGCACTCTGGGACTAGCTGCTGTGGCCTGATCCAGCACTCCTCCCCTGATGTCCTTATGAGCAGGAGCCTTTGGATCGCGCTAGAAATCAGCAGCTCACACGCAGAAAGGCTGGTTGCTTGGAACCAGTGCATAGCCTACAGCAGCCACGCACGTCTTCCTCCTCCGCTCATCCTCCAACCCAGTTTTGCCTTCCCTTCCCCGCCTTCCTTCCCCCTCCTTTCCTCTTTACCACCCTTCCCTCTGCCCACTCATCACCACCACCACCACCACCACCACTGTTTTCATTTCTGTGTCGCCCAATAGCCAAAGCCCCCCTAGAGGGTCACCACAATTTCTGGTTGTCCATAGACCCTCTTTTCTGCACTTTTCCTTTCTTTTTGCCAGGTGTGCCTCCTCCCTAAGGTAAAAGCACATCAAGCGGGGACAGCCCACCTCCTCCTGCCTCCCTCTCCCCCTCCCCCTGCCCAGACCTGGGCTTGGGCAGCACCTGGCTGTTCAGGTGCACCATCTCCCTCTACCTCGCCCACCAAGAAAATCCTCCCTGTCCCCAACAGCAAATGTTGAATGGTCTCTGCACCAGTTCTAGACCAATCTTCATAATCATTTCATTTTTAAAATTTAGAATATCCACCCGCTGCTTCTCAGCAAACTGTGAATGCAGATTAAAATGTTGGTTTGCCTTGTGTTTTACTCTTCCACAGACATGCTAAGTGGTAATACCTCCCTCCATCTTTAAAATGTGAATAAAAACTACCTGGAGTTCTCTGTTAAGGGTTGAATGTTCAAAAGGTGGTAAACCAATTAAGTAAGAAGGGGCTTCTTCCCTCCCACCTAATTTAGCATCTCAGCCCTTTCAAGTTCGAAACAGGCAGTGGAAGCTCCAAATGCTCCTTAGGAAGCATTCTCATCTCCCCTCCCCTGGGCAGTATTCGTCATGCTAGCCTTGCATTCATCCTCTGTCTGTGGGCAATTCTGTTAGGTAAAACAAACCTTTTTCATTTCTTTTTTAACAAGCATGTTCTCTTTTGTGCAGCTGTCAGACTAAAAGGGGCAACTCAAACAGGGGCAAGGTGGGGCAGGGTGGGAAATGCACAAGCTGAAAATGAAGACACCAGACAAGGCAGCCTTTCTTTCTTCCTGCTCCAGCAGAGAAGGCAGGCTTCATGCAATACCTGCCATTGAGTTGTGGACTGAGGGGCAAGACTGTTGAAGAGCCCCGAGTACCCCGGTCTTTTTGGTGGCTGCCCCCAGGTGGTGCAGCTCCCTCCCAAGGGAAGCTCCGTCCACTCCCTCTCTAGCAGCTGGCAAAACTGCCTTTTATTTTGTATTCTACAAATGCTTTGCCTTTTATTGTCTTTAAAAGCATGTTTTGTTTTAATTCTTTTCCATTCTGCTTGCAAGCCCCTCTGGGGGTCACTTTTGGGGTGAAAGGCCAGGTGCAAATGATCAAACACATAACACATATTAGCATCTCCACCACCTTCCCGTCATTACCTCCTGAGTCCAAAATTACTTCGGTGCACCATCACTACCTTCTTTCGAAAAAAGGGAGAGCAGGTAGGAGGTGCGGGACCAAAAGGCCTCGCATGGCTGTTCAGCATCAGCCCTGCTGCCATCAGAGGTCAAGCAAATGACGAGACGGGAGGGGAGTCGTGCGGGCCAGTTTTGTGTGAGCACGGGGGGGGGGGGGGGGAAGCAGCCTCGGGGCTTCCTCTCCCTGCCTCCTGGTTCTGTGCGCCTGCGCTATACCTGGCCTGGCGGTGCATTGCCTCCAGGTCCTATGAAGCCAGCGAGGCACATGCTGGAGAGGGGCTTCCAGACCCTCCCAGTCAAGAAGCCAGGAGTGGTGGGACGGCTTGCCAAGTCCGGGTGGCACGGAAACCTGCACGCCTTGAAGGGAATTAGGCCAACTGTGGTGCATGACAGTAGCGCACGGCGCAGAGAGCTAAAGGGCCGTGCAAACCCAGGCACTGATTCTTATGTCCTCTTGCTGCCAGGAGAAGTCCATTTTATTTGCCCCGGCGCTTTAGCTTTTCAGTCTTTTGGCTTTTTTTTTTTAGCTTGTGAAATTGTTTATTGTTCTCGGCTCTGTTGTTGTAAGGGGGTAGTTCATTTTTACAATCGGTGTCTTGCTTTGATATTGTCTCCCTTTCCCCTCCCCTCCTTCTGCATGCCTTGCCTTTTTAGTCTCTCTGACTGAGATGAACTGCTTTGGGAGACAAGAAATGTATGAAAAACTGGTTAAAATGTAGTAAATTATTATTATCTACTTCAAGATGGTAATATTAATTGTTCTTATTAGCACTGGAGGTTTTGGAAACTCAAGACAGGTAGGATATTGATTTTTACGATTAAAAGGAAGCATCCCTTTCAGACAACCATCAAAGGAGGCTGGAAGTGGGGTAGGGGAGCTGCCTAGCTCATTAGCTCCATCCTTCTGCCCCAACTGAAGCGGTAAACAGAACAGCCAACAAGTTTAGGGAGGCCAGAAAGAAGCGTTCACACAAACAGACACACTTAGTGTATTGAGCTTGCTGTTGCAAGCCAAAGGGATGGTCACTAGTGGGGAGGATTTAAGAAGGGAGTAGACCAGGAGTAGAGAGAATGCATCTTGTGGATGCTGTTGGATTCCAATGTTCATCTCCCCAAGCCTACCTCAGAGACCGGATCCCTCCAAGTGCCGCCAGTTCCTGCCCCTGGATTAGACAAACCATGTTCCCCATCCTAGTAAGCCTTCCAGAAATGCAAGTCCACGGGAGTTGCAATCCAACACATCTGGAGACTACCATGTTGCAGAAAGCTGTGCTGAGTCCATGGTGCTTGGGTGTTATAGCCAAATGGAAATCCCAGGCCCACCAGGAGTATACCCAAGTACAAATGCGTGGCCAGAAAAGACTGTTGCCCTCATGCCCAGCTTGTGAGTTTCCTCAGCCTGAAGGAATCACTGGAAGCGGTACTCTGGCCTAGGCAGATCATTACGCAGAGTCAGCCTCTCTTTGAGTCCGTATGACTTGCCTCCATGGGGCTCTCTCTCCAAGGATGCTCTAAACGGTACCCAGCAGGGCAGAGGTAGGCACCTTGTTTCCACTTGGGGCCACAGCATCTTCATCAGATCCAGGGTATGTATGTGCGTTTGTGACAGCCTTGCAGGGGGCAGGGCCGGAGCGAACACAGGTGGGGTGCCCCCTATCCTCACCCAATATGCACCCTTGCACCCAGGCATTCTCTGCCCCAGTTGTGCAACTTCCCTCCTTCCTCTCTCTAGCTGGGAGGCAGGGCAGGTGAGCGAGAGGCTGACCTTTGGCCCACAGGCCAATGGTTCCCCACCTCTGCTGTGGGGCTGCAGCGGTTGAATAAATCCATGCATTGCAACTTCTCAGGGAGAGGAAGCTCTTGAGCAGGAGAGCTTATTGGAGCCTACGGGGCAAATTCAGTTTCAGAGAAGCTGCATTCCAGTAGTGGGTGAGGCCCAGAGGGAAGGGTCCAAAATGTATTTAAAAAGCCACCAGCATAATTCACCTTAAAATGCTTTCTGTCAGTTACTAAACCTTAGCAGAGACATTTTAACCTTTCGGAATGGGGAAATACCCGAGCAAAAGCTGGAAGACTATCAAATGATTGGCAGTTTGAGGAAAGGGGTGTGGTTAGGAAAGGGGGTGTAGCCATCCGGAGTACCCTGCAGGGATGGATTGGGGCCATAGACTTGGTCTGCAGGCGTTTATTTCCCTCTCCCTGCTCCATCATCAGCCATAACTCCAGACCCAGGGTTAAGAGCAGACCTGCACCTCACTCCATGTTTCTTTGGCTTTTCAAGAAGTAGGATTTTCAGTAATCTTCTAAGTACAAGTAAGTCTTTGCTTTGTTAAAGATGCAACCATGGGCTAGACCTCAAAGGTCTAGGGAGGAAATTTACCCCTTTTCTCCTCTGCACCTCTGTGCAGAAGAGCACACACATGCAAACAGCCCCTTCTCCCCCAAACGTCTTGACAATATTTCTTTCATTTCCTTACATTCTGTTCCACTGGCAATGCAACATACTTGACTGATCACAGCGGGGAAAGAAAAACCAAAAGCAACGGCAGCGAGTAAAAAGGAGCCGAGTGCCTATAGAAAACAGCTATTATTTTCCAACGGGTTTGTTGGAGGTCAAGGGCTGTTTGCCTTTTCTTAGATATATTCAGGAAAGCACCTTCCCTCTTCTGCCAAGAAGTCGTCTTGCACAAACTTACACATGTCCTAGCCCCCTAACCCTAACCATTACCCCCTGATGGCTGGGGCTGATAGGAGTTTAAGTCCAAAACATCTGAAAAGCACCACACAGGAGAAGGCTGGCCTAGCATCTTTCCTACAGGGAAAGAGAAACCCTTTAAAAGTAGAATTCCCACTGTAAACCTGAATGTCTCCCTTCCCCTGAGGTTTACTTCCGCGGAGTCCAGTGTCTGAATTTTGGTTGCATCTACTTGAATGAACGCAACCAGTTTGCATGCCTGCAAAAGGCCGTCTTTTCATGGGGTCACTGCCAGAGAATGTGTACATGCAATGGGCGGACACAGGAAGAGAGAGTGCTTATTCCGGTCTGGGGCAGACACAGAAATGGTGGCTACAGATTCTGGTCTAGGGCTGTTCTGGCCGGTGCATTACTGGGCACTTCAGTACAGAGAGACCTGGTAATAAGTGCAAAAGGCAGGATCCAGAGGGAAATGACCTTTGCTACCTCTCCCTTTTTTGGGGGAGCACCCTCAGGGTTGGGCAACAGGGACACACAGCAGTGGCGACTGCCTTTTCCACTTTGCCCTAGATAGGCACAGAATCTCCCTTTTCGTTCTTGAAAGCACAGCACCGAATCGTTTTGCACCTACTCTAGAGTAAAAATCAGAAAGATTGCACTTGGACACACACTTCCAGCAATGTCTACTCTGGCTCTTAGACAACTTAGATGGACTTGCCCTTGGGAACCCCCCCCCTCCCTCCACCTTCCCCCAAATGACCAACCACAACCTCAGGCCCGGTGGCAGCGATGGGAGCCATGGACACGCTGAGCAACGAACTGCAACCGTGGTACCGACCCATCCACAGAAAGCCATTCCGCCCAATGGCTGGGCATTTTCAGAATCCCATGCAAGAAAAATCTACAGGTTCACACTGGAATTTCCGGCCAGATCAAGACGTTTCAAAATGCTTCTGCAACAGCACCTTTATTCTTGGTATATATGGGGAACTAAGGAGTGGGGAGTCGTGTATGGGCAGAGGAATGGCCCCAGTGGTACAAGTTTCACTACTTGAAAGGGGTTCAGCCCGACTTTGCGCAGGGTGGGCTGGGGTGGAGGTCCTTGAATGCTCCCCTCTCTAACATTCCTGTGTCTAGTAAAGTAACGTATCAGGCAGATTGTTTTTGCATAGCCTTTCTCCCTGCTGTATTTATTTACTGCATGCAAGGTATTTATTTATTTACTTTATTTATTAAAACATTTTTATGCTGCCCCATTCGCCGAAGCCTCGGGGCAGCTTACAAATTATATTATAGTATTTGTATAGTATTATCGTATTATAGATGCGAGAAAAGCAGTGCATACACTGACTGTCCCAAATGTCAGCCGCTCTCCAATATGACCATTCTTGAGGCAAAACCCAAAGCGGAAAGGCTTAACTTAGGATGGACAAGCACAATTTAAGAGCGAATTCAGAGCAGTGGCACGCACTGAATACCATGGGCCAAAATGCCGAATAAATATGTATGGGATGGCAGCTAGGATGCCATCCTGTGTTGCTGCCTGCAGCCTTCCCAGTTTGGATGGTTACGGGCATCCAACCAAGCACAGAAGAAGCATGGAAGTTCAGACTGTCACTGCAGTCCCTACACCCTTCCAAAACACTTAGGTGGCTGTTTTCGGCCAACTACATATTTTGCCCCCCTGGCAAATTCCATGCCCGGATTCCTTTAGGATGGCTGGGCCTTGCACCTCCCTTCCCCAACCCCTGGAGGTCATCTCCCAACACACATGCCAAAGATAGTCTTTGGAGCGGCACCGGCTGCGGGGCCCTTGGAATACATGTCCCTGCAGCACCTTGGACATCTTTTACGAGGTTGCAGCAAGACTGACTTTTTCTGTGGCTGGGCAGACAGACTCTACCCCCCACCCCAAGTCGTGTCTCCCCCTCTAAGAAAGCTTGTGATTTCAAGAACAGAGTTGTGCATGCAGTTCACACTTATTTGATTGCTTCTGCAGGATGTCATAGCATCAGAAACCAGGTTGTGTAACATGAAGAGTGATTAAAAAGCAAACTTCTACATGCTTCTCATTATCTTTGAGGTTGTTTTCTACTTTACTGTCTGCTCACTAAAGAAACATCAAGGCTAAATGTTTAGGCAAGTGCAGGTTAATTAATACATACACACAAACAAATGAAAGGCTGCTAAAGCAAAGCCTTTAAAGACACTGGCCTTGAAACACAGATAAAAAGCCTACAACTCCCAGCCTGCCCCAGCAAGCTGTGCTGTCTAAACAGGATGCGCATGAAGAACCTCAACCCTCTTTGAAGTTTGCAACTCCTGGCAGTAGCTTTGAAAGGCTGAAGTCCAAACCGTGGATGTCTGTGTGGTTCATTCACCCATTTGAGAACTGAGCTGCAGGACAGGCTGCCGTTTTTCAGTCCAACGGGAACTGATCTAGAGGGGGCATTCTCAAGTTTTGTAGTGTGAGTGTTGCAGACATTCACATTTTCATCTTACAGTTAAAAATATTAAATATTCCCAGTTCTGGAAGTTGTTGGTTTTAGGGATGTTTTTAAAAAGAAAAAAGTGGAAGTACTGAATTTCCTCAAGTTAATCACAGCCTTTGCTGATTCATTTTAAAACAAACAGGTTAAGTGTTAAATGCATTAAGATTATCCTACAATGTTGAAAATCAGATGCCAAACTGGAAAACATCCGAAATTCAGCAAGAAAACCAGCAGGAGACTGCAGGGGATTTTGTGGAGCCATTTGGGGGACAACTAGGTTGGGGGGACCCCAAGCAGGCCAGATTTGGCTCACAACCCTGAAGTCCAACACCTTTGGTCTACCTAACCCGTATTAAATGACTGTATGTCTTCACGTTTAAGGAGGGTTATTTATACTGTAAATGTAAATATTTAAATTGAGGCCCCATTGGTGAGGGTGTTCAAGGATAGGCTAGACATGCACATGGTGGGCATGTCATGAGCGGAGCCAGCTGGAGCCGGGGGTCAGACTAGATGGCCCGGGAGGACCCTCCTGACTCGCTCTGTTTCTATGTTGTATGTTTTGGTTTTAACTGGGTGAATCATCCAAAGAGCTTCAGCCAATGGGTGGCATATAAAAGTATTAAATAAATAAGGCATGCCATGCTGGATTGAGCATCTGGGACTAGTATCCTTTGCAAGGATCCTGCAACCAGCCAATGTCCAGGGGTCGGATGGAAACTGAGGAGTTGGAAATTGGTCAGCAAGATCCATATTCTACTCCCCTCCCCGCCCCCCCCAAACTCATCAGAGAGATACGCACTGGCTTTGGTATAATTAGCAGAGGAAGTAATGGAATGAATTCGGGGCAGCCCAGCAACTGGTGCTGGAGGCACCTACATAAGAACAAGTCTGGTTGCAAGCCATTCCTCCACCAGAAAGAGAAAAAGAGAAGTGGAAGAGAGAAATAACAGCTTGGCTGCAAAGAGATCTCTCGGTTGGCAGCGTGAAGCCTTGTGTGCCTTAATAAAGGGCTTTAACCTTTTCATTCACCAAAAGCATAACTCAACGTTTTAATAGCACGCCTTGTTGCATGACAAAAATTTGCTCCTGGCAATCATGGTTTCGACCACAAAACCACAGCAGGGAGCAGCTCTTGGTTAACCCTTTCAGGGCTGCCTGCTGCCATGACGCACATCTGGCTCAGCAGCAAGATGGGCCTGACTTGGGTCACATGTGAAGGTTCTTCCCCCGCACCCAACCTACTCATTTTTCTTTCTGATGCAGCTATGTTAAAGGTCTCTGGAAACATTCTGTTGTTGCTAACTCCCAGATCCTCAAGGAAAGTTCATACATTACACTGGGCAGACTGATGGCTAGGGGCGATGGGAGTTGCAATCCCAGCACATATGGAAGGCACAAAGTTGAAGAAGACTGCCCTAGCTGATTCACAATTCAAGCAGTTTGTTTGTTTCAGCACTAGCTAATTGTATGTTCACTCAAGGGAGAGTGAAACCAAGTATCTGTGAACCGATTCAGTGGGAAAGCACTGTGCTTGTGATAATCAGAGGCCTCGTGTGCTTGCAGCGGAAGGGATGCTGGAATGAAGTGGAAGAACCGCAACTTCAGACTGGCAGTATGAAAGGGAGTAACGGCATTTTGTAATCTTTTCCTATTGGGAAAAGAAGAAACCCTCTGCAGGTAGAAAACTAGCACAGCAGGCCATGAGCTGCTCGAGAATCTTTCTTCATGTGCTAGCTTTTTGCTTGCAAGGAGAATGGGAAACATAGAAGCACATGGAAAGAGAGTAACCCCCCATCACTGGCAGGGGTACAGGCACTGCTCCATTTTGCTACTCGTGTGTAGGTCGGATCTGCATAGCATCCATGGTGGTGGTCCTCAGATGAGTCATACGAGCAAGTCAGGACTGGACCTTACAGTAGTCAAAGATGAACATGCACATGTGAACCCCAGACCATCCATGTATCCAGAAGCCAGCATTTGTCCCCAACTGTTAGAAGGCACCCTGCACAAAATGCACTGGGGGAAATGACCACATTCTAATACTCTGACTTGCTCGGACCTGCAGGCTTAATGGCCCAAATAACTGGCAAGTTCTAATACAGTCCAGGAATGTAGATCAAGCTTGCCCACTCTGGCTTCCTCCAGGTTGATTGATTGATTTTTGAATTTATATGCCACCCTCTAGTCCAAAGGATTCTCTAGGCAGTTTACAATAAAACCCAGGTATGCGGCCTCCATCGCCAATGAATTCTTCGCCAGCAGAGTTAGTCGGATTTATTGTTAATTTGTTTTGTCCAATGGCAACTGTAGGCCAGGCTATCTGGAGGAGCACAAGTTGTGCAGTGACTTTCTCCTGTTCCGGGTCCATTTTATTGTTAAACTAATAAAGAGGATGGCTACAAGGAGAGGGGCCTTTTTGGCAGTAGCTCCCCGACTTTGGAACCAGCTCCCCAGAGAGGTTCATCTGGTGCCCTCTTTGAATTCTTTTTGGCAACAGGCAAATACCTTTTTATTTTCCTGATATTTTAATTGTTAGAATGATTTTAATGGTTTTAATATTTTATATCTGTTCGTTATCTGTTGCTGTGTCTTTCGTGTTGGCTTTGTATAATCTATGGCTCCGGGAAGTTTTTACAGTGGCATGCTTTTGCTTGTAAATTGTTAGATTTTATTAATTGTTATTTTTATTTGCATTTTTATTGTCTATTTTTAAATTTTGTAGCCCAGCCAGGGAGCCTTATGGCTAAGGGAGCAGGATAAAAAAATCCAATAAATAGATAAATAAATACAGAACCTGGAATAGATTTATTTGCAATAATTAGATCATGGTGAAATAAATTCTTCCCAGATATACTGTGGTATAAGCTGACTCTACTCCACCTAAGTCAGCACAAAGCATCTTAATATATTGCAAAAGATGACTCTGTATAAAGATATGCATCCATTTTCATTCTAAACAAATTGCCCTCCATGGAGCTGACACATTATAAATCCAGCCACGGTGCACAGGCAAGCAAACTGATCAGCAAGTTTCAAAAGGTACATTTTCCAGCATACAGAAGGCTTTCTTCTAGTTTGTTCCAATCGTTTCTAATTAAAAGGTATTTGCACAGAGAAGATGCATGGCATTATGTCCCCATTTTCAGAGGGTGGTGAGTGCCCCTCTAGGGGGGAAGACTTCAGTCTCTACAAGGTTTCCTACTATACCACAAGGTCCACCAAGCAGAGTCAGGATGCTGGAAACAGAATTGTGGAACAGGAAGCCTCTGCACATATCCCAGTGTGGTCCAGTGGGCAGAAAGCTGGACTGTAACTATATTCAAGTTCCCACCTGTCGGGTGACTCTGAGCAAGCCAGGTGGCTCTCAGCCTAATCTACTGATTAGCAGGGCTGTTGGGAAGCTAAAATGGGGAGTTGAGGCTAAAAGGGAGGAAGAAGATTACCAGTGGAAGATAAACATGCTACTCCAAAGCATTTGCTTTCAAGAACTGGCAATCATGTATGTGTTATCCTTACAACAGTCCTGGCAAGGTAGAGTCAGAAAGAGGCAACTCCAAGGACACCCACTGTCCTTCACATCTAAGTGGGGATTTGAACTGCAATCCTAAGATCTGCGGGAGAGGCTCTGCTCCAGGAGCCCTCTTTAAAGGACATAAAAAGAACCTCTACCCGGAGCAGGGCCTTCTCTGCGGTGGCGCCCAGATTGTGGAATGTGCTTCCTGGAGAGGTGTGCCTGGCACCGAGTTTATATTCTTTTTGGTGCCAGGTTAAAACCTTTTTATTTAATTGCTATTTTAAAACTAATATTTTAGTGTTGAACAGTCACTCTTTTTCTTTTCAGTTTTTGTCCTTATGTAATCTTTTATTGAATTTGCTATTTATAAAGATCATTTTATTGTTTTTAATTGTATGTATTATGAGCCATCCCGAGATGCCAAGGCAGGTGGTGACGGCATACAAAAGTTTTAAATAAATAATAAATAACCCAATACTCCAATGCAGGCTGATGATACTCAGAGTGTAACGCCCACTACCCCAAATCAGCACAGTCACTCACTGGAGATGATGGGTGTTGTGCTCCTGCAGAAGGCTGCTCCTAACCCTGACTTGCAGATCTGCTACAGGGATGCTTTAGCATGTTAACCATTTTGTAAAGAGACCCTTTTGTATACACTCCAAGTTTTCCTCTCTTCTCAACCGAAGGAGGCCAGCCACAAGTACTTCCTGAACCCCGCAGTGCTCCAGAACTTTTATATTGTAAGCCGTCCTGAGATCGTGTATAATAGGACGGTATACAAAAGTTATAAATAAATAAATAGATAGATAGATAGATAGATAGATAGATAGATAGATAAAAATTCACTCTGTCCCCGCCCACTGCCTTCCCTGGCTCAGTTCTTGAGGGGACATGACTGGGATGGTTATCCGAGCATCCTTCTTGTTCTCTTTGATGGCATCTGTGGCTGTTGCAAAGCTGGGCCATCCCTGCCTCCAGGTCAAAGCCATAATAAACTCAGCCATCGATCCTCTTCTTTATCCTGTCTGAAAAAGCTGCCCCTGCCTGCATATGCAAAGGCAAGAACCAGCCTAGAAAAGGTCACTTGCATTCCTGTAGCTGAAGGCATCAAGGCAGGGAATTAAGCCCAGGTTCTCATCTCCACACACCAGAGAGGGGGCCAGCTTCTTTCTTCCTGAAACTCAGACATCAGCATCACAAAAGGATGGGGCTACCTGCGACTTGCTTTGAAGGGATAGGTGGGACTAATACAACCTTTGAGAAGGTACCAGACAGCTGGATTCCTGAATCACACCATCTCCTTGGTGTCAGTGTCCTGCTAAAGACAAACCAAAGTTCAGAACTACAGCTACACCTCCCTAATGTGGGGAAGACCTCAGACAGATGGAAAGTGAAAGTCTTTCAACACAAAGACTGTGCCAGGGTAAACATAAAACACTTTTTTCTTATAGAGCAGTGGAGCAGTCACTCATAGAGTGGATCGGGGCAGGGCTTGGTACCAAGATGATTTGGGGTTCAGGCCCACAGGAGTGATGTACAAAGTGGCATGTGCTAATTTACATATGCCCCCAAATCTCTGCGCACTTAAAAGACACTGCCTAAGGACCCCTCATTTGCATTTGGTTTCAAGGCAAAACCCCTCAGGCAGAGAGAGAGCAGCAGCAGGGCGTGAAATGAACCTAGGCGAAACACCAACTCACCCAGGGGCACGGAGCCAACCAAGGCAAACCTTTGGTGCAGCAGGTGCCCTGGGACAGCCGAGGAGGGGAGCAGGCGGTTTCCCGGAGGTGCGGGGCACCAGATAAAATGTGTGTGACTCCAGCCCTGACGGCTCATCCTCTGACACCACTCCTGAGTTGGCTGGATCCTGATGCGTCCAGAGCAGCTGGCTCAGCAGCAGCAGACTTCCCTCCTCGCCCCCACATGGCAGCTCCTCCAGCGGTGGTGTTAGGAGGGAGTGAAGAGATGGTGGAAAAAACGGGGAATGGTGCCTTCCATTAGCAGGAGAACCAACCCATCCTTTGCTTATGTCGCTCGGCAAGCGTCCTGTACACTAATTACACAAGATTCATCATAATACTTGTGGTTTGTGGATGCACCCAGCTGACAAACAACACTTTGCTGTTGGCTCCCATCCGGCAACAGATGTGCACTGAAGTTACTCCTGATCTAGAAACTTCAGTCTGGCTGCTGCTTCGGGCTGAAACCACATTGCTTCGCACCTGTATCAGGCAACTGCACCTTTTAGGACACACTGCTATGTACATTTTGGCAGGAAAATTCCTACGCTTGCCAGCTTTCCCCAGCCACGGTGACTGGGACATGAGGAGATTTCTAGGCTTCCCCGGTTCCTGAACATGCATCGCATTCATTTTTACTCTAGAGCCAGCACAGGGAACAGATCCAAATCAGGACCTCAGTGTGGGGGAAGATGCCTTTTATGATCCAGCTCGGGCCCCCTGCACCAGCTTTAGAGGAAACATAAAAATGGCGTAGCTGCTGGATATGGATTTGTGGTATGTTAGAGCCTCAAATGCTTGATTCCCATGGCCTGGGGCATCAACAAAATATAAGGCGTACGGGATCTACTCTACAGACTTGGAGGCATAAGAGGTCAGTAAAGACTGCTGTTCCCCATTGTAGCACGTTGTATGGTTTGTACATATTTGGTACACACAAAAGCAGACAATGGTCTTAGGCCAGAGAAGGTGGGAAAAGACGGCATGAACCACCACAGAGCGTCATAACAGAATCATAACTCTTCAGGTGTTCCTCTAAAATGGCCAAGATCACCTAAGTGAAGCACTTGGAGCAACTGGGGGGGGGGGGGACTGCACCAATGTCTTAGAATTTTTGCCAGGATGATGAGCATTACAGGGCTGGCATGCTCTGCAGTAAGAAAGTGCTCAGTTCTCTGCGATTTCACATGAAAAACGTAACCTCATAGAAAGATAGCAGACATGACAAACCAGGCAGTCCTTAAGTAGGATTGCCAACCTGTTCCCAGGCCCCTAAAATTAAAAGAACAAAACTGCTCCAGCGACTTCATCTCCATGCAAGAAACAGCTCCATCTGCTCAAAACAGCTACTGTGTTAAGTAGGAATAATAGGTTGGCAGCCCTAACCTAAGGTTGTATATGCAAGAATAGGCAATCTGCTATACGACCTGTCTTTCAAAAGCAGTAAAGAAAAGAGACCATTCAAGAACACTGTGAGTTCAAAAGATAAAGACACACAAGATGTGAACAGGGAATCCGAATTTGTAATTTTCCATAATCTTTGGGGACTGAGAGCTTGCTCACCCCCTGGTGGTCACAGTAGCTCGTGCTTGAAAGGCCAGGTGATTGTAGCACCGTATGTGCTCACCCTCTGAAGCAATACTTCATTTTCAGTAGGGGAATCAGTTGTGATTCACATCTTGCTGTAAGAGTTACTGCATAAACGGAAACTTGCATATTACTTCAGAAAGACTTAGTCCAATAGGAAGAGATCTCTTCGTCTTTAGGTTTAGTAACCTAAAACATCTGGATACCCTTTATCTGAAAGGGTATCAAACTTACTCCGGAACATAAAAGAGTCAGTTTCTAGTTCCCACTCAGCCCAGAAGTTCACTGGCAGTAAATATCATCCTATTCTACTTCACAGGGTTGTTGTGAAGGTAAGATGGACAGGGGGCATAACACAGAAAAGAGGACCACCAGATGGGCCTTCGCAAGAGGCAAAAAGGTGGGATACAAATAAAATTAACAAATAAGTAATACATCCATATTTTTAGTGTTGACATTCTTGAGTAAAAGCATCTTCTCCCCAAGAGTGTCACCTACTACTTTACAAAGTATAAAAATGGCCAACAATATACCACACATACTTTAGTGGATTTTATCAGCAATTAAAAGTCTGTTTTCCACAGCCCAGTTCTACTAAGGAAGTGTTTTGGGGTGAATCACAAGTGAGCCAGTTTCCAGCCTGCCAGCGTGTCTCCTTTTGACTTCAAATGATGTTATTGTCTGAGTCAACAGAAATGCAGATTGGGTCTTGGCTTATGGAACTCCGCCAGCGAAATATCCTGTAAGTAGCTGATGAAGTAGAACCCTGGTCTACAAATACTCAAGCCACAAGAAATGGGTTGGCCCTTAAGGTGGGCTGCAATGCTATAACCATTTATGTGGAAACAAGCCCCATCAACCCCAGTGGAACCTTTTATGAATGAACATGCATAGGATCACACTGCCCATTCATTAAAATATAATCTCTTAGCTAGACGTTCCCATCAGCAGAACTCACAAAACCACACACTGCAGAGCCAATCTATGGAAGGTATTGGGACAACCCTGAGTAAGCACACGTCTTTAAAGCTACGATCCATCCATTTCCACTTAGACTTAAGTATTGCTATGTCCTGTGGGCTTGCGGCACCCTGATTTACTCCATAGTGGCTAACTAGCTGTGGAACCCACAAGTTCTCCAATCCATATATTCAACAATATACGGGATCTACAACTTGAGGAGTCTTCAAATGTCAAACACAGTATTCCTGTAATGCACCTTCTCCAAGCATTTATTCTCAACTCACCCTCTAAGCACACACACATAGAAAATAAATTCAGAGCTGCTTTTCCAAAATGCCACTGCAATTTCTTGTGCATTGGAAAGAAACCTGAGCCCCATTTAACTTTGTATACATCCAGAGAAAAGTCTGAGTGAGAAAAACGCAACATCCAAGGCATGATCGTGGAGAAATACCCATGAACTAAGATTTCAGAGAAAAGGGGGAAGGATGGGCGGACTGACAGCAACCTTCCCTTCAGCTGCTGCTGTTTCAAGTCTAAGAAGCCCGGGGCGCGAATCAGGGCAAGCCACACGCTTTCAAATTCGATTGCTTTCAGACGGGGGCGAAGGGAAAGACTGCTTGGCTTTCACCTGAAGAGCAAGCCGTTTAAGAAGTTTCGCTTCACTTGGATGTTGCTCAGAAGATACTGACTTTGTTTTTTATAAGCAAACAAGCAGGACTCATCGTAAATGTTTACTAAGGATAACGATGCAGTCAGGTTGAGTTTCTAATCCTTTCTCTGTATTGTTCGCTGGAGGAGCAGCTGCCTTAAATGGTAGGGAATAGCCTTGAAATCTGTCTCCGTGGAAATCCTCCGCATATGTTTTAAGGGATCACTCAGAGTAATAAAAAGCAATCAACTTACTCGATCTCATTAGACATGTTCCACCAAAGTTTTTCAAGCCCTTGCCAGCAATAAGATCTTCCCGTTTTCTCGTCCAACCTCCTCTAGTACCTTCCAAACAGAGACATCACCTGTAAAGTGAAGAGTTTGATTCAAGGTAGAGGTTTATGTTGAGCAGGGCATTCTGCTGACAGGCAGCTTCTCTCAGAGGCTTACTTCTGATTGGCTGGAGGAGACAGGTGCCAGAAGACAGGTACACCTCAGCAGGTGCAACAGTTAACCCCTTGCAAACTAGGCATCCAGACGGGAAGAAGGAAGATGTAACGCTGCTCCAATCGTTGGGATTAGGGAGGAGATAAATAAATATTATAATAATGCAAATTAGTATTCCTACAGGAAGAAAGAAAGGAGGAGACAAGTGGATTCTTCTAGAAAATAATATTTGACATGGTCAAATAATATATTTGACATAATATATTTGGCATGGTCTACGATATGAATTGTAGACCATGCCAAAGAGAAGGTGTCTGCAACACCTGCCTCCATGGAAGGTGAGGCAGTGCGTGTCTTCAGCCTGCAATGAAAAAGCCGCCCGGTCCATTTGCCACGGGCATTGTGTGATACGTACAGTGGAAGAGCGACTAGGTGCAGAATAAAGGTGAGGCAATCTGAGACAAACCTCAGGTGTCTTCTGTTGTTATACAGAAAAGGGGATTTTAGCACAGGCAGTTTTCTCTCCTATGGCTGGAGAGGCTACAGTAGCCAAAATTCCCGCTTCTGGACATAACCCTTACCCAGCCCACGCTTGCTTCTCCCTGCGTTGGCTCCTCGATTCTGCAGGGCGATGGGACCCGGTCCTACGAGCCCCTCCTCATCTGTCCCTTCGTATTATTGCCCCACTGCTTCAGCACTGTCTAAGCCACTCTTCCTCAGCCCGGAGACTTCTAGCTATATTGGACTGCAGCGTGCGTGATGGCCAGGCTGCCTGGGAAGTGCGGGGCTTATGGTCGCCTGGAGGTGGCTAACGTGCCTGGGCTAGCCCTCCCGTGGGAGCTGGGCTGTCGTGCAGAGCATGTGGTCCAGCATGGAGTGATTGGCCAGCAGCTGCTTCACGCAGGACCTCCTTTTTCTCAGCAGGCATCTTCGGCTGCTTCCAGAAGGGGAGGGGGCTCCGAGCGCTGCTAATCACAAAGAGCCTTGCAGCTATTCCTTTGCTTCTTCTTTAGCTGAGTTGGGTTTTTCTAGCTAGAGAAAAGCTGCTGAAGAAGTGGAAAAACACAGGAAGGCTCCACCTGGATGCCACCAGCCCCACTCAGGTGCCGTTCGTTCACCACCACGTTGCTACCCTGCCATTCCCCTCTCGCAAGCGTGGCTTCTGGGAACCTCTTTCTCCCCATTTTATCCTCACGACAGCCCTGTGAGGTAGGTGAGGCTGAGGTCCCGTGACTGGCCCAGTGAGCTGCCCAGGCTGAGTGGAGACCAGAGCCCAGGGCTCCAGAGTGCCAGTCCAGTACTCAGACCACTAGGCCACCAGCCCGTTCATATTCCATGACTGGGGGCAGAGGGACCATTGCTCAGCAGAAGAGCCTCCTTCAGAACCGCCTGTTGTGCCGTCTCTTTCGCTCTTCTGCAGCCCAGCAGACACGCGGGCGCTGTGCAGGCACGGCCAGAGTTCCATCAAGGGTGCACACAGCCGGAAACCTGCTGGGGCCCACAGTGGCAGGGAGCATTGTCACAGCCGCCGGCTTTCCTCCTCCACTCTGCTGCTGTGGCCTGCTTGGCCACCTGCCTTGCACCCTGGCCCCACGGCAGAGCTGCTGGGAAGGCAACACAGGAAAGGTCCACCCCAGCTTGCCCCCAGCTCTCTGCCTGCCTGCCGGCCTGCCAAGCAAGCCAGGGGCAGCACTGATGGAAAAGGGGAAGGGGAGCGAGTGAGGCTGGGGACGGCAGGAAGGAGACCCACTGCGGCTCCCAACACCTGGCGCAGAGATCAGTTGCCTGGGCAAGTGTGATACGGTTGTGTGAACCCGGCACATGCTCCACTAAACTGAGCTGCCCAGTGCATGCTCTCCAGAAGGTTCTTCCAACACAGCCGCCCTCGAATTCAGGTTGCTTTCTTTTCTGGAGCTCTGCCCTTGACCCCACCAAAGGAGGCTCTTGCCCAGGGAGGCTCATAAAGTCCTTGCACCCAAGTCTGCAGATTTCCGTTGGGCACCTGCTGCAGGCCCATGCCTAGCAGGGGCCTGCTGAGGAGAACCCCTGGCGCTCCTCCTCCTCACCTCTGCAGCCTGCTGGGTCCTTGGCCTCTTGCTCTGGCTCACAGCACGGTGCAGGTGAGGAGGAGGTGCGGGAGACGCCCGGCCTGTTTGCTCACTGGCTCTTTGCTGGCCAAGCGGCGAGTGGTGGTGAGGATGGGAAAGTGCAGGGGCCCGTTAAGGGTGTCTTGCTCAAGGATCCTCCCAGCCTGGAGCCAGCCTCCGGCCACGCTGGCTGCAGATGATGGGAGGTGCAAGGCCCCAGAAGGGCACTGGCTTTGGGAAGGCTGTGGTAGCAATCTGCACAACTTTGTGTGTGCAACAGGTGAGAGTGAGATTCCTCAGTTCTGTTGATAGAAGGGGACTTGGCTCGCAGAAGCAGTGTGCATGGACCCAAACATATACGTGGCTATGGAATCCATGGGTTCAGGGGGGAGGTTTTGCAGGGGTCAGGAGAATATGTGTTTAATCCTGTTTTCTGACACATCAAATGGTCAAATTCTGCTGTGCCTTCAGTTGGGGAGGTCTGAGGGCATCTACAAGACAAAACTCCAAGAGGATTCAAAGGACTGCCTCCTCCGGTGGGGCTTTAAGAGCTGTCCCCACTCTCAGAGGCCAGGTGGGTGGTGATGACCTTAAGCAAGGCCTTTGTGGTGGCAGCACCACAATGGTGAGATGTTTGTTGGGCGATTGCTCTTCTCCCTTGTAGATGTTAAATCAAAAGTTGGTGTTTTGCCAAGCTTTTAGCAGATTTCTCCTCTTCCCCCATTATGACTTCCTGATCACAACTGTTTTTCTTGTCATTCCATTGTGATGCTTGATTGCTTTTTAGATTGTGTTATTTTCAGTTTAATTGTTTGTGACTCTTTTCTGGTTTCTAAGCAGCCTTGAAGGTGTGGCAGTAGAAAGGCTGGGCGTAATGTTTTAAATAAAATAACACCAAATAAAATACAGCTGTAACTTTGTAGAGAAGTCTTATATTTATTTGCTCAGCAGCAGCAAGCCCCACCACATACCGTGGGATTTACTTCATAATAAGTGAATTTAGGCTCTTGGCCATCAATTGATAAATTTATTAGATGAACCCAAGTGGTGCCATGCAGTTGTTTTGAAGTACAATTCCCAGCAAACATGGTCAATGCTCAGAGACTGTGGGAATTGCACTGCAAAACAGCTGGACTGAGAGATTAAAATCTGCAGTGAAGAATTGCTGTAGTAGATCAGGCCAAGTGCCCTGCTAGTCCAGCATCCTTCCCAGTGGCCCACCAGATACTCAGCGGGACGGAGGACGCTTTGGCACTCCCCGCATGCGTCCCTAGCAGCTGGGGCGCACAAGCACCCCCCCTCTAATCCTGGAGGGAGTGCAGGATCATGAAGACTGGAAGCCCTAGTGTGGTGTGGTGGTTAAGAGGCTGGGACTGGGACTCAGATGATCCTAGTGTTCTAGTCCCCGCTCAGCCATGGAGCCAAATGGGTGACTTTGGGCCAGTCACAGGCTCTCAGCCCAACCTACCTCACAGGGTTGTTGTTGTGGGGATAAGATGGAGGAGGAGAATGATGTCAGCTGCCTTGAGCCCTTTGTAGGAAAAAGGCAAGATATAAATTGAAAAATAAATAAATCAATAAAAATAAGCCCTGGATAGTCTTATCATCGACAAAAACCATTCAAGTGGCCAGCCATTTTGTGGTAGCAGTTCCATAGTTACCCTTGTGCAAAAGTGACTTTCACAGTTTAACTATTTAACATTGTGAAGAAGTACTTGCTTTTGTCTGTCTTGCATGTCAGCTTCACAGGATGGATCCTGTGGGTTCCAGTCTGATGAGGGAAGGAGAATATCTCCCCATCTGCAATCTCCATACCATGTATAATATGGTGCCCCTCTAATGAGAAGGTAGTGGTGTAGTGGTTAAGAGCACAAGACTGGGACTCAGGAGATCCGGGTTCTAGTCCTCCCTCAGCCATGGAGCCAACTGGGTGACTTTGGGCCAGTCACAGACTCTCAGCCCAACCTACCTCACAGGGTTGTTGTGGGGATAGGACTGAGAGCAGGAGGAGGAGAATTATGTAAGCCGCTTTGAGTTCATTGTAAGAAAGAAGACAGGATATCCACCTAATACATACATGCATGCACACATAATGTTTCTCCTTCGCTTGCCTTTTTGCTAAGCCAAACACTCCCAACCATAACTTTCCTCCTAGGAGAATTGCTCCAGCCCCTTGATGATCTGTGTTGCCCTTTCAAGCACCTCTTCCACCTCTAAAGGGTTATTGTACAGATGCTTATTAAACCTGCAAGACCGATGGCATCACCTTAGCAGAGACCTTCCCTTTCTTCACAGGAAACGAAGACCTCCTCCAAAGTTATGTTAGCTGGACACACGCATAATGCAGCCCTCTGCAATCAGACGTGCTAGAGTGCAACTCCCATCATTCCCATTCACCGTGGCCACTGGAAATTATTGGAACTGTAATCCAACACATCCGAAAGACACCCACTTGGGAAGATTGCCAGAAATCTTTTTGAAAGCACTTGTTCCCTTCCCCCACAAGACTATTGTTTCAGTCATATGCAAAGTGGATTAGATCTGTACCCATAAAAAACTCCTCGGATTAGCTGATGAAGGGCACGGACAGAAGCATGCTTAGACAGAAAAAGTTCTGGGATCGCACCCCACATGAATCGCATTCCTCTGCTATAATGTATGGGTTTTTGCTTTGTGGGCTTTGGATGCAGAAGCTGAAAACCCAGCTACGGGGAAGGCCGATTTATGCAACAGAAACTAATCTTGCCGAATATTCTGACACTTCCTATCTGGCTGAAGAGTTTCTGTCACCCACACGTTGCAATGAGAGCAGGCCAAGAAACTGATGGGCTTGGCGTGTGACTCACTTTGGTTGGGTATGGAAGGCGGCCCCGGATTCCAGAGGCCTGTCAGAACAAGCCCATCAGTAAAGGCAGAAAAAAGCCCATCTCTTTTTCCTTCTCCTCCAGATGTTGAGTCAGCCTTAACTCACCCCATCTTTCAACTGGTAACAATAACCAAGGAGCAAATACGGTACAGAGGTGGCAGAGTGGAGCAGTCAGAGAGTTTCCATGGGAGGAGGTTGTGGGCCCTTTGCGTAGTCTTCAGCATGCCCTCACCAACGTCAACATGCAGCAGGCGAGTCAGTCCCGCTGCACAGAGCATGTGTGCACTGCACGGAGCGTGCATGCGCTCGTGTGGTTGGGCTCGGGGCCCCTGATGCTGCCCCAGATCCCTGACTCAACAGCACCGCAGCTTTCTTGAACACCATCCCATTTCCTTTTATCCTCCCACAGCAGGCAGCCCTACCCTAGCAGAAAGGGTGGCCGTGTGTCCTATTTCACAAAGGACACTCCTTTATTTGTAATCCAGCCCTCCATCTGAATGTGCCCTCTCTTGGCAGGGCTGCCCAGTTTATGCCCAGTGTAAAGATAAAGCACTTAAGAAGTGAGACCACAGCAAGGAGCTTTGAATCACCCATCCCAAGTTCGTGTCTGGGCAGCACGTTGGGCAGGTAGGCACAAAGCTTCACCTGGTCACAGTCTCCCCCACTATTCTGCATTACGTGTCCATGTAAATTATACATTGGGTTGGTTCCAGTCTTAATCTGATTTAAAGTAGATCTGATGAAATCAACAGGACTTGTGTCACGAAGAGTGTTGGCAAAATCTATGCAATGATTTTGGATTTCTGTGAATCTAACTTACAGACCCCAAGGGAACCAGCATTTAAGGATAGGCTGGACATGCACATGGTAGGCATGTCCTGAGTGGAGCTGGTTGAAGCTGGGGGTCAGACTAGATGGCCCGGGAGACCCCTTCTGACTCACCCTGTTTCTATGATTCACAAGTTCAGTGCATTCCATGGATTTGGGGGCCATGTTTTTCCTTTTCTGGAATCATACACAAGCTTAGCTATACAAAAGTAGGGAAGCTACCAGAAAATATGGTAATATATACACGTTTGAAGCAACAACATGAACTCTGATTCTCCTTAACCTCCGCTGTGCGGCTATCTTTCTTTGGCGCATGATCCATGCATCCCTGCTCTCACATGCCCATGGTCTGCTGAACGCACGACAAGGCCAAGGGGATCTACCAGCCGGGTGATGCTTGTCCCACGATGCACACAGACTTCCTCAGTTTCTGCAATTATAGCCCAGAGTTTTTCAGACCAGTTATGTCATTTGTTTTCTGAAAGTTGCCCTTCCCCTGTATCTATCAGCATGTGCTAAACTTGTAGTGCTGCACTGAGGCATTTTCAGTGAGCTGTTGGTTGCCCAGCACTTGAAACAACGTGAGGCGTTTGTGTTATTCAAGGTTCACTCCTCCAGAAAATTGGCCCCATTTCCCTACACACAGCACCTTCCCATTTCTTCCTCTTTCTCCCACAACTCCATTTGTGTGTGACACAAGATTCTGCTTTCAACGCAGTGGAAACTGTGTTGTATTGATTAGCATGTGACTCACCAGCAGAAAATGCATTTTGTAGAAATATTATGACAGATTGCCCTGATAAACAGAGGCAGCTTTGGAGTAGGGCCCCTTAATTCTGAGTCCAACCCCCAGTTCTTAAATTTTCACATTTCATGCAAATCACGTTTTGGCCTCTTTTGGCAATGGGTAAATGGACACCAGCTGACAATCCACTAGATGGGAGGGTGAAATCGGAGTGATGCAGGCCTGTCAGGATGGGGGGCGCTGTCCCCTTGAAATCTTTTCACCCCTCTTTTTTTAACAAACAAAGGGCTACAAATTAGAAGAACTGCTTCCCTTCTGCCCTGTAATTTTAGGCTGACTGCATGTTGAAGTGATTTTGGCTAGTTCAGCACAGTCCACCTGTCCTGTACCTGAGCCACACCATGTCAGTTAGCCAGTGGGAGCTCGTATGATGCTAACCTTAAGCTCACACCCTGGAGAGCAGGCTAGCCTAGAAAGCATCCTCTTCAGCGCCTCGTGTTTCTGTGTAATGGGGCCTTTGGCGATTCAGCTGCCCCGGCCATGCCCCGATGCCCCGCCAGCTGGCAGAGCCTCATCACCTCGTGGTGAGTAGGTGAAAGTGGAGAAAGAGCCAGCAGGGAATGGGGGAGCCACCTGGCGCACTTGCGACAGGCGAGCTTCAGCAAGGCTGCGAGCTGCGTGCCTGCACGGCTCCCGAAGGATTTCCAAGCTGGTCACACTCCTTCCCTGCCCCTTCCCTCTGTTTTCCTGAGCACCAGTGGCATGCCCTTTTCCCAGCTTTTGTGCGACTGATTCTACCTTATCATTCATTCATTCATTCATTCATTCATTCATTCATTCATTTCAAGCTTGGATGGATTGTCACAATAGCCACAAGGCTTTTTGGATGGTTTACAGCAATGAAAAGTTAGTCAAACAAAAGATAAAAATCCAGAAGCATTAGCAAATTCAATAAATAAAACTTTTGTTCCATCAGCAGGAGATCCAGCCGTGTTGACCTCATACAATGGCCAAATTGGACACATCTTATATGTTATGATTTATGGTTACAACAATAAACTTATTTACTTACATCTTATATTTAAATCATGATTAAAATTAAAAATTCATAAATTAAAATACCAGCCTAAAATTAAAATTAAACACTGGAATTAAAACTGCCAGGTAGCCACCTTTCCAGCGTCCTTTAAAGGCGGCCCTGAAGCAGGACCTCCGATGAAGATCTTTGGGTCCAGATACCAGTCTGGAATGCCTCTCCTGAGTGTTGCTCATAGCAGTGAAGTTTTTACTCCAAACCCCATCCCTTTGCCTCTGCTCCACCACCCACTACCAGAGGGCCCCAGAACGCTTTTCCAGAATGGAGTTCTGCCCTCAGGCTGTAAGAGGCTCAGCATCCCTGTATTAAATAGACAGACTCACTCTCCCTGTGCACCCATTTAATGTTGTGCTGGCTGCAAGCCCTAATTTGCACCCTGCATTGAATCCCAAGTGGTAAGTTTCTGTGTTTCACTGGCAGAAGATTTAACAGGCTTTCCAAACCCAACCTGCTACTGCTGACTAGTGCGAGGAATCCATTTTGGGGTGGGGATCCGTCGGATACCCTGGGACTGGTTCCCGGATTCTAACCCACTTTGTCACAGCCATGAGTCTGGCATCCCAGCCACTGTGCTGCGCAGGAGGTGAGCCCTGCGTGAAGGCCATGCAAGCGGCCACCGACTCTGGACTTGCGAGCGCTGCTGGTGCTGCACGGCTGCAGAAGAAGGCTGCCACTTGCACAACCAGACTTCCACAAGTGCTTGTGAACTCCCTCTCAGCTTGGCTCACTTCCTAAGTGAGGGCCAAGCACGACAAGAAGCCCAACGGAAAGAAATGGGCCAGATTCCGAGCTGGAATTTCACAGCCTTCCTGCTGAGCCCAGTGCTGCATCTCTGTGAATTAGCAGGCCTGACTAGAACTGGGGTTGGTAGCAGCCAGCATTGCAGCTCAGGATGTTTAAAATGCCCAGAGCATGGGCAGAGCTGAAGTGGGGTTTGCTCTCTTTGGGGCAGAGCCTTCTCGGCCACTCGGGCTCACTGATCTTACGGTTGCCAGAGCAGCAATGAGATGTACGGTTTAATTAACCCTGGAGAGGGACTGTAGCCCAGAAGCAGATGCTTCGACACAGACAGCAAATCAGTCTTAGGCTTAACTAAGCTGGTCACCTGAGAAACCCTGGAAAGCCAGAGTGGGGACTCCCCACCCCCAATCTGAGCAGCACACCAGTACAAAAGCACAGTGAGAACTGGACAGCAGGTCAAGCAGGAGATCTTAGAGAAAGGGAAGCAGAAGGTCCAGCAGGGAAGAAGAGCATCTGGTGGCCACCAGGGTCAGTCCTCCCCGGACACCAGACTGTGCCAGTGAGCATAGTTCGAGGTTCATGTCCAGCATCTCCAGGTAAGCCAGGGAAGGCCCCAGCCAGGACCTGGGAGGCTGGTGCTAATGATGCACGAACTTTGTTAAACTATCTCTGCCTGTGTTTCATGGGTGGGTTTTATTCCACCTGTCGTAATGCCTGCCTTTTTTCCTTCCAAGGACTTCAACGAGGCTTGCTCAGTTCTCCTCCTCCTCCACAGTGGATCTGCTTTTTCCAAGTAACACAGGTTCCATAGACTGATTTTTCACTTTTGGGGGTGGCGGGTGGGAAGTTGCCATAAAGTGAATTAATTATGTGTATGCATGCATTTGTGCCAATTGCATTAGCACTAAGGCAAATTTACCCTGATATGCATTAGTGCTTTTGTGAATGGCTGCAAGTAGAATTAAATTCTGGGGGGCGGGCGGGGGGGGGGGGTGGAATCCAATTCCATCCATGAGAGGACAATAAAATGAAAGAAGTGTGAAAATCTATCAAATGCAGATGGAATGGCTTTGACAGACTCCATACCTGCCTGCACAGGAGTGCGTGTGTGATGGGAACCTGAAGCCCCATCCATCTTCCACTTTGGGGATGAAGGAGAATGCTACTGATTTACAGAGGTGTAGGAATAAAGGAAGATTAAAAAAGAAGGGTAAGGAAAGGAGAAGAGAGCATATTTCTTCAGAGTCCCAGACACAAGCTTTGGCAAGAGGAGGGAGGGAGGTAAGCTGGTTGCTGACAACCAGTGGGAAAGGGGCAGCTGTGTTTAGAAAGCTCTGCTCTTGAGCTAGGAAGCTTCTGCGATGGGTGCACAGCAGAAAGGTCAACGGGCAAATGGCCCAATGGGGAACTGCAGAGCTCTCGTTCTCCGCATCTTGCACTCCCCTTCTGTGAAGAATAATCAGAATTGCTTGGCCATGAAGCTTGCAGGGTGACTTTCGGCTAGTTACTAACTCTCCACCGAGCCTATCTCTTGGGGTCGTTGTGAGGTGGAAAGGAGGATTGTGTAAGCTGCCCTCAGTTCCTTCCAAGAGGAAGAAAGGCGAGATAGAATGTCTGAATATAATAAATATGCCAAATGCAGCTGGTTAGTTGCTCATAGTCCAGAAGCCCATGTTCTGCCTGAAGCTGCAGAGGCACGTGCAGGGCAAGCTGGCGACACCCGTGTCAGTGGGACTCCTTCTTTATTACAGCTGTTATTCTGAATTTAATAGGAGAAAGCCATGGTGCTCCATGGTGGTGAACCCAGTTGAGGGGTGGCGTTCAGGACCATGGATAGCTCCCAGGGGCCCAGAATGCCTGCTGCACTGGGAAAGGGGCTCCCCGGACACCGGGATCGGGAGTCCCCCTTGCCAGCATGCCACTTCGGCCTTTTCTAAGGCTGTGGGATGTGGCTCCATCTCCCGTCCTTCATTATGGTCCCTGGTGCTTTCACAGCTGTGCACGTGCATTTCTTCATGCTGTGCATGATTGACTTGTGCAATTCACTACTGCAAAAAGAAGTGATGGCTGGGAGTTAGAAGGGGGTCGGTTAGACAAACTCATGCCTGGTCAGCCTCTATTAGCCATAACAGTCTGATAGAGCCTCCTTGTCCAGATGCAATCTATCTCTGAATACCAGATGCTGGGGAAAGGAACAAGAAGAGGCGATCTCCTTCATCCTTTGTTAAGCATCCTGAGATGCATTTGGCCAGTTTCTGTTAGGAACAAAATCCTGGACGGGGGGACCATGCACTGGTCCAAGGGGTTTCTTAAGTTCTGGACTAGTGCCAAGGACAGGCATGGCTGGGCACCTGCAAAGGGTCCCCGGCCCAAAAGGGGCCAGTTGGCATTGGCCCTCCTCTGCAGCAGGGCAGCCTGCTTGGCCAGGTGCCTCTTGGCCTGTGCCAGGCAAAGGTGCTGGTGAGGAGGAGGGCCCCTAGCCACCTTGCGCCCTGGCTCTGTGCCTGTCCAGCAAGCAAGTGGTGACAAGGATGCGGAAGAGGGTGAGGAGCACGAGCAGCTGCTGGCTGTGGGAGGGAGGGAGGGAGGGGGGACTCATGGAGGGGGGAGCCACAGAGTAGACTTGCCCAAGGCCCTGCTGCTCCGGGAACTGGCACAGTCCTTTGACAGGCCTGGTAAAAACTATTAGGTCTCCTCTGCCTAGTACCACCATGACCAGAGAAGCCACACCTGTTGAACCACACACACACACACAAGATTTGGGTCAGAAAAAACCACATCCAGGCAGCATTTTGCAACCACTGTTAGCTCAAGAATCTTTCAGGAACCTGCAAACAGATGAAATGTGGCTGGGATTGTGTTGACATCACTTCTGTTAAATGCTGGCAAGAAAACTCTAGGCTGGGCACCTAGACTCTCTCTCTCTCCATGTCTCTCTCGCTTTGATTTTTGCCTTTTATCTTAGCATTTTCTCTCTCTTAAAATCAACAACAACTGATACCCCACCTTCTGGGAGTGTTTGGGGGAATGGCTGGGAAGAAAGAGATGGTAAAGAGAGACATTCTCCAAAGCCACGGCTGACCCGCTCCCCTTCCACTCCCCTGCTAAATATACCTTGGAACAAAAGTCCTTTATGATATTCTAAAAATAAAAGCAAGACAGGTGGGATGAACTGCAAGAAGGCAGAGTTGATGCAAAGAAGGAACTCCCAAAGAAAAGTAAGCACTCTGGCACATTTCATAACAAACCCCAAGTATACAGGACACAGGAGTGTGTGGAGTCAGGAGTGTGCTGAATTGCAGCACAGACCGTTTGTAACATAACTAGTCCAAAAAGTAGCAGCAGTGACTGATGAGTATTGCTGCGCTCAACATCAGAAAGAGGGAAAAGGAGGGTGACTGGTTGTTCTGTTTTTCTTGTACATATTTTGACTTTGTCAAGAAAGCAGCACAATCTGTTATGCCTCTCACATTTCCTGGTCCTTTGGCCACCTGTTTAACACCTCCCTGCCCCCTCCATGTTAACATATATGTATATCCCGGACAGCTCAGGGCAGTGTCAGAGTAAATGTGTTAAGGACACAGTCCTATGCTGTTTGGACAGAAGGCATTCCTACAGCATTTCCTGGACAGCCAGGACTGCCCTCTGTCCAAACAGGCATAGGATTGTACCTATAGGATGGCAACGTAAGCTGCTACAAACTGCTCTTCCAGAATTTGGGTGACTATCAACATTCACCAATGTGTCCTGCATTTTCAGAGGATTATTTACATATTTTCTTGCATGTTTCTATATACCACTTTTCACCTCAAGAGTGCCAAAACAGCTTAGATTGCCGCAATTGTACAAATAGTCACATGCAGTGAAAATACAATCTCCAAACCACAATAACCCCAAAGGATGCAAGCAAGAAAAACGCACCAGCTCAGATCCACGTTTGTTAGGAGGCATGAGCTGTCGGCATGTGACTGACAGGTCCAGGATGTTTGTCTGAACATGCACACCGGCCTTGACCACATGGTGTTTTCTGCATGTGCTGCTCTGAAACTAAGGACTCTAGTTTGCAATGCAATGGCTTCAACGGTGCTTGGATTTCTAGGAATCCAAGAAATCTGGGCTTCTATCCTGAACTGGCTTTTCTGTCATATGGATTCTACAAACTCATGGATTACTTTTCACTTTGGGTGGGGCAGATTTATGCAAATTCACATTTGTCCTAATGTACATTCATGCTAATGCACATTTACACAGGCCGGGACTCAGGTTAGTGTTGTAGTCTCCACTTAGCCATGACGCTCACTGGGAGACTTTGGGCCAATCAGTGATTCTCAGCCTAATTGACTTCATAAGGTTGTTGTGAAGATAAAATGCAGAGGAAGAAAACTACGGAAGTCACCTTGGATTCCTCACCAATGGAAAAGAGGCAGGATAGAAATTTAATCATCATAAACCACCCAGAGAGCATGTAGAAATGAAATAAATAAAGAAATAATTTGCAAACACCTTCTGATTCATCCGTGAGAAGATCACAAAGTCATAGAATAGTAGAGTCGGAAGGGCCCAGAAGGTCATCATATCCACCACCAATGATAGAAGATAGAACAAAAGGCACTTGACAAGCCATAAAACAGACAGAACAGAGTAACAAAATCTGTTCATCCCTACTGGCAACTCCTCTCATTCTCAGCCTTTGGCCATGATGGCTGGAATTGATGGGCATTGTAGTCCAGCACATCTGGAAGGAAGGAAGCCAGTTAGAACAAGCTGATGTATATGTACCCAAGAGTGACCCAACATCTGAAAAACATAAAAAGCCCCTGTTCTAAATGGACCATATCCACCCAGAAGTAACAAGATGGAGCACACACGGTGACCGCCAACGCACCATTCTAAAGAAGCACTCCGCACTGCTGCGCTCCTGTCCAACAAGAGCTATAGAGAAAAGATTGGCAATCGGAAAATTCCTTGTGTCCTTTTTTCTTTCTTTTGCCAGCTAGTTCTACCAGTTTTCATAGACTAAAAGGTTTGGATTGTAAACAACTTAAGTGTCTTAGAGGTAACTGCTTTCAGTTTAAATATGTAAACAAATAATACACTCAGACAGAGTATGCTTCAGCTTAAGGTTACTCTCACATACGCCCTTCACCCAGTTGCAAGAAGAATTCAGTGCAGTCGCTCTGTGCAGTTCTGATGCACTGAGCCACTGGAGCAGCAAAGGATATGGATCCAGGGCTAGTCACACGCAAAGTAGACCCACTGAAAGCAGTGGGATGATTAAGTAAGTCCCATTGACTTCATTAGGTCTATCTTATGACTAAGTCATCGAACCCTTGAAACAATGTTCTGTCTGACTCTTCCTATAAGGAAGCAGTTCCAGTATTTCTCAAAGGATTGCTTTATTCTTTCCAGCTCCATTTTTGCTGGAACTGCACCTCCACCTCCTGTGACGCTGCCCTTCCCCTTTTCTATGGGATCCTCACCCAGGACAGATTCCTCAAAATTCAGATTAATAGGTAACAGGATAGGCAACCTGTAGACTAGAGGGAAGGGTCAAAGTGGGGACTATATTACTTTACTTGTATTTAAGACCACAGCCTCTTCCATGCTAGGGGGAGATGTCTGCCTTTGTATTTATACTGGAATAGTGAATTCTAATTTCTCAATGAGCCATTTCTAATGTCTATAAATCAACATATGGACATTTTATACAAACCACCCTCTTTTCTTTCTTTTCTGGAGATCATAGAATAGTAGAGTTGGAAGGGGCCATGAAGGCCATCGAGTCCAACTCCTGCTATTGCAGGGCAACATGTTATACCACTCAGATGGCTGACTGGGTTCTTTTTGAATGTCTCCAGTGTGGGAGCGCCCACCACCTCTCCAGTGCTTTGGACTGAAATAGGCTGCAATTTTGGAGCTGTCTCTCTTGCTGGTGGCTCTGCCCCTTGTGCCATCTGCCCTGCCAGCCCCTGGAATGCACCCCGCCCTGAATTTTGCAAAGCTGCATGTGGCCTGTGGCTTTATCTCTGATTCTCAGCGCTTCCTTGCTGTTCCATAGCATTTGCCATTTCGGCAAAAACGCTTATTTTACTTACTGTCTTCCACCATGGCGAAGCACAGGGAGATGGGGCTTATCTTCAGGTTTGTCCTTAACTCTGGGGAAGAACAAAAGATCTTTCACTTTAGGAGCTGCCATTCAAAGTGTGATGGGGAGTTGCCCAAAATGAGCACTCATCAGAAATAAGTGACGTGGCTTGTTCTGTTCTTAATTCACACAGGATATGAACGCCTGTGCACAGAAATGCTCAAATTCTGAGGACTAAATCAGGGAGCGGGGCTTTGCAGCCCTCGAAATGTTGGTGTGTGGCAAGTCCCATCAGCCCTCCCCGTTGCTTTGCTGGCCAGAGCAGATGGAAGTTGTGTGAGCCCCCGAATGTTTCTAGGCTGTGTTTCCCACCCCTGCTAAACAGTGGGCAGGTTGGCCCCACCCTTGAAGCCTGGCGTGGCTTAACATCTGCTTGGAAGCTCTACTGTTCTCAGCAAATGATCGGGCACCGTGGAGCTCCGAGCACCTCTTCTCCTCCGCCAGTCCTCCTGCTGGCGTTCCCGAGGACACTGGGCAAGCACCGGGGGAGCAGGGTAAGGATGACAGCTGCCCTGCAGTGCCAAAGGGGCAGCTGGAAGGGCCTCTCAGGGACTCCCTGTGCAGGTCCTGGCAGGGAAGAGCTGCCTGGCAACCCCTCTCGGCTGGGACTGGTGGAGGTGGGAACAAGCCACCTTCTGCTCAACCTCTTCTGGAAGAGGCCAGACAGAAGGCAGGTTGTCCTCCTGACGCAGATGCCGTTGTAAGCACAAGATGCATTTTCCCAAGCTTCCTCCCGAGGCTTCCCTTGTCTGCCTCCTGCCCACTGCTGCAGTCAGAGGGCGATTTGGTGGTGGGCCTGGGGGAGCATTCGGCTGGATCTGCTGTGGGCTTGGCTAGTCAAAAGGGAACTAAGGAGATAGGGCTGGGGAGAGAAGTAGGCTGAGAGGGAGGGGAAGTTGCAGGCAAAGGCATAGAGGGCAGAGAAGGAATAAGACTGGAAAGGGAGAGAAACATTTCCCAAGCTTTTCCTAAGCAAGTTGAAGGGTCAGACCTTCCTGGGGTTTGTTTAAAGGTTTGTTTCTGCTTCCCCAGGAACCACAGCCTGGGCAGATGTGCGGACAGAATTCTCAGCAGCCCTACCAAGCCACCATTTCCTGGAAGCTTGGGAGATGCGTCCTTTGGCTTCATTTCAAGTAGAGGTGAGGCCAACAGCTTGATGTCTGAGAGAGTCTGAAGGCAGAGTGGGAGTGAAGCACATGCGGTCAACATGGAAGGAAATCCAGGCATGAGGGGCAGCAAGGAATACATGGGTAACCAACATCATCAACCCAAGACTGCAAGCAACGCATGGACTAGTATTTCTGATATTTGGCCCTTAGCATTTACACATGGAGCCATGGTGGCTGGTGTAAGTCTGAATCTGGCACCTCCCATGGGTTGCTTCATTTGTGGCTACAAAGCCACCCCAACAAACCATGGCTTCTTGTGGGGTTCTGCAACCAGCCACGGGGTTGCCACGTCATCCAAACCTGGACGACGCAACTTGCCCAAGCGAAGCCCCAAAGCCTGCAGAGCAGCTCACCGAGAGCACCAGAAGGTCTTGCTGCTCTGGCCAAAGGGCTCTGATGGCAGCTGGCCGCGTGCCCCATTTCGCACAGTTGCCATCGGCTCCCCTGCCCTTGCTTGCCGCTCCCCCAAGCCCGGCCTGGGCTTGAGGGGTGATGCACCACAACGATCCATTCCGCACTCTTCCCCAGAGGAGGCCAGAGATCAGGGATGGAATTTAAGGTTTCTGTATGCAACTCCTGTGCTGTCTTATTTATTTATTTATTTATTTATTTATTTATTTATTTATTTATTTATTAAAACATTTTTATGCTGCCCCATTCGCCGAAGCCTCAGGGCGGCTTACATCACTAAGTTAAAATAATTATAATATAAATTAAAAATATAAATATTAAATTAAAAATACAACAATACAGTATAAAATATGTTCATAGAGCTATCTTGGTTCCCTTAAGATCTATCTTAAGTTCATACGGTGGTTAAGCCTTGATCTGTGCAGTTGCCTTGGCTCACATTTCTGTCCCATGCAGCCTCTTCTCTTTCTCCTCCACTGTCAACATGTAGATTGTAAACCGTTGGAAACAGGTTGAAAGGGCAGACCCCTCCTTCCAGACCTGGAAGATTGCATGCAGCTCACCTGCAGGAGGAACGCAGAGTGGCTGGAGGGCTGCTGATGGCTGCCTCAGAGGGGAGAAGAGGCGTGGTGCGCCACCAGCACACCTCACATCTTGGTGGTGCTGATCCTCTCCCATCCCTGCCCTCGGAATGCCCCTTAACCACTTCTCCGAGGTTGCTTTCAACCTCAGAGAAGCATTTAGGCTGGCTCTTCCTGCACCAGCTGCAAAAGGAATCTGAGCACATCGGCCCGGATCAGAGGTCTGGATTCATTTCTGAACTGGGAACCCAAAGAAACCTACGGATGTTGTTTAGGGGTCATAGGATCACTCCGTAAGTGTAATTATGATCCGGTGCTTGTCATCCCTATGTAATACTAACAATGAGAGTAATTATAGTCATTTGTTATTAGTTGCAATCCAGTTGAGAAAGGAGGGAAGGGCACTGAGTCCCATGCCAAGTTCTGCTGTGAATTGGATCTGAATCATCTTTTCCGCCTCTCCGAAAGGGAAAACGGCAGCTACAGAAGTATCCACATAACTCATCAGTGCTTCTCAGCTGGATGGTTACTTGCATCAGGAAACACAAAACAGGTTGTTGAAACACCAGGAAAGCCTCTTATAAAACTTTTCTCAAGCATGCAAATTGGGACCTTGCCTTCTTCACACTCTTATGCCCTTTTCCTTTGAATGCCAGCCATCAAAAGTAGAAAGGGTGTAGCAGCATTACTCTTCGACAAATGCAACAACGAATCTTGTGGCACTAACCCATTTATTCTGTCCTAATGTTTCTGGCAGGGGTGTCTGCAGTCTTGAAAGGAAGACAGGCTCCTTTGCATCAGAAGCCTTTGTCCTAATCAACCATCCGATACAGAAGTATGTCTGAATAGCATAGCCTGCATATTTTTTTAAATGGGAAACCCATTCGAGGCTCATTTTAGGCTAGTAATTACAGAATAGATCCAAATCATAATGGTGAAAATGCAGTGGCCGGTTTAGAAGAAATTCACCAGCTGATGTGATACATTTTTAACATTCGCAGCATGCCTTTGCACCCCACTATATCTTCAAAGTAGTGAACAATTCAAGGTAAAACAAGGTAAAATAACATCCATGCAAATTTAGAAACACACGCACATGTTGTATGCCAAGAACCAGCAGCAAAACAGGCAGTTGATGCATGACATGCTCACGTGGTTTTTTAATTCGCAGATAGCTTGAGAGAATAAAATGGCTTTAGCTTTGTTCTGCATAAGTCCAGTTGAAAATAAAGAGCCACCAGAGCTGCTGCCCAGCACCAGTTTGCACCTGGACGTCAGACTGAACAGGCAGGCACAGTCTTCTCGCTTTGACCAGCCATTCTCAATCCAATCTGGGTTCAGTGCAAAGTGAGTTGCCCTTAACACTCACCAGCCTAGCTGTTAACATGCATGGTGCCATTTCAGACAGGATCATGTTTTTAATGCTGGGGGTAAAAATAAAACACTAGCACGCAGGGAGCAGGTGCTGGGTTATAATCTTCCCCATGCTGAATTAGATTTTACTTCCAAGGATAATTTTTCTTTACTGTGAGAAGAGTCAAAATTTGTATCCTTAACCCATATTTTCAAACAACACAGTCCATTTTAATGTTTCAAGTTTCTACCCCGTTGTCATCATTCTGCACGTACAGATCAGGTTTCAGTCAAAAGTTTGTTTTGTTTATTTCAGTCAGAGTTAAATGCTGTGGTAATGATTTCATATTTTGCCCTCCTAATAGGAAGGCCATTTAGGAATTGCCAAAAAAGAGGAAATTCATCACCAAAAAATGGGAGAAAAGAGGATAATGATCTGCATAGAATTTGAATATGGTTATGTACCTATAGATGCACATCTTGAAATAATTGCTGTAATTCCATGAACTGCAGATGTGCAACAATCCTGATTGTTTTTTATCTTTTAACCAAATTGAATAGGACAGTCCATCTACTGCCATGACAATTCTTACAACTTCTGTGACAGTCTAAAAATTCATTTTTAAAAGTCCATCAGCCAGAGAGAGAGAGAGTTCTCAAAATTCAAAAGTCTTATTTGAGTGGGCATATGCCACTAGAGGAGACTAAATGGACCTCCCACAGCCAGCAAGGCTACTGTCTGTTGTACCTCCTTTCCCACACAAGTTCCGGAACACACTTTTCATACTATGTGTTAATGCTTCAGAATGGCAGTCAGTAACTTCTGATTCAGGGCATAATCCTTTGCATGTTTGCACAGAAAAAGGTATTGGCTGGGCTTCCAGGGAGCTGCCGGATCTTTTCCTCTTTAAACATGCATAGGACTTCACCCAAATTTATTGATCTAGGCAGCAAACCTATACATAGTTGCTAATTGAAATCACCAGGGCTGACTTCCTGAATAGACACATGTAGGATTGCACTGTTTGTTGATGGATTAAAATCTGCTACTGCTCCAAGTTCTGCTTCTCCTTGTTATAATCTAACCCAAAATGGTGGCAGTCTTGCTCTTAGTCCTGTTTACTTTTATTTAAAGAATTGAATGTATCCCTAGGATCTTGAACTTAACAAAAAGAGTTAGGATAACTCCTATTCCTGTTGTTTTTTTTTTTTTTTTAAGAGTTAGCATAACTCCAACACTGACCTATATTTAAAAGCTTGTGCCAGATTTCTAAAAGCCCAGTCTCTGACTTGGATCCAAGAGGGCAATTTAATCAGGGAAACAGCAATTTGGCTTCAGAGCCTGTCATTCCATCCTTGCTTATCACTGCCTATTTAGTTCACCTGATGGCAATAAACCCCAGTTCTCCTTTCCTCAGTCTGAAGTCAGCTTTGAGCTTGTTCCAAGGGAAATGCTATGGTCCAAATTAAATAAAACCTCTACCACCCAACATTTATTGTTTTTTATTAGCTGCACACATAACCAAATAATTTGGGATGACTGGACATGGATAGAAGGGGAAGTTCTCTGGCCTGATTTTTGCCACTGGGGTGTCAAGAGAATGCTTTCTATTCACCTTTTCCTGAAGGATCTGGATACCGACCTCTGTGTTACCAAGTCCCACTCACCTGAACTTTCCTGCACGGAAGCACTCTCTTTTCAGTGTCTTCTGCTAACACCATGCTGCTTTCCTTATCCAGAATAGGTCTAAACCGCTTACCATCTGTTTGGAGCATGCTGTTCCAAGACAAAATGAACATGCATTCACTGTTTTCCCAGCAGCCATCAGAGGAGAGTTCTCTGTTTCAGCAGTGGGAAGAAGGTAAGTTTCCAGATGTTTTGGACTTCATCTCTCAAAGGTCCCTGCCAGTATGGCCAGTATGGGGAGTTGAATGGGTGTCCAGTTTAGGTTAAAGTAAAAAGAACCCTTTTTTTAGGTTTTAGGTTTTTAGGTTAAAGTAAAAAGAACTGTTGCCTATCAACAAGTTGTATGGGACATTAGGCCCTATTGTGTCTTTCATGTTTATTGGTTTAATAGATTTGTATCACCCCCCTCCCCCATTCCTCTAACAATCTCAGGGGGACACAGCTGAGGTTATCTCTTGTTTGCCAAAGGATTGCCTCATCTAGTACACAGTTAATTGAGATGATGATGATGATGATGATACTAGATGTGGTGATGTCCATTTTAATTGAATATGCAGAATTCTGGATAAGGCCACCATAATTGAAGCTCTGGGGTAAGAAGGCTAAGTATGAATTTCCAGAGAAGAAAGGGATAAGCAGACAGACAGGTACACATTTAGAAATATTTTCATTTAAATAGAAATGCACTGTAGTGCAAGTGAATACAGCCAGGTGCCCTTTGTCCCCGGCCGTCCAGACTGCCTCCTAAATAATGGGCAGCAGGTCATTTATCTTTAAACTGGACTTGGGCAAGACAGCACTTTAAGTAGAGGACAGTGCTCTGTAAAAGAGGAGCCATGGCCACCCCATCGCCAGGTGCCAGCTGCATAGCCTGAATATTAGCTGAAGGAAGGGCTGATACGTCATACAATGTTTGTGGGCTTTTCCTCAAGGACACCTGGTTTTGAGCTCTGGTCAGAAAGGGAATGCTTGAAATGTTCATTGACCGAATAGGATGCCCCCCTTAGAAAAATAAGTGCTGGTAACTAGCACCATTTTCTTTCTCACAACACTGCAGCACCAGAATCTTGTTTTGTAACCATGATTGTGTTGTCCTGTAATAGGCATTTTCCACCAAGAGGGAAAATTCCCACCCCCTTAGGGGCCAGCAGTAATATCTTCTAACTGCTACCTCTGCTGTTTTTCAGTTCCCCTCTCTCTCAAATATTGCAAAAGGAATGTTTTATTTTTCTTTTAAATTCTGGAGGATAAACAGGTGTTTTGGTGTGACCCTAGTGCAGGGTTGTTCTTTATTTTTTTTCCTTTTACACCTACGCATGTCACTAAAGGAATGTTTTCTTGCTATATTCTGTGGAACAAACAGCTATTTTGGTGTGAACTTGTCCCAGGGTTGCTTCCAATGTCTGTTCCTTTCTTTCTTGTGCTTTTATACAACCTATGACCAGACTAGATTCTGAAATATATGTGTGGGTTACATCAAAAGTGGAAACCTCTTTTGAATTCACCCTCCTGCTGCGTAACATTTAATTCAATTAGCATAACAATATTCTGCAATTTCCCTCACCTCCCCCCCCCCAGAAGCCACTGCCACCAGTAAATAATTACTGTATTTGTTGGGAGAAACCTCAATTAGTACTAACCAACCACACAAGGATATATCCCAGAACCATTTATCGGGCTACCTGGTGTGGTAAAAAGCAGGGGAAAGGGGACAACCTGAAAAGTTCCAAAGTCCAGCCTGATTCTGGGCATTTTCTGTCCTTCCTCTATCTCCTGCTTTTTAACCATGCAGCCTGATGAATTCTGAAGAGCTCAAACATATGCAAAAACTTGGCAGCATTTTGGTTAGCTCCAAAAGAAAATACTTCTCAACTGTGGGTTTTTGATGAGTTCCCACCTGCTAGACCAGAGTGGCTGGGCTGCAGCCCCCCCACACACCTCTGCATTGCAGCTAATGGGGGGCAATTAACTCACGATTACCCCTGCTGCCATGCAGATTGGGTCACAATCTTGTGCTTTGGACAGCTTGGGTTTTACTGTCCTTCGCCCAGTACCTACCCTGCCCTTTTAATATTATGTGAATTATTGGCTGCCCTGCTGGATTCCGTTGTTACTGGCCAAGGGCACATCTGGCAGTCCACAGGTGGCTGGGCACTTCAGTCTTTTCTGACCTCCAGGTGTGCTGAATTCTACTTCCCAATACCCTCCACTCTTAGATATGCTTAGATTCTTGCAAAGCCCTTTGGATGGATACTGATAGCCCCCAAGGAAGTGTGGCTGGGGTGGGGGGGGGATCAAACAGCCCCACAGGTTTTGGAGATGGGGTGGGAGATACCCATCAGCAATAGAAGGGTTCAGCCATGCCCCGCTGTCATGTCCACTTACTTTGTTTGATCTCTCAACAGAGACAGAGAGGCTGGTGGCCAGGAGGGTCATGTGGCTGCCCTTATCTGTCTCTCCCTCAGCTTGGTTCAGTAAAAGGGCAAAGGCACTACAGGGCTCTTCTTGCCTGCAGCGCTTAAGCACTGAGATGCAGATAGGGTTAATCCCCAGCAATCAGCCCTCCTGGTCCCATCCTGGTGAGGGTCACAGCAAGCCAGAGAGACCAGCCCCAAATCCCTTTCCAGCCACCCCGCTGCAGGCAGGCTGGGCCAGGCCTGGGGAGGTCCGATCGCTAGTTCCTTCTCAGTCGGAAAGGTCTCTCGGACTCTCGGCCTAGCCTACCATGCAGGGTGGTGGTTGTGGGGATAAAATAGTGAGAAGGATCAAGTATCATTCCCTGGAGGAAAAGTCTGTGTACTTTCCAGGTAGGGTAGATTATGTCCATCCATCACAGAAATCAAGTCTGTTTGAATGAAATGCACTTAACTGGGTCTAGTTTATCTTCCCTGCAAGAGAGTTCTGCTGGAATCTGTGAAATAAATGAGACAAGAGGACCTCTGAGAGTACGCAAAGTGTTTTCCCTTTGCTACTGAATTAGCTACACATGCACAGCAGAAATCAGCTTGTGTGGCTTATTCAGAGTCAGCATCTTCTGGTCCAGAGGGAAAGTCTTCCTGGAGGGAAGGAGCCACAGCACTTTTCATTTGGGAAATGAGGCCCTGAGGCTAATTAGAAAGCAACTTTAAAGAGAACATCAATAAGAGCACCCCCTCCCCCAAGAACTGTGCCAGAGTTTTGCATCCCTACCCCCTCCACACCATTGCTGCCTCTCAAGCCTCTTTTCCTTTGGTGTTGTGCCTTTTTGACTGTAGGCCTGAGGGCAAGAGCAATCTTATTTTTAATCTCTGTTCTGAGATCCTATTCTTTTCTCTTTCTTTTTGAGCTAAAAAGCTGCAAATATATAAATAGTGATAACTGTAGCTTTCCCTCCTGGAGTAGAAGCTATTTACCTGCCCTGATAGATTGCAGAATCGTATGTTTGCACTTCTGCTGTGTGTGCAGCTGTGAAATATTTTCCTGATGCCAAAGGAGGCTGGAGTCTCCGTCTGTTGGCATTTCCCGGAACCATGATACTAGGAATCACTCCAGGAAGACTTTGTTTTCGGCTTACTTTACTCTTTCAGTCCAGATTAACTTATTTGCATCAGTGCAGCATCATTCATTCCCTCCCTTGATGAGGCATTCAGAAGTAAGGGGAAAATGTGGAACTCTGTTCTGTCTAGGAATGTGATACACCTGAGACGTGACCATGAAAGTGGGAGGTCCATTTATGTACATATGAACCTTTGAGCAGGCACAGGTTCTGTGCTTTTACTGCGGCTCCTCCATAAAATACACATATCAAGTTTCTACTCCTCATGGTGGCCTGGAAGGGCTTGGGACTCTCCCCTGGAGAAAACTTGGAAATTAGAGAACAGCTGGGCAGGGCTCCCCCTATACTTATCTGTATACCCAGGCTTTGCTGCATTTAATATCCAGCTTGGTAAATTTTCCTTGTTGTTTTATCTTGGCATTTTATTTTAATTGGTGTTTTAATGCATTTTGTGCACCGCCCTGTGATCTGATAATGAAGGGCAGTCCCTGGGGAGGAGCCAGAGCGCCATGGGTGGGGCATGTGCTTTGCATGCAACCCACCCCCCCCAGCCCCATCCTCCAGGGAGGGGTAGGAAAGAACCCTGCTTGAAAACTTGGAGAGCAGACTCATGGTCTGACTTAGTTGAAGGCTGCTTTCCATTTAAATATTTTGCTGGAGAACCCTGGGGCCAGATCAGGTTACGGTGGTCCCTTGAGCCCCACAGCCACCTCCAGATCCTAAGCAGGGTGGGACAAGGACCATGTTCCTGTGGTATCAGTAGCAGACTTCCTTGGTTGGGGAAGCTTCCATGAGCTGTGTAATCATGATCCAGCACACAGGCGACGTGCGTGTTGGATCAGGATTCCTTCCTTGATTGCAAGGATGCCCCCACCCCCCCAGAGCTGCTCTGCACTAGGGGGTGCAGCACCTTTTCAGCCAGAGGGCCGAGTTCCATTTTGGAGGTGCTCCAGCAGGGCAATGCGGAAGGTGAGGAGGGCAGAACCAACATCCCAGCATCCTTTGCCTTATTCCTTTAGTTGCCAGCAGCTACGCTTTCAGCCCTCCTATCTCTAGCTGTCCTTCTCTAGTTTGTCCAGCTTGCCATTGTCCTTCTTACTCATACAAGGAGGCACCCAGATGTGGACCCAGCACTCCAGACACAGTCTGGCTTGTGCCAAATAGAGGGAAACAACGGCACCTCATAAATCTGACACCCTCCTCCTGTTCTCACAAAGCCAGCATCCTTCTTCCTTTTCTTTTATCTTGTTCTGCAGCTGCATCACAGCCCGTGTTTGAGCTGTTACCACGTGTTAAGGGTGTTGTCATATTCATGCTTTAGGGGGTTTTATGTGCCTGGGTGGGGCATGGTGGGAGTTAAGGCACCTTTTCCTGTGAAAACACAGGGTGCAATCCTATGCCCCTCCAGCAGGGGGGAGGCATAAAATTATTTGGAGTCCCATCTCCAAGCTATGGTGATCTCAGAACTGCTCCTCTGAGGTCTTCCAGAATCGGCTTCGGGAAGGCCTAAAGGGGCATTCCACAGACATGGGTGGGGAGAAGGCTGGGATGGATGGTTTGCAGTGCATCCAAATGGTGCTCCTGCCTCCTTCCTCCCATTTGCCACTCTTCATCTACACAGCTGAAAAGAGCAGTCTAAAAGAAATGCAGCACCAAAGCCTCTGTTTTCGGAGATTTACATGACATCAAGGGCAGAGGACTCTGAGTTGCACCTTAAGACATTTCCACCTGTCTTGCTGTCAACCAGGTCCCCCTCATCCTATAGTGGTGCTTTGATTTATTTACTTATTTATTTGGTACTGGGATGTAGGACATAGAAAAGCAAAGGTCTGTGAATTGTTATTAGTCATGACAGCTAAATGGAATCTTCATATTTTGAGATAGGGATGCGGGGAACAAACACACACACTGCTTCTGTGGGTCCAGAGTCATCTGTGGACCTAGATGGACCTGGGAGTGAAACATTTTACTTCCTCCTGATGATTATAGATTTAATAAACTGCTCCACATTGAGAGATTGGAATGGTGAACCAAAATCAAACTTAAGAAAATAGATTAATGCAGGGCACAATCCATTCAGGCAACCCATACCCCTCTGAACTTGGAAGATTATGGGCAGCCCATGCAGATCAAGAGAAGCTAGACAATCAATTTCAATTGTCTAACAGTGAAACTTTGGAGTGGGAGAGGGAGGTTGCCTAACTCATATTTTGGTGGCACCAATCCTCCCTCCTTGCCCCCAGAATGGCCACTAAACTCCATCTCTGGGGTCATTCTTACAACCCTGGAGAAGCAATCAGCATGTTTCCTCCCAGCCCCAACATCAGAGCTACTTTCTGAAAAATCCTGTGACCGCTTGAGTTTTCTATGGGCCATAGGATCACCTTGCCACCTCTGTGCTGCTGAACAGCTGAAGATTCAGTAAAAACAAATAAAACAGCAGCCGGAATCGCCTGATTTCAGTTGGAAAGGCATTCCACAAGGTAGAGGCCAGCACACTCAAGTCCTTGCTCCCGGTGGTTCCAAGCAGATCTCTGCTTATTTGTGCACTCTCGAAAGAGATGGAATGGCACCACCACAAATATGAACAAAACAAAAGGCAGAGTGACACAATAAGGCAGTATGATGAAATAACTCATCTTACAGTCATCTGCCCAATGTCCTGCAGCCATCATGTGATACTAAAAATGTGAACCTATTATCATGTTTTCATGATCGCAGTTCATTCTTTCTTACCCCATCCCAGCCTGCCTCTCCTTCTTTGATGAATAACTGATATAATAAGCAAGTGCAATCTGTGATAGCAGCATTTGCAAGGGAACAATTTTATATAAATAAGCATTTGCGTGATAGCTGTACCCTATCGCATGGAAGTTAAGTTCATCCTCTTGATTGTTATCAACTTACTGAAAGTTTCCGTCTGAAGGAAGATGCAACAGAGCTGCTATTTTCCCTCCCTGCTGCTTCCTCTGGCTATCTATGCTTCCCCATTTTTTAGAGATAAAACAATCAACTCTAGTTCTCATGCTGGTAGAGAACTCCTTGGAGAGGAGATGTAATCCAGAGGCTTGGCATATGTTTTGCTTGCAAAAGGTCCCTGGGCTAACAGCATCACTAGGTAGGGCTGGGAAAAGGTCCCTGCCTGACACTCTCTAAAGATGCTTTCAGGGCAGGCAGAGGTGAGCTAGAGGGACTGTAAGTCTGACTTGACATAAGGCAGCTTCCAATGGAAAAGACGTGCAGGCATTTTATGGGCAAGGGCTGTGGCACCATGGAAGAGAACCTGTTCTACATGCAAATTGCCCCACGCTCAGAGAAAGACCCTGGGGCAGGGCCTAGGAAACCTATTGGCTATTCAAATATCACTGGACTCCAATTCCCATCAGCCTCATACACCATGATCAGTGATCAGGGATAGTGGGAGTTGGAGGACCACAGATAATCCTCCAGGCAGTGCTGACCAGCTTTCCCCAGATATTTTAGACTCGCAGTGCTTACCAGCCCCAGCCAGAGTGTCCAGGGTTCAAGAATGCTGAGGGTTTAGTCCAAAGCATGGTTAGAGGGCCCCAAGCTGGAGAAGGCCGGTGTAGACAATCAATGACTCCACTATAAGTCGTCCATCCTGTTTTCAGATCAGGCAAACAGATACTTCTTGGAAGTTTGCAAGCAGAATAAGCACGGGTGCTTCCTTCCTTTCGTTTCTTGAGGATATTTAAGGGATACCAATTCTGGTATTCTGGGGAAGCATCCCATTCCGTGCTCAAATGCACTTGAGTGCATGTATAGAACCAGCCACGAAGCTCTCTAATCCAGCCTTTTGCCTCAGAAGAGGCAAATCTGATCATTTTAATCTGGAAGAGGAAATAGTACGTATTCCAATACATGTTGACAGTCCCACCTGACCTGGGGTCCCAGCTCTGTGCCCTGCTCATGTTCTGCCCAAGGCAGTACCCCTATCCCACCACCCTGCTTACAGTTCTGCGTCAGCTAGGAAGAAAAGGAATCAGGCTGCAGGAATGTGTTCGTAAGTACTTTATGTGGGAGAGAAAGCAAGCGGAGAAGGAAGGAGCTACATACCATAGTTTATGACATGGTTGCCCACCTTTTCTTGGTGGAATTCTTGTGATGTTAACTCTAGCATGACAGGCAAAAAATCAGCAGTGTAGCTTTTGCAGCACTGCCTCAGCATCTGCTGGATATTTATCAAGCTTTGCCACCAGTCAGCCTGTGGTTGGAGAACTACTGTGAAAGAGCTCAGAGAAGAAAGCAAGCCAAGCCAAGCCCCAGCAATGCTGTTTTAGGACAGGTACCTAAGACTGTTCAACATTCAGTGCAACTAGCTATATCAACCACACTGTGCCAAATTTCCTTTATAGTCATTAAAATAAGGAGGGCGAGTGCAAATATACCTATATTCTTTTTATAGGGCATCAGCAGAAACAGCTGTATACAACAGAAGCCAAAACAAACCCAAGAAACGTCCCTGACTCAAGGGCTGTACAATCTTTAGTTCAGCAATACACAACCGGTGTCCCTCCAGATGTGTGGCCTTCAACTCCCGTGCGCTTTTACCATGGGCAATGCTGGCTAGGGAGAGGAAGTATGGTATAGTGGTTGAGAGCACTGGACTGGGACTCAGGCGATCTGGGTCCCCGCTTAGCCGTAGAGCCAACTAGTTGAATCTGAGTCAGTCACAGACTCTCAGCCTAACCTGCCTCACAGGGTTGTTGTTGTGTGGACAAGGATCAGAGCGGGAGGAGGAGAATGATGTATGTATGTATGTATTTATTTATTTAGAAAATATCTATGCCGCCCCATTCGCCGAAGCCTCGGGGCGGCTCACAAATATATCAATTAAAATATTATACAATAAAAATATAAAACAAGTTAACAATATAAAACAAGTCGCCCTGGCCGAAGAATAAAATGAATAAATACTATTAACAATTAAAATGACGTTTGAATAAAAAGGTCTTCGCCTGGCACCAAAAAACAAGTAACGACGGCGCCAGGCGGACCTCTCTGGGGAGCGCATTCCATAGATTGGGCGCCACCACAGAGAAAGCCCTCCTCCGAGTACCCACCCTCCTAATTTCCTTCACGGAGAGTTCCCGGAGAAGGGCCTCTCCTGCAGATCTCAAGGGGCAGGTGGGCATATATGGATGTAAGCGCTTCTTCAGGTAACCAGGACCCAAGCCGTTAAGGGCTTTATAGGTCATCACCAACACCTTGAATTGGGCCTGGACTTCAATGGGAAGCCAGTGAAGCTGACGGAGGACTGGAGTCATGTGAACATAACATGTAAGCTGCCTTGAGTTGTTTGTAAGAAAAAAGGCAGGATATAAATCTTACATAAGTATAATAATGGAGCTGATGGGAAATATAAGCCAGAAGAACTGGAGGGCCACAATTTATCCACCCCTATTTGAACTGGAGGAAAGCAGAGGAAGAGAAAGTATTAATAGCATAATGACTGCTCCTCTTCTCCACTTGACTCATATTTGGGCCTCTAATTACAAGTTTCCTCTGTGAGCAGTTGGGAAAAAGATATAAATCACCCACCCAGAGAGTTCTTGTTGTGTTGTGGTTCATGCACGTTTCAACAATGCACCCGATTGGCTAAAATGTGTATTATTTAAATTTTATTAAACATTTCAACTTCCATCTTGTCACTGATGAAGCTGGAAGCTAATACATTGGATAAAAATTAATATGCATGTACTCTGGTTTGATTGCATCCCTCAGGGATTCAGAGTCTGGCTGATGCATCACTGTGTGTGCATGCATATTTCTGTGTGTGCATACAATCTTTTCTTAATTGTTATATACAGTTCAGTTGGGGGATGCTTGGCATTATAATTCAACACATCTGGAGTCCAACACATGTTCAGAAGGCTGAACTATAGTATTGCATCCTTGCATGCACACACATTCTGTATTTCCTTTCAGTATAAAACACCCAGAGCAGTTTGTAATTGGCAATAAAATTACATTAATTTTACTGTTGTATTTTTATTAACTTGCAGCCAGAGTGGGTTGTCAATTTATTTATGCTGTAAGCTGTCCAGAGACGCAAGTAATTGGACAGCACACAAATTTTATAAATAAATAAATTTATTGCATATTAAAATGAGTTATAACTTAAGCAGTGAATGTCCTTGCATCTGCTTAGAAGATCAATAATATGGACAGATGGATCTAGGTGTGACCACAGCTGCTTTATATAGCTACCTTTTAAAATACTTCTGTAATAATAATAATATTTTTTGTCCATGTGATAAAAAGACCTCTCCAGAAGGTTCCTTCTTGGCCCATCCTAGCTGCCCCATGATTCTATTCTACCTTCTTTCTCCTCCAAAAGACCTCCTGTCAGGTTTGAATGAAATGACCTCACATTAGTGCTAATTGAGGGGACTAACTTTCTATTCAGCTTGTAACAAAAGCAGCCACACTCATGACCACACGCAGCCTCACCCTACCGAACCTGGACACCTGCAGAGCTCTCCTTGGCCTTTCACACATCACCTTTACAGGAGGGGGGAATCTCATGTAGACTTTAATTACTACCATTTGAGTTGGGGGTTAAGTTTAATTTGAGAAATATCAAATTGTGTTGGTGGTCTGTCCACCCAGCCACTAGAAGGCCAAGTATCTGTGATTGTATTTGCTCATATTAGCATTTTCCAGGGATGCCCGCTGCCCCCCCCCCACGCCCCAAAAAGCAGCTTAGGTTTCTCCTGCCACTGCTGCTTGGTATGTCAAGCAAGCTACACCTGCAGAAATTCTCTCTTCTGTGTAACAATTAAAACTGCAAGAACCCTTCTGCATCTGACCAACCCCATGTGCAAGGAGGCGCAAAGCCCCCTTTTCCCCCAAGTGCCAATCACTGGATGTTTTCCTGGCTTTTGCACCGCTTCCCCCCAGTACACACACACATTCTAAAGGTGGAAATGTCTTTCTTAAGACATGGTTACTGGTAGTAAGAACTTTAAGCTGTAATGTGTGGGCAGGTTTGATATTTAGGGTCTATCCCCTTTGGCTTTGCCCACCTGGACCCTTTGGCCCTGAAATGTGCCAGCTTCCAAGAGGTCTGCAGATACGGGATCCAGTCTTCAGGCCTTAGCTCCATACCCCAAGGCTGGGGAACCTGCAGCCCAATAGATTCTAGTGGACTACAGCTCCCATCACCCCTCTGACCATTGGCCATGCTGGCGGGGCTGATGGGAGCTGTAACCTGACCACATCTGGTTGCTGTACAGTTCTTTAATTCGGCCGTGCATTCTGGGACCAGGAGCACGCAGGTTCCTCCGGCACATGGTGAAACAAGCTTCCCCAGCAGCAATGTGGAAGGGTCCAGGGACAGCCAAAGTGTTGGCATTGTATAGGATTAGTACCACACGGTCCAGTTTGGAAAAACATGAAGTTTCACGTGTTCCAACAGAAAAATTCTGTGTTCCAAAGTGCCAGGGCTGTCTTGAAAGAGGCACCAGAAGCCAGGCATGTGGACGCCCTAGCAAGAAAACTGGCAGACCAGGTTTTAAGAGTTTTTTTCTGTATGTATTGCTTTTTGTCATTTTTGTTTCAGTGTTATTCTTTTTATTGTAAACTGTTCACAGTGCCATAATTCATTAGTGTTTTAATAGATTTTTAATGTGTTTTATTATGTTTTAATATGTTTAATGCATTGTAAGCTGCCTAGGAAGGCCTTGGCAGTTATAGGCAGCATATAAATACATGTATAAATAAATAAGCAAATAAACAAAAAACCTAGGCACTAACAGGGAAGGACAGATATATACGCAGAGAAACAGAGCAAGTCAGAAGGGGTCATCTAGTCTGACCCCCGGCTCCAGCCAGCTCCGCTCATAACATGCCTATAATCAACAAACACACATATGCTTGAGAGAGGGGCTGGCGTGGGGCAGAAGAGGCCCTCTGCTGGTGGAGAGGAGCCGCACTGGCAGGGACCAGGCATAGTGTGGCCGTGTGTCCCCTTGTACAGGCGATGGTCCTCAGTTTGAAGGACCGACTCTGTTTCGAGGGATACAAAGTCTGCGGAAGGTTGTCGGAGGATATTGCAGGCCCGCACTGTGAAGCGCTGTCCGGTCCGGGAGAGAGAAAGCCCTTTGAAAGGGGGACTAAGAAGGGGCCTTGAAATTGCCCACCCACACTTAGCACCCGGGCAGCAGGCTGAGCAGCAGTCCCAGGCACATACTTCAGCTGGCCCAATACACCGAGATGTCTTTCCTTTCCATTTAGATGCCAATAATATTTTATAAATTTGCATCGGTAGCTAGAAATGAATGTGTGCAACACTGATGCAAAATCCCCTTTTGTGCGGGGAGGGGGGATTCCCTTTGCTGTGGAAGTGTCACTTGCCACCCTAGGATGGAAACAGCTGGCTCAGCGCTCCCCTCTACCCCCGCCCCCACCCACACACTTTCAGAAAGCTCTGCGGGCAGCCGTGGGTCACACGCCAAGTCACTTTGGGGCAGATCGGAGGCAGCCTGGGACGCCCAGATCACTTTGTTCCCAGCTTAGCCCATCAAGTATACAAGCCTGCACCGACCGGATGGGAGAGAGCAGCTTAAAAGGCTGCCCCTTTTCTTCCCCAGTGCAACCTGCCCCTCTGTCTGGCACAGGCAGTGGTGGTGGTGGGAAGGAGACAGCTCGTCCTTTGGGGTCCTTGGCCTGTCCAGCAGAGGAAGAGGAAGATGAGGGATAAGGGCAGTGCGCAGCACTGGCAGTGAGAGGGCAGGGAGGGAGTTCCGGAGGTGGCCCTGCTTCACTCTCCCCGAGTCACTCCCCACTGAGGAGTGCCTTGTGCATACCTTTCTCTCACCCTTGCAATTTGGTATGAAAAAGATTTCCAGGGAGAAACATAAACATGTTATTGGGCCCAGTGAGTAAACATCTGGGGTTATTTTGAAATAGGACAAGACACAGGGTGTGTGAGCTTCCGGCCTGGTGTACCAGAGGGCTGTGCTGAACTCACCACTGCAATTAGGGCGTATCTTCTTCGCTGTCTGTCCTTTTTTTTTCCTTTTGGCAAAGGCTGCAATTTGCCCTGACTGAGTTAACAAGCAGAATTTCCTCTCTGGAAGGGCTGGCAATTAATCACTAGCACTATCAGAGAAGCTCCCAGCTCTGCCTGGAATTTGCTCTATCAGCAACACTCCTCTGCTGCAGTGCCTGTCAAAAAACAGCCACTTAGTGGGTCTTATGGAGGATGGCTCCACACCTGGAATGGGATAAAACTGAACAAGGATGTTGTATCTTTGTTCTAGTGCATCCTTTCCTCGCAGGATTGTATTTTCCCCCTTTCATGCTTAAGATTCTTCCCCCACCTGGTACTCTCCAGATGTCTAAGAATTCTACTTCCATCAATCCCAGCTGGCAATGGCTAAGAATGTTGGGAGTTGTAGTCCGACACATCCGGAGGGCACCAGGTTGGGGAAGCCAGCTAGAGAATATGATTTGGGACACAAAGGTAAGGTAGAAGATGAAATGAGTCATGAAAAAGAGGACAAAGGATTCCCCATGCATAACATGAGCATATGCTAATGTATAAGTATAGATGCAAAATTAGAAAGAATTGTTAGAATAAACATGCAATCCCTCTCAAGTGTGCCCGTTCATTCTTCCTGTGTGCTACCTGTGGGCAGGCAGCAGGTCTTGCAGTTCCTTCTCTTTAAAGCAGAATTGGACAGGATAGAGGATCCAGGGTGACCCAAACAAGCTAGAAAGCTAAGTGGAAAGCAACAGAATGAAATTCAGCAGGGACAAATGCCATGTTCTCCACCTAGGGAACAAACCCACATGATTGTTTCAACAGCACTGAAAAGGAAAAAGACCTTGGAGTTGTGGACAGAAAGCTAAACATGAGCCAGCAATGCAATGCAGCCATAAAAAGAGCTAACACTATTTTGGGATGTATAAGTAGAAGCATCACTTCCAGGACTAGAGAGGTACTAGTTGCCCTTTACTCTCCAGGCACTACTCAGACCTCACCTGGAATACTGTGTTCAGTTCGGGACAGCCAGGTTTTAAAAGCTGCAGAGAAACTAGAAAGGGTTCAGAGGAGGGCAACTAAGATGATCCGGAGTCTGGAAACTAACCCCGATGATGAGAGGTTCAGAGAGCTGGGCATGTAGAGCCTCGAGAAGAGACGACTACAAGGAGATATGACAGCAATCTATAAGGACCACCAAGGATGTCACAAAGAGGAAGGAAAAGACCTTACTCATCCGGGAGTGTAGGGCACAGAACCATGAACTCAAACTGCAGCATGCCAGATTCAGCCTAGATATCAGGAAAAGCTTCGTCACCATCAGAGCAATACATCAAGGGAACCAGCTGCCTGGAGAGGTTGTGGGCGCTCCCACACTAGAGACATTCAGGCAAAACTGGACACCCATCTGAGTGGGACGATGGGACTTGGCATACTGCACCAGCAGGGAGTTGGACCCAATGGCCTTCTTGGTCCCTTCTGACCCTACTATTCTATGAATCTATGAATCTAAGACAGTCTTTCAGATAGAGGATGGGTTTTTGGCAGCCCTTCAAACAGAGGACTGGTCATATCAGTTTTATACCATTTAATAACCATTACTTCTCCCCCTGAAATCTTAAGAATTAGGGTATAGGGAGAATGCTGGGAATGTTCTCTTAGAAATCTCTTGTTTTCATGTCCCCACAATACTGGCTTCCACTGCTAATGTGAATGCAGCCTAAGACCCTTTCCTTTAGGCCTACTTTGGGGAAACCACAAAAATCTGAATAATATTATTTATTATTTCATGTCTTTTATCCTCCTGTTCCTCAGAAGAGTATAGAGTAGCATCCTCTGTTCCCTTTTTATCTGCACAACAACTCCATGAGGTAGCATAGGCCAAGAGAACATAATGGGCCCACATTAATCATCAGTGTAATGGGCATACATCTACTCCCACTGAATTTGATGGGGCTTCTTTCTGAGGAGACATGCATTGCGTTGGATTGTTAGTGAATTTTTAGGTCATCTCAGTCCCTAAAGAAGAAAGAAACCTCAGGAGTAGGAACTGTTCCCATGTGCCTTTTAAATAAAACAATTAATTTAGTGTTGATGGAAGAAACTCAAAGCAGGATGGAGCAAACTGTGCTAATCCCAAGCCAAGGTGTGGCCACCTCTCAGCACAACCATGTCTGTTGATGTAAATTACAGGACTTGAATTCTGTACTTAAAATCCAACAGGGCATATAGGAATGACCCCAGAGGGACATGCAGTGACTCAGGACTTGAAAAGTCTCATTGCTGCTGTTAGCAAGTTTTATACTCCATGGTTTGCATTGTGTAGTGTTGTGGTTCCACTTAGCAAATATCTAGCACAAACCCAAATATAATCTGGAATATCTTGGTGCTCTGTCTTTTAAAAATTCTGAATGTATAGTTCCAGATATTCAAATTATACTGAATAGTTCCAGTGCAGCAAAAGGCATCTTATATAGGGTTTGGAATCTCATCATAGCATGACAAATGCCACTTATGAATCCCCTCAAGAAGAGGATGCCAATTTGCATAAAATTTGCAGGTGATAATTTCTATGTATAGATGAAAAATCAGAAATAATTATTACAAGTTTTAAAAAATAGAGTGCCTCTCACTGTAGCGAGGGTGGGCAACATAACCACCCTCCCTTGGTGAACCCTACTGAAACTTGCAGTGCGTACAGCAAAACTGCAGATTGCCCAGTTTACCACTGCTCAAGGGTAAATAGCGAAAATGCAGTTTATATAATATCAGTCTATTCTGAATTCAAGCAGTCGACAATTTGTTTGGAACACACCATCAGAACAAATCCTCTTCACAGCCTCTCTGTTTGACTCAGTTTTGACAATATGCCAAAATCAGGCTTCCCCCAGGTGGGTTGGACTATGACTCCCAGCAACCCAACATATTTAGGAGGCATCAGCTTATGGAGGCTGCCCCATAGTTTGTTGTGAGTCAGTTTAAAAGACCAAACTGTGGCTTGAATGTCCAAATAGATACCAGGCAAAACAAGGTTGGAGCTTTGTCAGCTTTCATTTTAAAGTCCCCCAGTTCTTGGCTTCATAAATCCATTTCCATTTTCTAACTGCAACTGTCTCTGGATAGTAGGGATAATTTTGGTTTTGTTAACTAAAACAACATGTAGTTAGTGCAGCCTGCAGTTGAGACAAACTATGGTTTACGAACCCACTTTAAAACCATGGTATGCAGTTTGCAACTGATTGCAAATGGCTGACGGCATAATCACCACAAGCCACCAGGGCTCATTGATCATTTATTTAAATCATAACTGGTTGTAGTGCATGCTGGTAGACTTCTGAATATTCAGGCCATGACTGTAGATCATCTTGCTGTCTGAACTCAGCAAAGGTGGGTTGTTGATGTAGTTAACTACCTTCCCAGAACCCATGTTTGGATTTTTTTTTTTAATAAGCCATGGTCGACTGGTTAATCCTGCAAACTGGCCAGCACTTTAGTAGTCTTCATTCTTATCCATGATTTATGACTGTGATGTGTGAACTGAGCCACTGTGATGCTCTTAAAAGCCCATCTTTCTATGAAACCATGATTGCTTTCTATAGGACAACCTGCCCCAACCTGGTGCCTCCCATAATTCTTGGACTTCAACTCCCAGCATTCCCTCGACAATACAGGGCTGGCTTGCAGATAGTCAGAGCTACAGTCCATCAGTTCTCAATTGTGCTATTAAATTCTGTGGGGCAAAGCAAATAAGCTGCAGTCTGGAACTGAGGGGAAAACTTGCCCACCCTGCCAGTTTAGCTACTGGGTAAGCCAGTGGTCAAGAATAGAATTGTGTTCCTGAGCACACCACTCTCCACTCTCCATAGAACTAAATGGGGGGGGGGGGCATTCAGGGCTGGGAAATGTGTATCCCTGCACTGTTGTTAGATGCATTGCCCTTGCGCATCAGCCACCATAGCCGGGGGGGCGGGGGGGGGGAGTTGTGAGTTGTCACAACTTTGCAGCAAGTCAAAATATATTCACTCCTCTGACATGTTGCATGGCATTGCACCACTAACAGGGACCCTGTGGAGAAACTTTGCAAGCAAAGAAAACAGACAGACACCTTGCAATCCAGTCAGGGATTTTGGCCATGGTAACATCTTTAGACATGCTTCCTACATGTCAGAACAATAGACACAGAAATACTGAGCAAAATGTGTGAGATGCTTCCAGCCTGAAGGGAAAGCATGAAGAGTACCTGGCTGTCTCTATCATAGCATTGATCACTCCTACACCTGCTTAGCCTCTGCCCATTGTGCTACATTGCCCTGGGGCAGCACACTTGGGGTGCTCCTGCCCTGAGCCAGGGACCCAGGAAGGTGGCGCCTGGTGTCTCCCAAGGAAGAATGTCATGGCAAGGGGGAGAGCAACCCGGCTAAATCTATCTGTCAACCAGAAAGAGAACTGTTGCCTTGCTGCTCATCTTGGTCTTCCCTTCCCCATCCATGAAATGGCTGCCAGGTGGGAGTTGTGCCTAACCAATTCACAAAATGGCTGCCATGGGGGAAAGTACCCAGCCCCTTCATGAAATGGCTGCCATGGGGAGCATGGCCAAGCAGCAAGCTACTCATTTTCCAGAAAGGAAACTGTTAAAAGAACAAATTAACCTGACCAAGAACAGAGTGCGGGGTGAGTGCCAAAACACAAAAAGTAACACTTCTGAGACCAAATAAAGATGGTGCTGAAGGGCAGCACTTCCCTTTGCAGCTTCTCAGCCTGCCCGTTGTTACCTTTTTTCCTAGGAGAGCTACCTGTGTTGCTCTGCTACACTTATAGCCCTGAAAATCCAGATGTGAACGGGCTTTGTAGAAAATCCTGGAGGAAGAAATTCCACTGTTGCCCCAGACAAGTGTTTCCCCATGACTCCATTCCCCTATCCTTGGTGTGTTACAAAGCATTTCCTGACTGCCAAGTAAACTGTTGCAACTTGACCCCAGTTACCTTCAAACCTTCCCTCTATGATTCTGGTAAACAGCCGTTCTTAGCCTCTTAGATATGTCACCTTTCCCCCATCCCCACCCAACACACATTAATCTTCCCTCCATCCATACATGTGCCCTTCAGCATTTCCTCATGTGTCATACAGTCCAGCCTATGGCTAAAATGCATATATTTTGGTTGTGTTACGTGTTCATTTTGCATCCACAACAGAAAATCCTACAGCACATTTAAAAAAAATGACTTAGGTTTTGCATGTGTGAATCATTCTGATAAAAATGTCACATTCAGAATGGAAATTCCATTCCGCAGGTCAAAATGTGAATAGCAATATTGGAAATTTTGCCATTGTTGAGAACATTCATCAGGGTTCTAAAAATTAGGAGTAAACCTGGTATTGTCCAGTGAAACTGGAATGGTGGGGAATTGAAGGCAGCCAAAAAGGGTTTCTTCACACAGCACAGTGTTAAACTGTGGAACTCACTATCACAAGATGTGCTGATGGCTATGAAAAGGGATTGGACAAATTCATGGAGGGGAAGGCTAGCAATGGTAATATCAATTGTTGGGTAAAATGAGTTTGGGGGGATGACTTTTCTGTGGGGTTTGCATGGGGACATCTGGTTGTCCATGGGTTGGAGTAGACAGGTCTTTGGAATGATCCAGGACAGCTCTTCTTATGCCTGTATGCAACACTGCAACCAACAATGTTTAGTAAACACAGTGATATAACAAACATACCCTGTGAAGGCAAGGGCTCTTGCCCTGCAACAGAAGGGGGGGGGGGCAGGATAGCAGAGTAGCTCCTTCCAGCACTGGTCATTGCATGACATGCTTTTCTGTGTGGAGGGTGCAGATCTTGAGAAGAGACAAGATTCCCGTAAAAGAAATCGGGGTGTTTTTTTCCAAAGGCATTAAAATGAACGATCTGCTTTTACTTTCTCTCCACTTGTGGCTTGCAGCCAGGTGCCTAAAGCGTCTGGGGTATCTTTGATCACCTTTCTCCATCATCTACAGTTCTCAGGAGAATGGAGCAAGAGGGGGCAATAAACAGCAGCCCTTATTTATCGGCAGCCACATCCTTGTAGCTTTCTGAGATGAAAAATTCTTCTCCATTGCCTCAGGCGCCTGCATGCATTGTGGATCATGGTGACTGTATGCGGGGCAACTGGTAACACCCTTTTTGCCACCAACAGCCTCCCAGCCCCCTTCCCTGCATGGAAATAAAAGCTGCAAATAAAAGCTACAAACCTCCAAGGCTGAGACAGGATGGATTTATGTGTACTTCATGCGAGGTTCTGTCCTTTCTCTCCCAGAATGACACATACTGGGAGGAACACCTCTGAAAAACCTGGTGCATTTTTTTGAGTTTTGAGAATGAGAGAGAGAGAGCGTTCAGTTAGGGTGTAGTACTACATCTGGCATTATTAATTGTATTATTCCAGAATATTTCATAGTCAGTCCAGAGGAGTGAAGATCCACTGCATGAACCTTACAAAATCTGCTACAGTCCTGCATAGGCTGCTTGTGGCAACTTTGGTGCAGTTTGCATGATACAGTCCTGGCTTAATGGACCCCGGGGGAGCTGTTCCACTGTGGTGGGTGCCCATGGGTTCCTTATTTCAAAGGTACCCCCAGGCTCCCAGCTTGCTGTGCCCATACAAGCCCAGGTGGCACGGTTTGTTTGTGGGTAGACAACTCTCAGACAAACCTGTGGCTTGTTTTAGGCATGACACAACAGCCTCTGCAGGTAATTTAAACCATGGAGGGCTGTTAGGACTTATATGCCTTATACTTATATTGTATTTATTTTTATCAGAACAATTTTATGTCAAGCCACTATGTCCCACTTTTCTATCATAATCCTCAAGGTGGCTAAAAAGTGTTAGAAGACAAAGAAATCTCGGATATGGCCTTGTCCACATGTTTAAAGCTGGTGTAGTAAACTGGGTACAGTGTTGGGTTTAAAATAGGGCTTTCCGTCATGGCCAAATCCCCACAGGGTGTGGCTCATCACTCACTTTCAGCCTTTGCTTCCTTGCAGGCTTATTGTGAGGGGAAAATGGAGGGAACACATTGAATGTCTCAAGTCACAGGAGTTTGGATGGGGAAAAATCATATGAAATGTAAGTGAATGGCACAGCTTGTGGCTGGTGGGGTCTAGAGAAATAGGCATTTCTTCAGAGTCAATGTTACTATATAACTATATAATATGGGGGCAAGGGTTATTTTCAGCCCTGTTGAAAGAGCTCCCATTAAGGCTCCTCTTCTCACCACTGTTGCCACCAACAGTCACCCCACAGGTTGTACAGGGGCAAATGAGACAGGAAACAGGGCCATTACACTGTTTGAGATGCTCTCCCCAAGGAGATTCGCTTGGCACCTTCCTTACTTCCTTTCAGCGGCAGGCAAAAACCTTCCTTCTTAAAAAAACATTTTAATAACTAATTGCCATAGACATTTGTTTTGTATGTTTTGCTGTATTTCATTGTTATTTTTAATGTGTTATTGGTTTTACTACATTTTTATTGTGTTTTTATTTTGTGGTTGTGAGCCACCCTGAGGTGCTGTGGCACCATTGGGTGGCATACAAATCTTTTAAATAAATAAATAAATGTGCCAGCCCTGAGGGAAAAAATCTCTATTTTTCCTCTTCCCTCTCCCCCCCCCCCTTGTCTTTTTCGATTGTTTGCATGCAGATAGGGTCAGCTTGTTTCCCTGATTGCCTGTGAACTGCTCCAGGAGCCTCTTTGAGCTGAGGAGTGGGAACAAGTCACTTGAAATAAGAGCATCAACACAGACATCAGACTGAAGGCTGTGCCCACTTCATCTCCTGCATTTGCAGAGCATCCATTGCTTCTGGTTCCCACTCAGTGCTGAACTGACACAGTGCTCATGGCCAGAACTGGGATGTTTGAAGCCCGATGAAGGCAATACTCCTGAGCATACACAGACTGTATTTCCTTCAGAATTAGTAAAACCACAGTGTTTTCCACACTTCTTGAATATGTGGATCAGGGTTTCCCTCTCCTTCCATTTTTTATTTTTGAAAAATGAGCTTGCTAGTGACATGGAAGGAAGCTACAAGAACAGTGGAGTGAAAGCACCACACGATTAAAAATACAGGAATGATTTTACTTCATTTCTAAGTGCAGGAGGCAAATGGGAAAAGCGCGGCTGCTAATGGATTTGGTTCCAAAACAATTTTTTTCTTTTGCCTGATTTCCCACTCTCTGCTTCATGAACTCTGATCAAGCCTGAAAGTCTTTGGCAGGTGGACTTCCAGTCACAGGGCAAGCCAGTGCTTGTTCTTGTGGGTGGAGTGACTTCTGCCTGCCTCCCTTTCAAAACCGTGCAAATGCTGTATCATGCCAGACTGAGGCCAAGAGAACCCAGGAAAATTAACTCCACCACACTAGCAAGAGGTTTCCCAGTGCTATGCAGCCACCGGGTACAGCTTCCTGAAACAACGGGGTATATATGTTTTTATTTTGGCCTTAGACCAGCACAAAAAACATATGAAGTGCAAGGCATCCATACCAAGCAACTGGAAAACAGAAAGCAAAGGTATAAATGCACGTTAAAATATTAGAATAATAATATTTTCCCATCACCTTCCAACTGTCAATAGCAGCTGAAAAAAAACCTGTCCACTCTTGACACAACCTAGGGGTTCTGATTTGAAGAGAGATATGATAAGTTTCTGTATTATTGGAGTAATAAAAGTGAATCAAAGATCTCAATAAAAGAGCAATAAAATAAAGCATTACAACTGACTCTATTCCTTCCATGTCATGAGGGCATAAATGTTCTTGATAAGGGACCCTCCCCTGAATCGTCCTTCGAGAAACATAGGTGGTAAAACATTAAAGCTAGCCAATGTGAACACATTTCTAAATGCAGGGATAGTCAAATTTGTCAAATAATTGGCAGGTGCTCTCCCAGTGTCACTGAAACCAGGATATGCTGTAAGCAGGGCTAGTTGGTTTTGTGGCACAATGTCCCAAATTTACTGGCAGATTCAGCTTGATAGTGGCTTTCAGAAATGACAGAGTATGGTGCACTGGAAAAAGAAGGGACAAAATTTCTTGTACAGGTTGCCATGTAGAGCTACGTGTGATGCATCAAATAAATTATAAAAATGAGGACATACATCTTTCAAAAAGAGGACAGGAAAGGATATTTATCTGCATAAAACAGTATATATTGATACATATGTTTAGAAGCTATGTAGACATTATCTCTGCTTAAATTAGAATAACATAGTACACCTGTGGAAGACTGTGACCAGGTGAGCTGGCTTTGAGTGCTATGCAGGTGCTAACTGTCGTGAGACAACTTCAGGGCCCTTTAACTCTTCCTTTGGCTGGTTTTTTTCCTTTGTATCAGAGTTTAACAGGTCAACCTTGCAAACAGAGGATGCCTCAAATAGATAACAGTCCTCTGGCAACCCTTCCAACAGATAATTGGTTTCTCTCAGTTCAGTCGCCTTAGTTGCTGCTAAAGGAATTGTGAGGACCCTGCCGAATCTATAATGCACAACATTGAAACTACTTGACTTGATTGAGGGTCAAGAAGAACACATGAAGTACTTGTGAATTTAGAGAACTTATTTAATTATCCACAGAGCCACCAGGTCACCAAATTTTCACAGGACCTACTCCTGTGAAAGAAGCATTGGCATTTGGAGATGACAGTTTTGCTGTCATTTCGTCATTCTGTCAGGAGGAAAAAAAGTTTCCCCCCTAAACCTAAACATTTGGCGCTGCTGTTAAAAGCACAGGAAAGGAGCTGATTGGTAACTTTAAGCTTCCCATCAGTAGATGTTAACTTCTTGCAGAGTGACCTGGAAAAAAATAGGTTGGCTGGCTCCTGCACCTTTAGGAACAGCTCGAACAGCTTCCTAAAGTCAGCAGGGAGAGCTTTCCCTGGCAGCAAGATAAATGGAAGCACAAGTCTGCTAAAGGCACCAGCACATCAAGAGGAACAAGCTTATCTGCTGCTTTTTACATAGGTTTGTAATTTTGTTGTTTTAGTACTGTGTTTTATTGTATTTGATTGCTTGTAATTGTTGTAAGCTGCCTTATGGCCTTTGCTGCCAAAAGCCTGGAATAAATGCTATAAATGAATAAGACAGAAAAAGTTGGTAAGCCCATAAGCATTTTAAATGTCCTTTGTCAGCAATGTTCACCATCCCTGTCAGGAAACCCTTGCTGCATCCTGCTTTCCCTTCCTTGGGTTACCTGCCAGCCCTGCCGCCTCATTAAGGCTTGCACAATGTCCTTATGGTGAGAGGCATTTTATTTTGGCTTAAATTACAATAAGTATTTCTCCAGTACCATCTATACATATAAATTGGTATCCACTTTGTGGGTGATGCATTTCTGCTGTTTGGGTGATGGGTGAGTGGCTACTATAGCTAAGGATGAGTGTCATGGCTGAGTGGGGGCCAGAACCTGGATCTCTTATCCCCCAGTGCTGCGTTCTAGCCACCACGCCACACCAGCTCTCCCAGCTGGGAAGATGAGTGTTTTTCGATGGGCTGTGCCCATTCTGGCAGCCATTTTGTGAAAGCACCCACAGTACTCCTGAATTGCAAATGCCCCATGGTTCTATTACCATTCCAAATGTTTAGAAATAATCACTGTAATTTAAATAGAAATACAATACATGCAATACAATGCACAATAGTGTGGAAGATAGTGACCCGGTAGCTTGTACACCTGCTTATTCTGCTTCCTGGGTGCTCCCTTGGAGAACTTCACAAGCTCTTTTTCCCTTTTTTCATTAAACTGGACTTGGTTTGACCTGCAATGGGCTTCAAATGCAGGGTGCCTTCAAACAGAGGCCTGTCCCCTGACAGACTTTCAAACAGAGGACTCTGCAAGGTAGGACACAGGCTCCCGCACCCCACCCAGTTGTTATAAACAAGCTGCTGCTCTCATTTATTCTGGAACCGGTAGTTCAAGGCATCCCAATATGTTTTGCTTGGTGAGGCGAAGGACAAGCCCCTTCCTTCAATTCCTTGTAGAACTGCTGACTGGAGTGGCAGCTGAATCTTACTGGCAGGATAGCACCCTCCATTGTGCCAAGCTGAGAGCAGGGTGACTGGGCTGTGCAAAGAATTATCCTCTGTTTGAAGGGTTGTCCAGGGTAGGATTAAAGATAAAGAACTAGAAGTGTGGGCCTTGAAGTTGTCCATCCAGAGTTAGCACCTGGATGGCGGACAGAGCAGGCTCACAGCTCACAGTCTTTCCCACAGTGGATTTTAGATGATTTTGAGCGAAGTGATTGTAAATTTGCAACTTTAGTTAGATATTAGCAGATGTAGTGTTTATTCAGATTTTATTTATTTATTTTTCAGTTTATATCCTGCCTTTTTCCTACAAAGGGCTCAAGGCAGCTTACATCCTCCTCCTCCTCCATCTTATCCCCACAACAACAACCCTATGAGGTAGGTTGGGCTGAGAGTCTGTGACTGGCCCAAAGTCACCCAGTTGGCTCCATGGCTGAGCGGGGACTAGAACCCAGGTCGTCTGAGTCCCGGTCCCATGCTCTTCACCAGCACACCACACTGGCTCTCCATTTTGCCCCATTTTGTATTCCAGTTTGGTGACATGTAGTTGGCTACCCTCAAGGAATGCAGAATACACAGTTCTGTCCCCCAGTGCCTCTCTGTCTGTTCCCGATCCCCAGCATTTACTCTGTGAGGAAGCTGCTCTCCTCTGCCTAATGGTAGGGCTGGGCCACTGTCACCCAACCACAACTGTGGCTGTTGCTTTCTGCCTTTTTGCCCCCATAACAAATAGCACCAAGGTCTCCATTCTCCCTTTGCACTTCTTGTTCTTGAGGAGGTTTCAGTGCATTGTAGGAAATGGTGGAATCATAGCTGTATGACAGGCCCCCATGATAAGGTTAGAGGTATGTACAGATTTTGTTAAATCTATCCCAATTTTTTTACAAATTGTCAAGCATCCTTCCTTCTGTCTTGGACTCATTGATGGAATAGGAATTTTGGTTCAATAATTAAATTTGTTTGCAAATGTTCATTAGGGATAATACATACTTGCGCCAATGTGTAATGTACATTAGTGCTGATGTGCATTAGCTCAAGTGCATATTGGGAAAAGAACAGAATTGCACAAATCCCTCCACCTGCATCTGTTGTGGATTTCTCTGAAGTTCTGGCTCTACTGGCAGACGCAGGGATGGTTTCTAGTAGATTGGGAAGAGTGTCTGATGTCCAGTACTCTGTTGATTGCTAATGATACTGATGGTGAAGAACAAATATCTTGCTGGCTGGCTCCTTATTCTGACCATTTTAGCTGACCTGTAAAATGTGAGCATCGCTTAAATAGGAAGGCTAGTAGATGCTGGATTGGGAATCAAGATACTGCTGTTCTAATCCCCACTCAACCGTTGGGTGATTTTGAGCCAATCTCATCCTAACCTACCTGACAGGGTTGTTGTGAGAATGAAAGGGAGAGGACTGGGACCTCGTTAGCTACCCTGTATTACTTGCAAAAGGAAAGAGGGGGCTAGAAATGTGAATAAAAAGAGAAATAATTGCTTTTGACTAGATCAGCTGACCTGTCATGTTACAATTCCAGAAGTGCCATTTCACTTGAATTTATTATATTACAGTAGATTATTTCAATTTAGAAGTGATGGGCTTCATTATATATTTGCCTCCGCCCACCCCCAACCACCCCTTCACATCTTTTTCCAACTATTGTTTGACAGCTGTCTTTGGCTGGTGATTCTTTTCCTTCTAGTACAAAACAGGGCAGAATCTGCAAAGCTGTTCAACATCGCTCCACAGCAACAGCAACAGCAAAACTGCCCCCACTTCACAGTTTGCCTTGAAGCAACTGTGGCTTCTTTTCAGAGCTTTCCCTAGGTTAGTGTAGTTGGTAGCTCAGTCAGTTGTGGCTTCTCTCAGTTTCTTGTATTTTTCAATCCTAAACTGGTGGTGGTTCTTTTTTTTTTTTAAGTTTGCACAAACTGTTATGCACAAACATTTCTCCTAGCACATGCAGTTTCATATATGCAGAATTTTTGCAAGTAAATTTCATGCCTTTGAAATTCATTTGGAAGAACAGTTTAGGGAGCCAGACTGGTAGTGGGGATGAGAAGTTCTTGAGCGTATAATGCCAATTTTGGCCCTCTTGTACTTGCTGCCAGTATGATTCTAGCCTGATTCAGGGTGCTGCTTTTGACCTTTAGAGCCTGAAACAGTTTGGGACCACAATACCTGACAGAGAGACTCTCCTAATATGAATTTACCTGTACATTACTGTCAGTATTGGAGCTCCTAGAGTGAGGCTAAGAAAATGGCCACAAAGGAGGAGGGCTTCTTGGTGGTGAAACTTACTGACTAGTTTAAGGTTCTCTGAATGGGAAAATGCATAGGCCAGCCACCATTTTCTTAGGATCATGTTTCCATTTCAAATTTCTAAAAGGCGACCTTTGTTTTGCAAGGATGCTAGAAGTATCTGTTGTCTGTTAGCAACATCACAGCAGAACAAGAGAGCTGTTGGCAATCAATCAATCAATCAATCACTCAATTCTTTATTCAGTCATTGACCAGCAAATAGAAGACAAAATTACAAATAATTAAAATAAGGAAAATACAGTAATTCTAAAATTACAGTTAATTAAGATAAGGAAAAATGCAATTATTATAATAAAAGCCTAACAACATTTGGAGTGGATTCTACAGAGGACTGTACAGACTATTGAACAGTACTTGGCTGCAGTCAAAGAAATAAAATCAGATTGATCAGATAAAAGCATCTTAAGATAAAAAGAATCGGAATCACTTCTTGGCCTTTGGACTAAGATCAAGTGTCGTGTGAGAGATGGTTGGCTTTTTTTGTCCAATAGTGCCGGACAGAGTCCCAAAGGGAAGGGGTTACAAAGCGAGGGGGGGCGAGTGGTACAGATGGGATTCATCCTGCCACTCTGTAGGATTTGCAGCCGCAGGAGAGTCACTGCTCAGAGATGGAGAAACAAGCAGCGTGGCTCAAGTTCTACGAAACGGGCTGGAAAATTTTCACAACCGCAAAACAACACTTGTACAAGAGATCAAAGGCTAGGTTAAGAACTAAAGCAGGCAGCCTAAGCTTCTCCCAAGGGGCATGTGCTGGCAGCCTACGGGCACATAAAAGGAATGCTTCACCCATGCCCAGCCGTTGCTCAACTGCCTGAGTGAATTCGGATGGGGCTTAACCTTCACCAACACCACCTCAGGTATAGCTTTAGCCGATGATGCAAGCCCAGCACTGGGTGTCAAGGGATCCAGAGGGGCCCCTTCTCAGCTGTGGGCGAGGGAGTCGTGCTGCAGCAGGTGCACAGGTGTGATGCTGGAAGCTGAACTTGGAAGGTGCCACCATCCCCGCAGTAGAACCACATGCTTGGCATCTGGAAGGCCCCAGGTTCATCTCTGGCTTCCCCTGTTAAAGGGATGAATGACGGGCAACTTGTACTCGCCTGGGTAACTTGTACTCGCCTGGGTACGGTCCCTTGTAGCAAAGCCTTGTGCTATGGTATCCCATCTGCTATCCCAAAGCATGGCTACCAAGAGGGCTACACTTGTGCCTACTCCGGAAGCTAGTACAAAACATGGCAGCCAGGCTGGTCTTTGGGACATCATAGAAAGACCACACATCACGTTAAAGTCTTTGCACTGGTGCCAGGACATTTCCAGATACAGGACAAGCTGTTGGTAATCACTTTTAAAGCCCTTCATGGCTTGGGTCCAAAACACCTTCAGGAGTGCTTTTGCCCATGCATTCCGCCTTGTCAGCTAAGGTCCTCTGGCGATAATCTTCTGAAGTCTGCTCCTGTAAGATTAATGTCACCTACCCAGAGGACTTTCCCAGAGGTTGCCCCAAGCTGTGGAATGGTCTGCCAAGAGAGATGCATCTGATTTCCCAAATTCCCACGTTTAAGAGGGGCGTGTCTCTTCCAACAGGCCTTCCCAGATTAGGACTCATGCCAATTTTATTTCATATGTTGTATTAGTCAATATCACTCACTACTGCTTTAATTTTTTGCAAACCTCCCAAAGCCTATGGGAATGGGGTCTTATATAAATATTAAGATGGACAGATGGATGAAATAGCCAATGGTGTAGGGTCACAGAAGTTGTAGGCCGAGTTGCTTACCTATCATTTAGAGAACAGCTGCCAAAGTAAGTATTTTAAAAGGGAGGGAGGAATAAAGTAATGCAGGCCAAAGTTTAGGAAGCCAAGAAAATTTAACAGATTCCCACCCCGCAAACTAGATTCCTCACACTTTGCTACATGCAGCCCAGTAATACCAGCACTGACTGGCAGTCTGGACTCTCCAACATTTCAGGCAAGAATATCTCAACAATGAGGGTGGAGCAGCAGCGTGAAGTGACCTCTGAGTAAGGAACGAGTACCATGAATGAAGAATAAGCAGCCTGGTGTTTGACGGTGCTGCACAGTTTTTGAAGTATAGGTTCTAGCCTCGGTCTGGGGTGCATTTGTGAAGCCAGACCATGTCCTGATTAGGCAGTGCTGCCGCGCCGTACAAGGACTAGACAAACACACCTGGGCTCCTCTACTGGACAAGATGGCCCCTGAATTAACTATTGTTTACACTGCTCCCTATTCATTTCAGGGTGTAATCCTATACATGTTGACGCAGGAAAAAAGCATTTTTGCCAGGGGGATTCTGGAAGCTGTAGGACTTTTTTCTGCCTAAATATTCACGAGCTTAAAGAGAGATGGAGGTATTATGACTGAGCAAAGTTGTCGCAGAGTTCACTGTTATTGTCGTCACCATTATCTTCTCAGTGCTGACCATAATAAAATAGGGTTTGTAGGGTTTTGTTTTTTTGTTTTGGTATGTACTACCAAAAACAGACAAACAAACAAAAAAATGGTTTGACCTGAAAATGATGCAGGATGGCCAGATTCCCAGATGGGTCTTCCACAAAATGAAAGGAGAATCCACGAGGAAGAGGAAAAACAATCCCCTAGAAGCTTGTCAGCAAGCCCAAATGTCACTGTGCATTTTAGTGCCTGCGAATTGATAGCATTGTATAAGAACAGCTATTTTTAAAGTTCAGGAGTTTTCACCTGCTTATAATGAGCACCTTCCTTAAATAAATAAGAACTTCCTTTGATTGCTCCTTGCAGCAGTGCTCTGGGTCACTGTAGCTGAAGGGTGATTGGTTTCAGGGCCGCTCAAGATGATAGTGATCTCATTTACAGAGAACAGTCCTCTGTTTGAAGGGCCTTCCTCTTCAAGTCTGGTGTAATGATAAAGGACCACAAGAACCGTTGCCCAACACCCACGTGGAGCACTGGGAATGCAGAGGGAACCAGGAGGCCTCCAGGCCCTGATGACAGTCCTCCTCACTGCAGAGAAATCTCATTTTAAATCATATTAAATATTTCAAAAACTGCACCTCTATGTATGCATTCATATATGCACATTGGTAAGCTTATTTTGGCAATTCCTAAGCAACCACCCCACTCTGAGTACAGCTGGGAGGGCAAGAAGGATTGATTGATTGATTGATTGATTGATTTAAAGTGTTTATCTGCCATCCAATACTAAAGTCTCTGGACAGCATACAAAAAACAAAACAACACACAACACACTGCACCCAACCCTTAATGATAAAATCAAGGATTAAATTAACATTTAATTAAATGTTAAAACATTGGGAAAATGAAAAAGTCTTCATCTGACACTGAAAAGAATAAAGTGATGGCGCCAGGTGAACCTCCCTGGGGAGCATGTTCCAAAGTCAGGGTGCCACCGCTGAAAAGGCCCCTCTTCGGGTAGCTACCCTCCTAATTTCCTTCCCAGAGGGCTCCCAGAGAAGGATCTCTGCCTCAGATCTCAAGGGGTGGCAGGAGCACAGGGAAGAAGGTGCTCCTTCAGGTATCCAGTGTATCCTTCAGGAATCCAGGTATCCAGATTGTCCAAGTGTTTGACCATGCTCGTGACTTTGGGCATTTTGAACTGTGGCAGTGGCCCATGGACGACCCAAGGCCTCTTGGCCTTGCTTCTATTCTTCATGACAACCTGCTTGTCTGCATGTGTCTTGCTCTGGCCCAAATGGTGATAGTGGTGAGAAGAAGTGGTGAGCACCTTTTCCACCCACGAAGCAGCCCCGTGGTAGCCATGATGCCAAAGCGGAGCAATCATGGCCCCTGACTAGGGCAGTGCAATGGTTGACATACTGAAGGAGGGAGCCAAAGAACCTCCAAAACCTGGAGCCAGCACTTGTTGCTCAGTACAAACAGCAGAGACATCTGTCTGCATCCATTCCACACCAGTTGTAGAACAATCTGCCTGAGGACATTCAGGAAAGCTCACTCAAGAGCTTTAGCAACCTCTGAAAGACCAGCAGTTTAACTCTCCGTTGGACAACAGCGTGGGGAATTACCTTGAAGGATTTCCAACATCAATGGAAGGGAAGGGACCCAAGGATACTTCCTGAAGTCATATTGCTAGTTTTGTTGGATTCTTTAAAATCCTCTTTTTTTAAACAACACAGGTTGCCTGGAAGACTGGAAGAGCTGGGACGGACATGTTTTAAATGAATGAAGAAGTAACAGCAGGGAATGTTTAGACTGGAGAAAAGGCAGGTAAGGGAATACATGATTGAAGAACACAGAATGTGGTGAGGGAGACAATTTTCTCCCTTTCTCCTGATGCTAGAACCCAGCAGGGTCTTCCCATGAAGCTGATGAGTGAGAGACAGAGGACAGATACAAGGAAGGGCTTTTTCACACAGTGCATAGTTAATCTGTGAAATTCACTCATACAAGATGTAATGATGGCCACCAGGTTGGATTGGTTTAAAGGGGGATTGGACAAATCCATGGAGTTGTCCATGACTAGCTTGTCTTGTTTGGGATCATGGTGGGAAGATGCTGTTGCACTCAGGTCCTGCTTGTGGATTTCCCATAGGCAGTACTTTGGCCTCATCCAACCTGTGATCAGAAGGTTGGATGAGATGGACTTTTGGTCTCATCCAGCAGTATTCTCCTTATGCACTTAGAGGCGGGGGGGGAGGGGGAGGGGAGGAGGAGGAGGAGGAGGAGGAGAATGGCAGTAATGCTTTGCCAAACTACATAATGCCCATCCAGAGGAGTTTTCTTTTCCCAGTCAATTTCTGTCCTCAAAGTCTTCAAATCAGATTCAGTGTCTTATGTGTCAGCTGGATTCACCCCAGACACCTGCCTATGAAATTGGGCCTTGGTTGTTCTGCCAGACTCATTTGTTGGCCAAGAGAGAACAGCCGATCTTTAACGCTCGTAAGTCAAAGGGCCATAAATAAGGTCAAAGGAGAGTGAACGAAAACACACTGGCCCAAACCTGTTATTAGTCAGTCCTAATCAGCAGATGCAATTGAGGCAAACCTGCAGCTATCTTGCTGCTATCCAATCAGGCAGCTCGATGGAGCTAAAGGAAAGTATAGAGATTAATAAACAACTTAATTAAAACCAGTTCAGTAATTAAAGCTAGAATGAGCTGCTTTGTCGCCTTCGCAGGCACATTTTTATTTATTTATTTTTGACAAAAGCTATCTGCATAGAAGAGGAAGCAGGAATTTATGGCATAACATAACCAGGCAATGCTGTTGTAAGTTGGAATTATTGTATTACATTAGACTGAGATCATTGCCATGTCCCGGAGGTGACTGGAGAATATTGGCTGTGGGGCGTCATAAAGGAAAACACCCTTATCTTATTGGGTATTTGTGCAGGCTGTTGGAATTTTTTTAGAAAGACAGGGACTTGTTACAGAGCAAACACATTATTATTAATCTATTTATTTAAAACGTTTGCACCCCAACTCTCTGAGTGCTAGAGGCAGCTCACCTTGATTAAAGTAATAAAACACACGTTTTAATTACACTATATGCCTGGAGATGTATGATGTATTTTTAAAATTGCCAGGAATTCAAACTGCAGAATGGGTGTGGAGTACTTTTTCCGGCAGCAATACGGCATTGTCAGAAAGTTAAAATGGTTGGGCCAGAAGACACTCAGTTAAATTCCAGGGGGAGGGACTTATCTGAAGAAGACCTTCCCCAGGTTCTTCAACTACAAAAAGGAAAATAGAAGAGGAAACATTCTTTCAAATACTTGGAGTAAAATGGGCACCAAAATGTATTATACTTAAAACTGCATTGTGTGAAGTTTTCCTGGTGAAAAAAAGACACCCTTGTTCTCATATTCACTGCCTGGATATACCCACCAGCCCCCTGAATACTCAGTCTCAGTCATTCATTTCATTATTAGAAATGAGGCATCATCTGACACAAAACTCCTAATGCAATATACAATAAAACCAAAACAAAACAAAACAAAAAGGCAGGCGATACAGGGAATGAGAAGCTCAGATGCACCAATTTAATCAACCAGTTTAAAACCCCTGGTAAAGAACGGGGATTTGACTTGGCACCAGGCAATAGAATGTCTGTCCCCCTTGCCCCTTTGTGGGTAGGTCTTCCTCAGTCAGGGCCAGTGGTGGTGTAGTAACTCTGGAAGTGTGGAGACTCCTCATGACCTCATTGTTACACTGTGTGTGAGCCAGTGTCTTCCAGGAGTGGTTCTATCCAGGGCTTTTTTTTTTTTTTTTGTCATAAAACGCACTGGAATGGCGTTCCAGCACCGTTTTTTGACGGATTTTTCCAAGGGATTTTTCCAAGTGATTGTGAATCGCCCTGTCGAGCGTAGCAGCGGCAGCAAAAATCATTAAAATAGTGCCTGCGGGCTGCTTGTGTGTCCGCGCAGATTGTGAGGGCGCTGCTCGGCTTGGGACGCTGCTCAGCTTGGGATCGGTCGTGTGGTCGCGCGCTGAGTGCTTACTGCCGGCGGCGACCATTATGTTTATGTGTGTGTAGAGTGACTGGCTATGTGCAAAAGGTAAATAAGTTCTTTATTTCAAAAAAAGTTGGTGAATTGAAAATCTTTTTTAGTGTAAAAGTGTGACCCCAAGATGTGAGTTCCGGCACCTTTTTTTTTTTTTTTTTTTTTAAAAAAAAAGCACTGGTTCTACCCCAGCACCAAGGGACCAGGACAGCACGAACCGTAAGCATGACTGGGCAACCGTCCGGAGCCCGCCCCTGAGCAGGGGCCAACTGACAAAAGTGCTCTGTCTTCTCCTCCTCACCACCACTGCGACCCACGTGCTCATGGGTTCGTCCCCCGGCCCATTCGGGGGTGATGCTGAGGAGGAGATGGCCCTGCCCAGAGGCTCGCTGGCTTTCTGCCAATCGAGCCAGTGGGGGTTTGGGCTCAGTGCTCCCGAGCCCCAGACCCAGGGCACAGAGCCGTGGACGCCCCAGCGGGGAGCGCCATCCGGCCCTCGTGGCTTCAGAGAGCTTCATCAGATGACCCCACGCCTTTTCCCTCGAGCATCGATCATAGGGTGCTTCCTGGGTTTTTGTGAAATGATTTCCCCATTCTGAAGTGTTGAAATGCTTCTCCCAAGGCAGTTCCTGGAGGTAAGTGCTTCAATCTGGCCTTTTTGCCTTTGGACCTGCCCATCTCTGGCAGCTGCCTCAGTGAAATGGCAGAAAGCCGTCAGGCTGAAAGAGGTTCTTTGCCCTGGTCCTAGCTCCTAGTCTGCTGCTAGTATCGCTAAACCACATTACCGCACAGTGATGAATTCATGCAATGCATCAATAGGGCAGTGTGGTGCAGTGGCTACAGTGCTGGATGGGAGGTTCCAGATCTGCGTCCCCCCTTGGCCATGAAGCTCAATGGGCGACATTGGGCCAGTCTATCACTCTTGGCCTCACAGGGTTGTTGCAATGGGAAAATAGTGAGGAAAAGAAGGATTATGTAAGCTGCCTTGGGTTCCTTGCAGGAAAAAAACAACTTTGGATATAAATATAATTAATAAATATATTACTGTGTTAATGTATCTCTTATTATTAGCTTCATACTTGCTATAATTAGCATTGTATTAGCATTGTATATTTAGATAGTTAAGAAAGAATAAGCAAATCCATGGCATGGGTAAAGTCAGAAATTGTCTGATAATTATATAATCTACTGATTTATTTGAATCTATAAAATTCAAAACGAGTCCAGGCCAATGATTCTCAAACATTTTCTACCCTGCCACAGCACTTGAATACTGCCAAGATTCTCAGTGGCCCACACAGAGCGCTGAACTTTGCGTCTTTCGATGGAAACAAATCCTACAGCTCCCATCATGTCCCAGGCAGGACTTGAGAGGTGGAGCTCAGGAGCAGCCATTAGGGCTGCAGCCCACAACTGTTTTATTTGGAGGCCAAGATCTCAGGGAAGGCATCTGCTCCCCCCACCCCCGGCCACCTGTGCAGAGACATTTGCTGAAATAAAGGTATACGGGCCCCAGTGACTTCTGATCCCCCTGGATCAGCTGGATCGTTGCCTACATGTGCATCGCTTCCTGCTGCCCCACCTGAATCTTTCTGCCTGTTCCCCCCACCCCAGAAATCAGATGTCCTCCTTTCCCCATCTGCAACCCTTTCTTTACAAACGGGTGCCCTTGGAAGGCAAGATTCTTTAAACACACACATACTTCAGAGTTTAAATCAACGCATGCAAACATGCAGTGTTTTTGTCCTATGGGCCTGAGCCCTGGTTCCTTTCCATATCTAGCACTTCCTTTCTATCCTAACATGCATAGGATTGTGTCCTTATTCAGCTTTTTATTATTTGGCCAATTAGAGTCCATACCGAATCTTACTTTAAGAGCTGTAGCGTTGCCTTGCTAATGCAATAGATGTGCCTATTTCTGTCAGCGAATTTCTATGAAGCCTCACTGGCCGGCTTGCTAACCTGGCCCTGGTCAGAAGAGTTTTGCATTCCATCACCGTCATCAGAGAAGCAGAAAAAACAAGCACTTTGTGAAGGACAGAGGGTGGCGATTGCATCAGGGCCTTTCCACAGATCAGGGCACGAGAACCTCTGCGTTAGGTGAAGTAAAATAACAATAGCTCTCCACACATCCCTCGGCAGCTTCTTGCCCGCTTTCCGAACCCTCGCTCAGCCATCTTGAAGCTTGCTTCTCCCACCATGCTTCAAGCAGGAAGCATTCCCTTCAATACTTCTTAAATGCCGTAGGAAAATTCATGTATGCATCTATTCCATCATTGCATTGTGACTGATTTATTTTTTAAAAAAGAAACTGATTTTAAGAACACTGCCTAGCTATTCTGGGTTGTGGGGGAAGGTTTCTTGGAAATGTCACAGGTGCCAGCCAATCGGCACTACGCAGATCTGGCTTCTATTTCAGGTTTGCAGGACCAGTTTTCTCAAAGCTTGACTTCGGAGGAGAATAGGTACCACTGAACTGGACACAGTGCAGGTGCTTCTAGAACAACTCCACTGCTCCAAGGGCCTGTTTGGATATTAAAAAGTGCCACAACTCCCAGTGTGCCACTGCCAGGCGTGTTAGCTGAGGAATGCTGGAAGTTGTCGGACATTCTTCTATCTAGTCTGAACAGGTATAGGATCACACCTTAAAATGTTAAGTCTGTCTTCACTTTAAAAGAGGACAAAAGGCTAAGCTTTCCCCAACCCCGTGAAACAGCTGAACATCTTTCTTCTCCAGGCAAGATGGTGCCTGATTGGAAGATGTGACACTATAGACTAGGTGATTTTAGTAGGAACTTGAGTCTTCTTCTGAGAACTCGGCATCTTAGTAAAGAATATTCAGCAATTCCCAAGAATCAGTGGCAAAAGCCATGGCAGCTAAAGTGCTTGAGACCCCCTTTTGCACGGTATCTTTAAACTGAAATAAGACAGGACAGTGCATCTAATGGGGGATGCTTTAATCAAAGAGTTTTCTGGTAGTGTTTTTAACAGAAGACTGTCCTCTGTAAAAGAAGAACCACCAGCTGCATCAGAGACTGCCTATCTCTTTGCACCTCATGTTGCGCAGACCCGCTCAGTCTTGCATCCCATGTGCCCCCATGCCCCAGAGGCACCCATGGGTGACATCTTTCCCAGCGCTGCAGGAGATAGAGATGCATGCAAGCCCACAGCATGCAGGTTCCACATCCTTGTGCTGAACACACCCCCCAAAAGCAAAAGGCGAGGAGACAGGATGAGTAAAAGGGGGCGTGGAGGGTGGTTAGAAAAAAAAGTAAAAATTGAACCCTCCAGCTGTGGCATGAGAAAGCACCTATGCAGGGGATGCTATGCAAAGCTTATTGGCACAACAAAGGACAACTGGACAGAAATTAACCGAAGCCACCTGGGTTTTGGTCCAGGTGCTCCTCAAGGGATCAGTCACTTTTAGCAGCATTGCTTGCTCATTTCTCCTCCCAAGACTCTTCCTGTGTCAGTCACCCTTCTTGTTGGGCTAGTTCATGCTCTGGCTGCTTTTACTAGGGGTGGGATCATGGGTGGCTGGTTGAGATTTTTCTGTTGTTGTTCTCCTGCCTTACTGTTGAAAGCAGACCTTAGAGATGGGAGTGGATCTCATCAGATAAAAAGCATTAAACTGTCATTGCTGGAATTAAGAGGAATTCTCAGGTTGCTGCAGGAAAATAAGCACGAGAAGGAAGGACATGCATAAAAAGGTTTCCAAGAAGCAGCATGATCCAATGCATTCTTTGGTGCTGAAAAAGGTACAGAAGAGGGCAATGGATACCAGTGGAAAGTTCGGAGAGCAGAGCTCTGGAGAACAAGAAAGCTTGTTCGATCATTTGTGACATTTTAGTTGGGCCTGATAAAGGTGTTGCCCTACTGTGACTTTTGGCTTCCTTACAGGGAAAGGTGAAAGCATTTTGTTTGAGGAGGAATGACAAAAGTGACTCAAGCTTGTACAGAGGAGGGAGGATGCAAAAGAGAAGGAATGTTCAACGCTATGGGAAAGGGGCAATGCTTTTCTTGTCCGGACACTAGTAGAACTCCTTGGAATCACCCAATGAAATGCATTGGCAGCAGGTTCAGGATGGACCGAAGGAAGCACCTCCAGAATTCACAGCCATAAGATAGAACAGTCAGGCTGCAGGAATTTACAGAGAGTGGGTTGATTAATGGCAATTAAACAAATGGAACCTGGACCTACAGTGAACATCAGGATCACTTTATAACTGACCAGCAGGAAAACAGTCTTATAATATGATTGGTCAAAGTTATTATCCCTGCCCTGGTAACTTCTCAGTTGAATTATTGTGACATATACAGTGCTTTTGTTTTTTTAGCAATGTTGGTCATGTCATCTGAACACAGTTGCGGTATTTCACCATAGTCAGTTTTGTTTGTAGAAACCAGGATAAGAAGCAATGGTTAGTTCTATGGGTACTCCATGCCACCATGGCTTGCTGTCCTGCCTGAACCTGGGACCACAGTTTCTACAGTCCTGGTATATAACTACCACAGTGTCCGCTGGAACAAGCAAGTTATTACCTATAAAGCCCTAAACGGCTTGGGACCAGGATACCTAAAGAAACTTTTTCCCTACGTGCCCACCCGCCCCTTAAGATCTGCAGCAGAGGCCCTGCTCCGGGAACCCTCCTTGAAGGAGATCAGGAGACAGAGTACCCGGAGGAGGGCCTTCTCTGCGGTGGCGCCCTGACTATGGAATGCACTCCCCAGAGAGGTCCACCTGGTGCCGACATTATATGTTTTTCAGCACCAGGTCAAGACCTTTTTATTTGGCCAATATTTTTAACACAGTAATTTTAAGTGTGAAATGATTTATTTAATTTATTTTAACGATGCTCAGTGTGGAATAGTTATCTTATTTTACTGAAGTTCTGAAATAATGTAAGCCGTCCAGAGACGACAGTAATGGAAGGCATATAAATTTTTAAAATAAATAAAGGAGTCCCTTCAGCCACCCAGCCTGTGTTGACCAATTAGGAAGAGGCAGATGACATAACTACGGAGTGATGCACCTTGGGAGTGAATTTCAGGTGCCGTGGCTGAGGCAATATGTGCCAATAACACAAACCCCTTAGGTTTCTCTTAACAGTTTTCAAAAGGTGAGCTGTCAAGAGAAACCAAAGGCATGAGGGACCTTTGCACAAAAAAGCGTGTGTTCTGCAGCTTACACTGACTTCTCAGCAACATCGTGATCTCCTCCGCCCCCCCCGCCCCCACCTTTTTGCACATTTTGTATTCAGCTCCTGTCAAGAGGACCAAAGGGGAAAAAAACCCTATTTGGATTCCCTCCCCTCACAAAAAAACCTTTTCTGCACACAGAAAGGAGATTCTTTGGGACAGAAATTTCTTTTTTTGCGGGGGGCACCCACTTTGCAGCAAGATCCTCAGGACTTTGCCCTTCAGTTGCTGCTAGGGTGCACATCTTGCATATTGACTTAGCTCAGAAGGGGCAGGTGTGCGTCCCCCTGTCCTTTTTCAAGGGAAATACTTCGTCCCTTTTAAAAAGGAGGGTTTGAGTGGACATTGGGTTTGGAATGGGACCTAGACAAAACACTTGGACCAAAGTGAAAACCCACTTTTTAAAGAAATTCAAGTCTTTCACAGCTAGGTGTCAAAGCTGAGCAAATACTCTCCCCTTGAAAACATGGGGAGCACACTTTTGAACTTTCTCGAGCTCCTGCAGCCTTGGGGCCAAGTGCAAATTGTATACCCTACTGGGAACTAAAGGGGGAGGAGATGAGGATGGTGTAGATTAAAAAAAAAACTCCTTCTTGGCAAATATCCCCTGCATCTGTGGTTCTTGACAGTGCACACAATAGAACCAGAAGGGAAGAAAACAAATTTGGCACTTGGTTCCAGCAATCCCCTGGACTTTATCACCGTGATGCTTGGAATCCCCGTAGTTGTGCAACTGCACTAAATGTGTGCTTCATATTTGTGCATACAATCAAGTGTGCAAATTGTTTTAAAAGGAGCACTTGGAAGGGGCTGCTTGTAGCTATTAGAAGGGTAAATGCAAAATTCATCCTGACAGCTTTTGCACTCTTCCCCACCTTCAAAGAAAGCAAGTTTAAAAGGATACAGTGGAGAGACTTTTTCCTCTTGAGTTGCCTCCTGGGACACCTGTGGGGGAGCTGAAGTAGGAGGAGGAGGCCAAATGCCCCTAGAATCTGTCCAGGCTCAGGGTCGGTTCTTCGCATGGCAACCACTCCACTGTGCTTCATTGCCAGCATGGGTTAGTGTGATATGCAAACACACCCTTAGTGGAAGTTCTTTCCTCTTTATTTGCTGCTTCAGTACTCAGGAGCCACAGCCATCTTTGTGCATTGGCACAATTCAAATTAAGGGCTGAGTAAGAACTGTAGCATCTGGGTCATAGTTACTACATATATGCAAATAAGCACATGTGTTGTCCCTCTCTTGTCCCTACCACACATACTTTGATTGCCATCAAGATAGGAGCTTCCCCCACATGACTCATCAGCAAAACTCTCTCTCCATTCAAAATCATACACAGCGGCTACATAATGCCACCTTTAATTCACAAATTTAGTCACCGTCCAAAATAGGACATTTCAAATCATGGTGTTGCACTGGATGCAACCGCAACGGATTTCAGCTTTAAGTCTCCAAATTTTTTTATTGGGACACAGGATAAGCATGTATGAAATTTCATCTTTGATTCATTCCATTTTACTGTAGCCAAAGTCACCCCTCCAAAACCTTTTGGCTGCAATTGAGAGTGACTGCTTATATATTGTCAAAAAAAGAAGAAATATATCACCAAAACAGGAGATCAAATGGGAGCATTAATTAGCATAACATTTCTGTATGGTAATACATATGTATAGATGCAAATTTGGAAAAATTTTAGAATTTAAATAGAAATATAGACATTTTGGTATTTCTAGTGACCTGCATATCTAACTGTCCAGTCTGCTGTTTGAAGGCTAACTGGGTGTGGGAACAATTTTGATGGTTACTTATCAGCTTCTGGATGGGACAGCCCTTCAAATAAAATGCCTTCAAACAGAGGATTATCCTTCATAAAAGAGGACAAATGGCCAATTAAGGGGAGCTGGGTCCCTTACAAAAGCCACACTGAAATGTATGTGTGATGAAGCTAATTAACAGTAGTGCTTTTGAGCAGTTTTCATTAAGTTTCAAAGGGACTTGTATGGGGGAATGCCCTGCTCAGCCATGTTCTTGGGCCAATTCATCAATTAATACCTGCAACATACTGTAAATTCCTCTTTCATTCGCAAAATCAGGCAGCTGAGACATATAAAATCTTTTATAGACTTCAGATGATTCTGAAAAGCATGGAGGAGCTGCTCCTCTGTGGAATTGCAAAGTGACTGTGAAAACTCTCCAGGTTAATGAATTAAAAACAGAGATTATCAGAGTATCAAGGGATCACACACCCACAACCATGGGCTGAAGGTTTGGAAGAATAATTTCACTTCTACTTCTACCACATGGTATGCATCCTAAGAGCAACGTTGGCTGTTTCTGCAAGTGTTGGCAAGCCCATGTACGCCTCATCCGTGCTTCCATTTTACGTGCTTGTGCTGCAACATGAAGAAAGGAACTTGTTCAGAGAAGGTGTAGCCACATCGTGGGCTTTGCTCATTTCCCCTAGGTGTTATCCCTGAAACACAAAAGGCAAGTTCATTGTGGTTTCATATGCCCTGGTCCTGGAGTTTCTGATGTAGTATCCCTGCTTTTGTGTTTTGGCCTTGAGACCCCATCTTGCCATCTCTGCCTGGCACAGGCAGTCCCTGAGTTATGAACACCTGAGTTAAGAACAACCTGCAAGCAAACTGCCCTGAAGTCTAATCATTTTTAAAAATTTATTGCAGAATACCATCACCACCATAGAGAAAGGGGAAATGAAAGGGAATAGAGGGAGGCCTCCAAAGCATCACCTTAGAGCGAGAGAAAGCAAAAGGATAGAGGGGTGTGCCCTCCAAAACAGGCTTTCCTGCCCTGCACATCCAGAAAGGGAAATCTCTCCAGAATTTCCTTGCTCCAAAGAGGAAGCCCTGGAGAGGTTGGTCGGGGTCAGGGGTAGAATTATTTGTGGTTTTTGCACTTTCCCAGGGGTCCTCCACCCCTTAACCCCTGGGAATCTGGAAGGCTGGCTATATGTGACCTGACTTACATACAAATTCAGCTTAAAGACAAATTTCTGTTTTCTCAGGAATGGAACTCATTCATAATCCAGGGACTGCCTGTATTTACGTTTTTGGGGAAGTTGCTTTACTTTTAGCCCCACCGGTTTGTCATTTGGGAAATTATTCTTAATGCACCGCATTTATAGCTTGCTTTTTCTCCTCTTGTGAAGAACCCAAGGCAGCTTACATAGTTCTCCTCTACTCCATTTTTATCCTCACAACAGCAACCCTGTGAGGTAGCTTAGGCTGAGGGTGAGTGGGGACAAGGGCCTGGATCTCCCAGGCACCCAGTCAGACACTCTAACCTTCAGTCTTGCTGGCTCTCCTGATCTGCAAAATGAGTGTTGGATGCTGGGTCATGCCCACCATGGCAGCCATTTTGCAAAAGCACTCATGACATGCTTAAAAATCCAAATGTGCTCACTTACCCAAAAGCTCGGGGACCCCTGGGTCAGCACTCATCCTGCCGCCAAAGCCACAGATTCAAGGGATAACGGTTTTATCACCAGTGTTATGTCTGTTTTAGAGCCTAATGGACACAGCTTCCCTAAAAGCACCTGGGAAGTGCAGTTTGGGGGCAATGCTAAGAACTCCATTAGTGGTCCCTCCTGCAGGCAGATGCCTGTTGCCCAAAGTGAAGAACATGATGGATCCCCTCCCATTTCATGCAGAACAGCTGAATGGCCCAGCAGCGGTATCCTCCTTCAGGACTGGAAACGGTCCAGCTTTTTCCACTGCCGGAAGGCAGCTGGCCAGCGTGGGAGTCGCAGGATAGGCGGCATGGCCCACAGCAATCTCTTCCCGCAAGCTGCTGCCTGAGGTGTCTGCCTCACGCTGCCTAGTGGCAGGGCCAGCCCTAGTACGAAGTAAATGCTTTACAGGGGAAACTCTGTATAATGTCACCATTTATAATATCAATAATCAGACTTCTTAGTCACTTACGATGATGTGATAACTGGAAGCAGTCAATAGCATCTAATCTCATCTATCATGTAGATCCAAACATGATAAGCATATCACAAAGCTATTGGTGCACAAAGCCATTTTCCTAGGTGGCTTAGATTCACTGTCCTTAACCGGGTGTTCTCGAGATGTGCTGTACTACAACTCCTCCATTCTCAGTCTGCATGGTCCTTAGTCTTGCTGGCTGGAAATTTGGGAGTTGCAGCCCAACTCCTGGTTGGGGTAGACTGGCTTACATTCTTCCCTCCCTGTTCCCCCACCCTTGAACCTTTCTGCCTGAGGCTTCTTTTCCTGAAATCAAATCAAATACCTCCCCCCACCCGCCACCCCGGTCCATTTTTACAAATTTGGGATGTCCTGAGGAAACAGGGTCCTTAAAGAGAAAGACATGCGCAGACAGACATTAAAGCATATTGAAATTAGCATCTGCAGCTTCTGCATTCCTAGCATTACCCCTCCTGTCTATCACAGATGCTCCTGTACTATGTTAGCTGCTGTGACACATCTGCACAACATCTAAGAGCTAAAAAAGTGAGCACTTTTTTTCCTTTCAGAACTATTTTTCTCTTTGCATTCTGTATCCCTCAATTTGCTGAATGGTTTTGTTTCTTTTTAAGCAGAAGAAAGAAAATGATCAGACTCTTTGCATTTATTTGCAGTGCTCGAGTAAAGCAGCTTCAGGGTAGGTGCCTGTGTAAATCTAGAACACCAAAAAGAGTTAAATAAAATTTTCTTGAAAGTTTTGCTTTTTTTTTTTAAAAAAAGCGTCCATATAAGCTGTCCATATAAGCTCCATGTAATGCTTGAGTAGAATAACTTAAGAGCTACCTTGAAATCAATTCTGCACTGGGATTAACAAGGACGTTGTTATTCATCTGCAAAACTAGCCCCTGTTTATCAGTCAGAAGCACTATCACATGCTACCACAGGATTCTGTTGTCGCTACAGGTCGTCAGATTGCCTCCAACTTGTGACAACTCTATGAACAAATGTCCTGCAAAATGGCCATTCCTGACAGCCCTGTCCAGCTCTTCCAAGTTCAAGGTTGTGGCTCCCTTTATGAAATCGATCCCTCTCATAGCTTGCCCCCTTCTGCTACTGCTCCTGCCTTCAACGTCCCCTAGCAAGATTGTTTTCTCCAGCGAGTCTCTCCTTCTCTTGATGTGCCTAAAATACGAGGCTTCAGTTTTGTCGTTTCTGCTTCCAGGAAAAGTTCTGATTTCATCTGCTCTGTGACCCATGTGTTCATTTTGATGTTGGTCCAGGATTTTCACAAAGCTCCCTTCCAGCACCTTGTTTTAAATGCATCTATTTACTTCCTGTCAGCTTTCTTCACTATTCAGCTTTCATAAACATACATAGAAATTGGAAATACAGTGTGAATGATCTTGGCCTTGGTCCCCAGGGAAATGTCCTTACACTATTTCTAGTTCCTTCAGTGCTGTCCTTCCCATTCTCAGTCTTTGAATTTCTTGACTTCAGACCCCCTTTGAATTGATGACTGAGCCAAGATATGCAAAATCTGTCACAATTTCTCCATTGTTGACTTTGAAGTTGTGTAATTCTTCTATAGTTGTGATTTTTTTTCTGTAGTGTTTAGCTGCAGTCATGTTTCTGTACTTGCTTCTTCCATGTTCAACAGGAATCATTTCAGTTCATTGCTGCTTCCTGCCAGTAATATGGTATCATCTGCATATCTTAGTAATGCATCTTCTGCCAATTTTCACTCCTTCCTCTGGTCCTAATCCAGTTTGCCTTAAATATGTTCTGTGTACAGATTGAACAGATATGGATATAAAATACATCCTTGTCTGTCCTTGCCTATAGGAAACCATTCCATTTCTCCTATTCTGGCCTAACAGTAGCTCCATGTCCACCATACAGGTTATGGACCAAGATGAACAAACGCTAAGGTGCATCCATTGCTTCCACAGCTTCTCATGACCCACACCATTTAAGGCTTTGCTGGAGTCTTCTGAAATTCTTTGGTGCACGCCAGTAGACAATCTTAGGATTTTAGAAGGGGCAACACTGATTACATGTTCCATGTTCATTTGTTTGTTTTCAACTCATCATAGCAAATACAAAGAAAATGGTCAGATTATCCCCCACACTGAATGGAAGGGAAGATAAAACAGGACCTGTACCTACTGCATGACTTTGCCCATAATGAATTTTGAAATGCTGCAATGTTCCTTATTGAGCATGCAATCCTAAGCATGCCTTGATAGAAAAAGAGCGTGGCTGACTGGGCCTTGCTGAAGGTTGCTGGACTTCTTTCTGTCTAAACCTGCATGGGGTTGCACCTTCACCTGCACTGCAATGTCAGTGGGGCAGCATATCCACTCCAGATTGGAGCCTGAACTTTTGCAGAGCTATCCATGGTTCCAAACCCAGGTGGGGGATAGGGCTTGGCACCAAGGATGGCTGTTTTCCAGTTCATTCTAAAGCCTGAAGTTGATGCACCTGCCCTGCCCTACCCTGCTGACCACCGCTGACACTCACAAAACATACAGACATCATTGTGAAGGTGAGCTGGTTGAATCAGCAATTTCCTATTGAGAGCTGTCCTTGCAATTCCATTGTGCAGAATGAAAACTGCTGCTTGCTTCATTTTGCAAAGTATGCGGGTTGAACCGTGCATTAACTGGTCCAAGCTTATACAATTAATCAGCTGAGATGTCTTTTACTTGGCAACAGATCTAATATTTTGTAAGTTTTAGTCTTTGTATGTGTTATGTCAACCATCATGGTTAGAACAACAAAATATACAAACACTTACACACAAAGTATATTATTTTAAATTTCTTAATATGGATGATTTCAGGTTCTTCCCTCCCTCTTCCCTGCCACAATTTTTTTCTGGAAAGATTGCTAGCATGCCTTAGTTAGGCAGCAGATTTGGAACAGAAAATATTAGCTTCCAATCTAATCCCCTGAGTTCTTGAGAAATGCTCTGGTTCAGATTCATAGATATATACAGAATAAATTATGGAACTTGTCCTCCCTCTAAGATTTAAAATAATTTCAGAAATGATTTGTTTCTCCCCAGTAGTCTTTTCTTAAACATGTGGATTTGAGAATTTTTTACATGAGTTGTCAGTTACTTCACTCAGAAGGGCATTTTTAACCTTGCATTTCAAAGGATGTTATTGTAAAGTAGCTGTAAGATGAGCTATTTTGGATATGTGGAGCTCAAGCAACAGAGGATCTTTGACATTTCTTATGGTGCTGTTCTTTGTATCCTCAGCCAAGAGTAAAATATATGTTGTGTTTCCAAAAGATGTATCATATGTGAACTGAGTGGGGCTGTGGTGGACAGCAGATTCATGGGCTCACCGTAAGTCAGAGACAGCTTGGTGGAAAAGAACAGCAGCACTATCTGATGAGGATGATCAAGCTAAAATTTATTTGCTATAAATAAATTTAATTTATAATTTGCCTAACAACTGGGAAGTTTTGTCAAGTCAATGTGGTGAACTGTAAGGAGATAATTTCAGTTTTAGAGTGTTCGGTGTAGGAGAATTCGCAGTCCCAGCTCCAACCTCAGGAACTGGTTGCAAGGTTGGAACTAGGACTCCAACTGGGACTTCCTCTATTCTCACAACCGGCATGGAAAGACCTGCATCATCCACAGCTGCAAGAGCAAACTTTAGAGCCAATGGTTCGTAGGTGTTCTGGTGGGCAGGAAGGGCAGAGGCAAACTTTGCATGGTGTCCTGACAGTCCCTCAGTCCCCGCCCCTAATGCTCCAGGGCAAAACGCTCAGACCATTGGAATCGGCTATCTAAATGTTCCAAGGTGGGAGAAATATGGACGACTTTCACCGCCATGTGTTTTCCATCTTCTAAAGGATGCCTATAATTCTCTGAGTTTGGAAGCTTATGGGCAGTTTTGTTGGATTGCACAGTTAATTAAATGATGCTTATTGTATTTTGAACTAAATATAATATTGAAGTATTAAGTGGCATTCATGGCATTATTGCATTTTTAAGCAAAGCCTCTATCATTGTAGTTTTATTTCTATTGTCTGGATGTATTCTGTTTGATTCCTAAGAGATGTTCCAGGGATTCATTTTAATGTGTTTCCTTTATAAGAGTTTATGTATGCATGTTTGCATTTTTGGTCGTTATAACCATGATGGTTGGAACAACGTAGAAGCTTATTAAAATACTGGACCATGAGAAATGGGATGGAATATATATTCCACACATTTCTGGCTTTGAGGCCCTGATTCAGAAGAGCACTGAGGGTTTTTCAGCCTCATAAGTTTCAGGATTTCTGAGAGCTGAGGAATGGCTGGGCCTCCTGAGATCAGGCCCTAAAGACAGAAACCAGAAAGGGGAAGAGAGAGAGAGAAAAACTCTAAGCACTTTTAAAAAGTCTTTTTTTCCCACAGGAAACTTCCATCAGTGTTGTCTTTTGCCTAAGGTGAATTCTGTATCTGTCATTAAAAATTACTGCTGTCAACTGTAATGCCTCAGAGAGGCAGGGAGGAAAGTAGGAGGGGCTGGTTTGGGTTGGGCTGTGGTGGTCTGAAGAGGGGATTTAATATCTGCAGATCATGGGAGTGGGACTTACGCCTTGACTTCACTAAAGCTGCAACAAAAACAGTCATGAAATGTTATTTGGGACAGAAGTAATATCATATTGGCATTTCTTTCTTTCTTTCTTTCTTACCAGTCAGCTTGAGTGCATGTTCTAAACTTTTCCCTGGGGGAAGAAAAACTAGGTCCCGGAACTGGAGCACAATCCTATACCCATTTAGACAGAACAAAATCCTGCAATTACCAGCATGCTTTCCCAAATGCTGGGAGCTTTAGGATTTCTTGCCTGTCTAAATGAGCATGACGTTGTACCCGATTTCCCCCCAATTCTTGCCCTTCTTTCAAGAAACTGTGGACCACATAAAAGGCTCCATCCCCTGCTAGCATTCTGTGGCCAGCCTGTGCGCTCGCTCCATTTGTCCCAGGTCATCCAGCGAGCTTCATGGATAAGCATCATTTTGATCTGGGGTGGCCCCTTGCCAGTCATCTAAGGACAAAAGAAGACGCCAGTATGCATACATTTTGCATGTGGTATTTATATGCATAGTGAATGTTAGAAATAATTATTATCCTTCAAGCAGACAGAGAGTCCATCTCACTATAGTTTGGAAGACAATGTAAGCTACGTATTGGCTTGTTCCAGTGCTGCCTCTTCAGATGCTGCTGAGAGGCTAAGTCAAGGCCCAGGACGTCCTTCTGGTGCCTCTCTATCTTTAACCAGATTTGGACAGGACAGCCCTTCAAACAAAGGTTACCTTCAGAAGAGATGATAACTGGCAGCTTTCAAATGAGGACTCTCCTCTGTAAAAGAGGACACATGGACACTGTCCCTGCTTACAGAAATGAGGATTCCCTGTAGGTCAGGACAACCCAAAAGTCCAGGTCCTGTTCTAACACTAACTTGGCCTCCCCCAATTTGGCACCATAAAGATGTGTTGGACTACAACCCCCATCATTCCCTACAACATGTTCTGGCTTGTAATGATGGGTGTTGCAGTCTACTTCACTACACCAGCTCTATGTGCTGTGAGAAATACAGATTAGCCATGACTATGAAAGAGCCAGAAGGAATGCTGAGCAAGGGACCTGGCGGGGTGTCTTGTGTTTCCTACGTTACTGAGGACAGATACCTATTTGAATGGGATTTCGTTCTATTCTGAAGGCATCCTCTTTGTGAATCTGATTCAAAGATAAATAATCCTCAGAAGGAGAACCAGGGTCCTTGAAGTTGTCCATCAGAATATGGCACACAGGTTACCTGAGCCAGTGCAGGTAAGGCTGATCCAGCACCTGGTAGCCTAAGGGTAGACCCATGATAGCATCCCAAGTTTCTTGGTTTCTCAGAGTCCAATAATGGTAACTCATTGGAGAGCAGGATTCTGCTGGTTGGTCCAGTTGAATACTCACTGGGGGGGGGGGGGAAATGTCCAGTCTATTGTCAAGTAAAGTTGCTGATATAGGCCTAATTTTGACAGGGCAATCCAAGAAATGACAATTCTCATATTATGCTTGGAGGGGTTGGCACTTCCTTGGGGAGGGGTTGGCACTTCCTTGGATTCCCAGTACTATCCCAACTGGGCACTGCCCCGTGTCACTTATTTCTCTATTTTAAGTCACTATCCTCATTCTGCTTTGGGGGGAAATGTTGTGGATGGTTTTCTTTAAAAAAAAACAGGCAGTGGATTCAGGTACACAAGACGTCTACAGCCCTTACCCCTCAGTCTCTGGAAAAATAGGCTGCATGGGGAGTGGAAGGGTACGGACAGGGCCTACTTCTCCCAAAATACAGCACTCCGAGGTGGATACTTCAGGCTCTAATGTGAACTGGAAGAAGTGGGGCCAGAATGCTCAGTAGAACTTCCAAGGTCAGGGAGGTGCAAGATAAGTCAAGCAGCTGGTAAGAACCAGACTATCTCTGGTTTGAAGGAAGACACTATGCGGGGGCAGGGCAGTCTGGGGAATGTCACTTAATCAACCTAGTGGTTTGACACCAGTTCAAATGAGAGGACCAGCTGAGGAACACCAGGTGTTCCTAATTGTCTGGCCCACAACCAATGGAAACCTCCCTGAGGGTGAAGTCAACTCCACTGGGCGAAAAGGGTGGAGAGGAATCCAGTTTGGAATCAGCTCCTGGTTTGGTTAGAGATGACCTTGCCAAAGGAGAGGCCCTGAACTTGATGAATATCTCATGTGCCTTAACATGATAAAGAGCATAGTCGGAAGCCTCTCATAATGATCTGTTCGGAAGGGACATGGAAAGAGGTTGCAGGGAGGGAGAGAACCTGACTCATGACAGGATGACTCTAGTAAAAGATATTAGTATTATTAATTAGGATTATTTCAAACATTGATCAATTGAAATATTTAAAACTGCCCATCCTTCCTGACACTAAATAATAGTCAATGCAATACAGATCTCTAGATGAGGTATATACCCAATGCTTTACCAAGACTGCTGCTTCCATTTACTTCTTTTGTAGAGTAAGCTTTCCCTGAGGTATTCCTGCGAGGGTTTTTGTCTGACTTGCTATATGTTCCATTACACCCTGCAAGGGGGCCCTGTGGTGTAAAGTGGAATTGCAAAAATACGCTTGGCTTCTGTAGTGAATTTGTGCCCAACGTCTCTCATTGGCAAACAGGGACAGAAACGCTTGGAGAGCTCAGGGGAGACCCCGGGTGGATGAGGTCTCCACGTAAAGGTAAAGGTTTGCAAACTTCCAGGAGTGAGGGATCATGAGTGCAGAATAAAGACCTCATGCAGAGAAGGCTTAAAACTACACTGTCATAATGGCAGCAGAGACTGCAGATGGAAGCACAACAGAGAAGGCTTTTGTACAGGACCCAAGGTAGCTGGCGACAGCCTCTTCTAAATATCTTAAGTCACAGGAAGGATCATGGGGGGCGGGGTACCTTGCCCAAGGACCCTGCCAAACCTGGAGCCAGCAGCACTGACTCTAGCTGATATTTACAAGAGCATTTTCCCCACCCCACAAATGCCTGAGTGCATGTTTTCGGTCAGATACATTTGCCAGAAGCTTAGGTACCACGAAAATACCTAAAGGAACGTTTTTTTTCCCTACATGCCCTCCCGCCCCTTAAGATCTGCAGCAGAGGCCCTGCTCCGGGAACCCTCCTTGAAGGAGATTAGGAGACAGAGTACCCGGAGGAGGGCCCCAGCTATGGAATGCACTCCCCAGAGAGGTCTGCCTGGTGCCGACATTATATGCCTTTCGGAGCCAGGTCAAGACCATTTTATTCACCCAGTATTTTAATGTTTAAAATATTTAAATTATGTTTTACTTAGTTTTGGGTTGCTAGTCTTATTATTGTTTGGGGTATTTATGATTTTTTATATTGTTGTATTTTTGAATATTGTTTGTAAGCCGCCCAGAGATTGGACAGGTTAGAAATCTCCCAAATAAATAAAATGGTAGTTCGATTTCCTATTGTCTGCCCTTTGCTCCATCCGGCTTTCCATCCCTTGCAAAATCGGGATTTTGCAAAATTAAGGCTTTGCTTTGCCTGTTGACTAGCCATGGAGGCCAGAACAGTTTCTATGCTGGATGGCTCCTCTCTCCATGTTATTTTCCACTGGTGTGCCTGCTTCAGTTGCACAGTCTGCAACTGGCAAAACAATGGAAGGCGTTATTAATTAACAATTGTTTGAGCAGGCCTTTGAACAGGGCTGTGGCGGATGAAGCGCACAGTTAGGTGCACTGCTAGTAATTATCAGTAAGTTGTAATTATAATAACTGCACCCCATATGTTAGAACACCTTCTCTGTTTTCTCTCTCTCTGTGTGTGTGTGTGTGTGTGTGTGTGTGAAGATCTCAGCAACACCTGCCTTAGCTTGGCATTGTTGCTTCATGCCGACTTTGCATGCTAAGAATGCTCTTACACAACCCAGGGCCTCTACAGCCTGCAGGCAAGTTAAACATCTGATCTTCTTCCTCATTGGTACTGTGGCGCTTATGACTTCAGAATGCAATGTTCTCAACTTAAAAGGGTAGAGCTGCATCGGAAAAACAGCCATCAGTCAGGCCTCCTGACACACATATTCAAATGCGATCAAGATTCGAAGTAGCATTCCCACTGTTCAGCCTTGCCAATCATGGGTATTTCTCCCCATATACGCACATTCAGTATATCCGGTTTCCATAAGGCACATGCTAATGCACAGTACAAACTAACCTCCCTTCTATGGCTGAGCTCAAAAGTCCCACAGAGGGCAATAATAATGATCCAGGGTTTGAAAACAATGTCCTATGTGGAGAGACTGAGAGAACTGGGCATGTTCAGCCCTGAGAAGAGAAGACAGAGGGGAGACATGATATCCCCCTGTAAGTACCTCAAAGGCTGCCACAAAGAGGAAGGTCAGGATCTCTTCTTGCTGATACCAGAATGTAGGACACGGAATAATCAATTCAAGTTGCAACTGCCCAGATTCAGGCTGGACATCAGGAAAAGCTTCCTCACTGTCAGAGCAATGCAACAGTGGAACCAGCTGCCTAGAGAGGTGGTGGCTCTCCCACACTGGAGACGTTCATAAAGATCTCCCTTCTAGGGCTGAGCTCAAAAGTCCTGCGGAGGGCACCATTTGCTTGGTATTCCCCAGAAATGACTAAGGCCATGTCTGGGACACTGCGGTTCCCTCCACTCTTCATGCTCGAGGGCTGCTCTAAGGCAAATCATTGCAGCTTAGCCTAACCTACCTCGCAGGACTGTTGTGACAATAAATGTGGGAACTGTGGGTGCTGTCCTGAGCAGTCCTTGGAAGAAAGAAGAATGTAAAATGTAACCCTATTAATTTGGGCCACTTTCCTTTCCTCAGTAGGATACACTCCAGAATCAAATTCAGCCCCCTTCCAGATCCCAGGGAGTGGCTGACACCTGAAGTACGAGCACTGAATATGTCAGAAGATGTCCTTGAAAAAGAGATCCCTGAGTCCAAAGATATCCAATGAATGTTGATCAATCACACATCAAAGAACCGTCTTGTGCCAAGTGAAGTTCTGTGATTGCAACATGGATAAAATCCTAATAAAACGAACGCTATCTCACTCATATAGAGTGATATGTTCCGTATACAAAAACATTAATATACGGAGCCTCCTGAACCAGCTGCTCCATGAATCTGTAGGACTTCAACTCCCATCATCCCCAGCCAATAGCCATGCTGGCTACAGATAATAGGAGTTGGGAATCCAGTCTGATGATGGCACCGAGTTGGGGTTGTGGAAGTTGCCATCCTTGTCATCAAGTATTAAATCCACATGGCTCTTTGCACTTAGGAGGCATTTCATGAATCAAAACGCTTTAATCCTTGGCTGTGCCAGATTTGAGGCCAAGTACATCTATCAGTAGAAGAGCGAAGGAGTGCGAGGAGGATGCAAGAGTTTACCCATATCAGGCACATCTCTTTGGTTTCTACAGGGTGGCTTTCCCCCATGAAGAAGCTGCAGCTGCTGGTAAACAGAGACAGGAGATGCCTGAGTGTGGGATTTTGCGCTCCTCCCTCCCCACCCTTGGAAAAACCTCAAGTACCGCAAGCAAGTTTCACTCGATGTGATAAAATAAATGTAATTGAAAGTGTACCCCCTCCTTCCAACCCCTGGGTGGGTCTGTTTGCCTGAATACGAAGCAGCCTCACAACAAACTATCTGTGGCAGCAAAAGCCTGGAATCACTTTATCACTTTTACAAGGGGGGGTGAGGTTGATTGCCCAACACACACTTCCATAAAACGTCAGCGACCTCCCCTCTGCCTCGCGAGGAGATGCTGCTTCGCCTCTCCAGGCTGCAGCCTCTGCCAGACTATTTGGTAATCTTTCCTGAGCTTTGCTGTGGCAACAAGGAACCTGGCCAAAAATAACGCCTCGGCAGTCCTCTGATAGGCCCCGAAATACATGCCTCTCTCTGGGGGAAGAGGGCTGGCTGGTTTGATGCGCCTTCCGCAACCCTGTTTGAGGCAAAGCCCTGTTTGGTACCCCTGTCCGATAGGGCCAAGGTCAGGTGTGCACGCCCACATTTTGCAACTGGAATGAAGTTGCATCAGGAGGGAGGCTCGCTTCGTAGCCTCCAAGGGGAAGTGTGGTCTGGTCCCCCAGAGGCGAAGGGCAGCATGCAGAAAAGCACCGGCCAGCGGCCCGAGGTACTGGCTCAGCCATCCCAAGCTGCTCCTAAGACCACGTCTAAGTTTTCTTTCTCTCTTGTGATTAGAGGGAGGGAAAGAATGCACCCAGGTTGTACAGGCTGGAATCCGATGCACTTTTAGATAAAAGCATGTCTTGCAGTGGAGTTCTAAGAGTTGAGGGACTTCCTTCTTTCCAACCGTGTGCCCTAATATGCCAGTGGGAATAGAACGCTTTCCTCCTGTTACTAGCGTTCATGTCTGACTATAATTAAAAATCCAGCAGCCAAAATCTAGCAGCCAAAAACTTTAACTGAAATAAGGGGAAAAGTAAGACGCCGATGCAACCTTCCCACCGGACCCGGTTTGGCTGGTGACATGAGAGCCAGGCACTGCGTGGTGCTAACGTCTGAATCGGGTCTAGGTGTGTGCACACAAGGACGGGTCTGAACTGTTGAAGGAAGCAGGGCTGCGTGCAAAGCTCATCCCCACGGGCTGCAGAAGCTGGAGGAGCACCCGACCCAGTAATCCTCCATACCCCCTTTCCAAATCCTTGCCGCTGGCTCCTCCCCCTATTTTCAGCATGAGAGGATACGCATCACCCCCACAAAAGCAGACTAAAATGTTGCATCTGCTAATTCATCTTGAAATAAACAGAAACAGAAGGGCAGAACATCTCGCCACAAATTATTGTGACCAGGTGATCTGGAGTAGTAATTGCAGGACTCTTCCTGTGGGTGCTATTTTTTTTAACAGTTAAATATCTCCATTCTTTCTCTTAGATTCTACCCTTCCACATCCTGGTAAATAAGGATTGGAATGTATCTTTCTTTTTTAAATATTTTATTAGTAATCTTTTTGTCCAGGTGACATACAAATTAACACATGCAAAACAATCATGATAAACAAATAACTTAGTAAACACCACAAAACAGTGCCTAAAGCAGCCCACTCACAATAGGTCCAAATTTAGAAACCTTTACTGTCATTTCAATGGAAAGGAAGCCCATCTCATCTTAGTGGAAAAGACTTGGACCAGATGAGCTGTGGGCTTACTCACTGTATAAAGTGCTAAGTGTGGATGGGCAGCTTCAAGCCCTGCAACTTTTCTTCGAGGGTTCTTTATCTTTCAACAGGACTACTGCCTTAACAACATAGGATAGTCCTCTGTTTTAAGTAGGACAAACAGGCACCCCAAGTCTCCAGCATATAGGCCAGAAGCCTCCCAGTTTAAATCTTGACACACCCCAAGTTTCTTGCACTCATCTCTTATGATCAAGCAGGTGTGGAAGTGAAGCCTAGATGTCAAGATCTAAGGAATTTAGGGAAGGGAGTGACAAGGGTTAATTTACACCTCGTTAATGTGTGCAAATTAGGGATTAAGCATCAATAAACCACAAGTGTGAACAAGCCCAATTCAAGATGTGTTTTGCAAATACCCAACAAGCCTGGGTTTCAGCAGCTTGCCATAAAAAGGGAGGACTTGAGCTTATGGATGACTTCTATTTCTTTAGTAATAAACAAGAAATAGACTTCAAAGACTTTCCTCTCTAGTAGAAGGAGGGGTTTCTTCAAAGCCTTTGTATGGGGTGGGGGGGGGCACTACCCAGTGAACTTCAATGTCGTAGGACTTTTTTCCTTCCAGAATTTTCCTGCATCTCTTTGTGTGTGCAAGAATTTCCCATTGCTGCAGCAGGTTAAGGAATCTTTTTCCTGCCGTGCACTGCATTCACAAAGGGGTGATTTGAGGAGGGCTGCCTGCTGGTGGTGGGCAAGGTTGAAACCCACAAGAGACAGGTCCAAAAGCAGGTGGAGCTACCCCTTTTTCTGCCTCTGCTGCCATCCCCTTTTTTGTATCCTTTCCACCCACCAGGATGGAAAGGGCTTGAGTTCAAGGGCTTGAGGGCTTGAGCTTCTCTTTTATAGAGTTTTCAGAATTGGGCACCCTACTTTCGAGATGGCTGAAAGAATTAAGTGGATCTTTAAAAACGGTGGTGGCCAGGTGTCCTTATTTATAGAGGAGAAAACTCCACTTGAAGCATTATCCTATCCAATTTTGCTGTGAAGATAAGGAACCCTAAAGACAGCTCCCCATCACCGGCTTGCATCTGAACAGTGGGCTGAAGAGCAGCAATAAAGGCCATTTGGTCAGCCTTCCACAATTTTACAATGGACTACATTTCTATTTAAGAGTATCATCTTACGGACTGTGTTTCCACTGCTTGGAAGCCCCCAGACTGGAGGCTTCCATGATCCTGGGGCCATGCCAGGCTGCAGCGGAGAAGGTGGCAGAGGCTCTGGCTCAGCATCTTCCCCTCTCCTATGTTTTTCCTAGATGGACTTGTCTGGTGAGGGTGCTTTGGAGGGAGAGGGAAGGAGGCTGGAGGAGGCGCAAGATAAATTGTATCCTGGCCTTTCTGGTCTTTCCGCCCCTCGGAGCATCCCTCTCCACCTGCAGAGAGGCAGCCGGGGTGTCTCTCTTTGTGCCTGCTGCAAGCAAGACGGTGTGGGTGGGTGTCCAACTCTGTTCTGAGATCAGAGTGCGGTGTTCTACCCAGAGGGAATTTTCCAAGCCATCCTGTGGTGCTTGGGATGCTGCAGATTTTAAATTTGTATCTATACCTCTACATTACCATATGCAAATTGGTGTCCTCTTTTTTGGCCCTTTTGCTTGCCCAGACATATTTATCCCATTGTAGAGCAAACAGAGAAGATCTTTCAACAAAAGGTGGTTTGCAATGGAAAATTAGCAATAGTGGAAAAGTTAACATCTTTCTGAGATATTCCTGGATTTTCTGAAACTCTCAGATTTCCTCTCTTAGCAGAGCACCAGGACCAGGGTGGGAGAGTGCTGTTTCTCACAGGAGGAATGGTGTGAGTCTTGGAATTAGGGTGTCATCTTTAGAAATGGGCATAAGACAAGAATGGCTAGTTTATTATTATTATTAGGGGGCCACTAAATTATAGCATGAGGCCAGCAACTGCATGATCGTCTTGCTGCAAGGTCTTCCTAAGCATGGAGGCAAGACCTTCACCTACCTGTAAAAAAGGTAACTGGGTATGGAGTCCACTTGTGATATTACCTGTGTATCACCTTACAGAAAGCCTTCCCAGTTAGGGAGATGATACACATGAATATTGGAAGCTGTGGAACAAATATACTTGCTGAAAGGTTTCCTTTGTGTTTTCAGATGTGTGTAAGTTGGCCACAGTATGACATTTAGAGAAAATGTATGTGAAACTGTGAGCAAAAAGTCTTTTCAGCCTGGAGAAGAGGAGACTCCGAGGGGATCTGTTGAGAAGGAGAAGGTGATGCCAGCGGATGAGGTGGCTAGAGGGAGTCACTGGGATGGTGGGGGTGGGGGTGGGCCTGGGTGGACTCCGAGGGATGGTGGAGGACAGGAGAGCCTGGAGGAATGTTGTCCATGGGGTAGTGATGGGTGGGCACAACTTTGTGACTGAACAAACAAAAATGCAGCATTGATTATTATAATTTCAAAAGATATATAACCCACCAAAAGACTGCAGAAGGCTATGAGCAGCTGTTTTGGTTGCCCATCTAGCCTGTCTGCTTATGTCCATAAGCTACAATTCTTAAGGTTCCTTCTCTTTAAACTGAAATTGGACAGGCTAACAAATGATGTTCCTCTGGCAGCTCTTCCAATAGAGGACTGCCCTGTGTATACATAAAAAAGAGCATGTGGCCCCTTCTACCACCACTCTTCTGAGCCACAGAAGCTTAAGATCCAGAGATCTGGGAGGAAAGGAAATTGAAGACTGAAGAACAAAATGCCAGCTACTAACACAATTTCTTGTTATTAATAGTATTAATAATATTTTAAGGGGGATAAAAAGGGATAGCAATTTGCTAGGGGACAGTTCAGAACAGAGTCTGTTTGGTAAATAGGGACATTTGGTGATTTGGCATAAATTTATTTGGCATAAATACCATCAGGTGCTCATTTTTGTCTCCAGAGAAGTGAAAATGTTGTGATGAACAGTTAGGGAGGCGGTGGAAGGAGCGCTCTACGGGACTGATTCATGGAGGTCGGAAGTCCTTCATCTTTTTCTAAAATGTTAAGGGGAAGAAATTCATGCATGGGACTAATGGGGTTTCTCATCCAACAGTTTCTGTTGCTACAGGATCAATTGCACCAGAACAAAACTCAAAGCTTGAGAGATACGATACTCTTTCCCTGAGTTCATGATTAATGACTGGCCATGCAATGCTCATGCTAAGCTGATCGCCGGTCTTTGATTCAGACTGAGAGGTTCCTGGCAGGCAGGGGCAGTCTGAGTAGCCTCCCTATGGAAGGATTGGTGGCCCGTCTTCTTAGAACTGTGATGTCAAACCTCTTTCAGCCCAAGAGCCTAATTCTGTCCTGGGGAAGCTGCCTGAGGCTGCGTTCCAGTCATGGGGGCAGCGCTGAAATGCTCAAAACAACAGCATCGTTTTGCTTAAATCTCTTTTGGTCTGCAACAAAATCCTTGGAGAGGCGTCCAGACTTTTTGAGTGGGAGAACACTCCCACCAAAGGCAGGATGTGGGAAGGCACCAAACTGGCGGCTGGTGGAAAGGGGGTGGGCATGAGAAAGTGGCATGGCGGGAGACCAGATTAAGTGCTGTGCCTGCGGCTGAGGGCCCCTGCCCCAGAGGCTCAGCAGCCTTAACAGGAAGCCACCAGCACCATGCCAAGGGAACAGCTGTGAAGCCATTTTGCGCGTGCGTGCGTATACACACATGCAATGGGTGCATGCAGATACAAACATTTGGACACTATGCATTTCTCTCCATCTGACACACCGACTTGCTTTGCTTTGCAGCCAGAGCTGTACTTGGACTGCATTTCGAAAGCCCCAGTGCCCAGTTCAACACAGAATTAATGCACCCACTGGGATCAGTGCTGGGCGAGACTGTGTTATGTATTACCTTATACATACAAAGAGAAGAAGTGATCCCCTTATGCAGATGTGCAACATCTGGACTCTGCATGAGGTACTTATTTTATTTTTGCAAGCAGCACATTGGCAAAGACGATTGGATATATGAGAAAAAATGAGATTAAACTAGTTCCCCACCCTCCGCTCACCCTCCAAACATGCCTGGTTAACATACATGATATCTTTGCTTCTTTTACCCATAAAAGTTTCTGATGTGTATCCTGGAACTGGATTCTGCACTGGAGTTGCCTTGCTAGCTGTACCTGTTTCAGTGGTGGCATCCTTGAGAATTTGGTTTTGTGGTATCTTCTGTACTTTGACATTCTTAACTTTCTTGGCATTTTGAGATCAAAATGTGTCATCACCATAAAAAAGTCAATGCTTGACAGCAAAATAGAGCATACAAGCCAGACCCATACTTAGAACAGACCCATTGAAATCAGTGGGACTTATATTAGTCATGACGATTTCAGTCCCAATGATTTCAATGGGTCTATTCTAAGTAAGACCAAATCTTGTCTCAACCCTGTATATTTTGAATGGTACATTAGTGCTTGCTTGTTTTTTAATTTTGTTGAGTATATTTTTATGCTGTTTTATTGTTAGTTTGCATTTTGTATTGTATTTTTAGTGCATTTTATCTGCTGTTGTAAGTAGCCCAGAGAGCTTCAGCTATTGGGCAGAACAGAAATATTAATGATAATGACAGTAAGCAAAACGGCCTCATGCATGGTCAAAAGGAAGGGTATCCATCAGCTTTCATAAAGGGACACAACCCAAGGCCTCTTCAGGTATTGTTTAGCATAACAGGGAACGCTCCAATGGGTGACCTGCATTCTTGCTCAATCTCTTGCCCACATTCAACTTTCAAGTCCCTCTTAATCAAGGTAGCCCTTTGAACAGAAGACGGCTTCAAATGGAGGACTGCATTCTGTAAAGTACAACGCATGGACACTCTACTCAGAGCCTGGCATTCTGTCCTTATTTGCTCAGTGCAGCAGAATCTCGTGCCTGCTGCACTTCCAGTTTCAACAAAAGATGCCTTTCAGTTTGTGGCTCCCTGACTGAACTCCTGTCCTTCAAGATCTCGGATTAGATCTTGGTCACTCCAGATCAGTCTAACATGAGAAAAAGGCTTTTCTGAAGCATCTAGTTGCCTTCTGTTGGAAACAGGATGATGTACTAGGGATATTTATTTTATTTCTTTGTTAAATTTATATCCTGCTTTTTCCTCACAGGAGTCCAAGGTGGCATACATGATCCTCTTCTTTTCCATTTTATCCACCAAGAACCCTGTGAGGTGAATTAGGTGGAGAGCCACCACTGAACCCAATGGCCAGGTAGGCGTCTGGACTGGGGTTGACCATCCCGGGCTGGCACTCTAACCATTACAGCACTTAGATGGACCTTCAGTCTGACCCAGTGGAGATTCTCTTAGGTTCTTAGGGAGGAAGGCAAGGAAAGGGCGGAGAAGAGCATGCTTAGATAAATATACCAGAATAACATATGAGCAAAAGAGAGAAAAACTCATTTTGCAATTCAAGATGGAGTCCAGAAGTGATGTTGGGCACACATCCAACTTCGGTATGTTAGTGTGCCAGATGAGAGCCTTTCGTGGCGTGGGGGGTGGGGGGGGTCACTTGGCCCAGGCCTCCCATTCACAGGGGCCTCAACCTTCCATGTGCTCCACCAGGTCAAGAGTCCCTGCTGTTCTGCTCTGAGGCAGAGTTGCTGGAATGGGCTTGCAATGATCAGCATAAATGGTGACATTGCACGAAAGCCCAAATTTTCTAGAACGTTGGGTGAATTTGCACAACAAAGGCTAGAAAAGGACTTCTGAAATAAACAGGAGCATTAAAAATTACTGCACAGAATGTTTTCTGCTAAAATCATTAATTTGTTAGATATATGTATAAAAAATAACCATTTTTGCAACCTTTTCAACATGGAAGTGGTCCAGGGCCTGCCTGTGTCTGCAGGGGCCCTGCGGGTAGATGCATGTCACCGTATGTGGCAAACCGCCATTGGTGACATTTACAAGACTTTCGAGCATGGACAGCCAAGCATGCAGGAGTGGAGTGGGACAGGAGGGGTCTTCTCTAGTGCCTCTGCTCTGAAAGGCGTCTGTCTGGGGCTCAGACCCATCAACTGTGCAGGCTGAACTTCAGCAAAGTCATAAAACGTGGCATCCCTCCAGCCACACAAGCAGGACAATACAGTGGTGCGAATAAGGAAGAAGGGGGAAATCTGGTGATAAAGGCTCTCCGTTTTTACGAGCGAGAAGAACACACTGTTACAGTTGCTGGGAGGATCGCAACGCGAACGGTTTCTCCGTCATCCATGCCAGGGACAGGATGTCTTCACCAAGCAGGCTGAGTCTGTGGAGGGACCGCTCTCCACCTACGTTTGCTTCAAAGTCCCAGGGACGGCTGTGAAGGTAGTTCAGGAAACACCAAAGGACCATTGGCCAGGAGAAAGGAGAAGGGGCCAGCGCAAGGACCATGCCCCGCAAGGAGGCTGGACTGGAGCCCAGTGCAGGCTGGATTTGGCCCACAGTCCTGTGCCCTTTGCTTATGGCCAGAGCATGGCAGAATATGAACTCATTTGGTTTTTCAAATCCCAGTGCCAGCGGTGTGTCAGAAAGGTCTCATTCATCGGGCCAGCGTAACACTGATTGTCCCAAAGCCCTAACAACAGGGTTGTGGTGCTCCATACAGCGAGTGCACGAGTGTGTTACACCCACGGGGCAGCTGATCAGCCAGAGGGAGCCCATTTTTATTTCATCCCCATGGCAAGCACAGGCTGTGGCCCAACCTCTCTTAGCAGAGGTTGAATGGCCGCCTAATAGATAATTACGTGGTTCTCTGGGAGAATTTCTTTGCGGAGACAAAATAGGTGTGCATACCTGGTGTGGTCAGGAAGCACATGATGCAGCAAGTCCTGCTGAAGCAAAGCAAGTCTGGATTTGGTGAGCACCTGTTGGAAGACCTCTTGTGCTGTCTCAGGCTCCAGCATGGAGGCAGGGTGCCATTTAAATCCCGTGAATGCATAACAGTAATGGGGAAAGCTGGACCTCGAGCAATGGCGTGATGGAGACTTCTGCTTGGGCCGTCGCACACAAGTTGTCCTCCCTCTGCTTGACCTTCCGAGGGGTTGCGTGTGTTTATGCTCCGTGTGACATTCTGAATTCCTTCAAGAGGGCAAGGAAACACAAATGATAAAGAAGGTGATGATACAGTGCTGCAGCCACCTGATGTTTGAGTGGTTATACGATTATTTGAGCCCCAGACTGCAAGACTCTGCTCTGGCAAATTCACGGCTGTGGCTTTCTTTTAGAGTCTGTCCATCCTGTATTTGGTCCTCCCATTTTGACTTTCCTTAGCATGACTGTCTTTTCCAGGCTGTTTTGCCTCTCATGATGTGCCCAACGTGTGACAGCCTCAGTTCTGTCACTTTTGCTTCTAGGGTTGAGTTGATCCAGGACCCACTTGCTCACCTTTCCGTTGGTCCAGGGCACTCTCCTCCTCTTAATTCCTTCCAGCTTTCACAGCCATACACTGTGATTGGGAATACAACAAGTGTTTCTGATCCTGGCCTTGGGCTCCAGTGACATGTCCCTGCCCTTGATGAGGTTTTCTAGTTTCTTCACTGCTACCCTTCCATGTCCCCATCTTCTTCGAATTTCTTGGCTGCAGTCCCCTTTGAATTGATGATTGCACCAAGGTATGCAAAATCTTGCACAATTTCAATTTCTTCATCTTTAACAGTACCGTAACTTTTCTGTAGCCATGATTTTTGTTTTCTTAATGTTCAGCTGCAGTTCAGCTTTTGCCATTTCTTCTTTCAGTTTCATCAGGAGTCATTTCAAGGCATTGCTGCTTTCTGCCAGAAGCAGGTATCAACTGCAAATCTTACCTGAATATAGGTGAAGAAATGCCTCTGGATTGTGCTGCAGAGGTTTTCCTATTTTATGGAAGCACGATTACAAACATCTGTCATTTTTGGCCCACGCAGGTAAGCCATTTCTGACTACAGGGACTGTCATGGGAATACACTGGCAGCCATTGCAGCTGGCACGTGAGCTGATTGCCAGGCTCCCTCCAATGCCCAGGGGACATCCTCTGCACCGGATCTGTTTCTGAACTATTTTTAAATAGTTCCATTCAGCTATAAATACACACACAAGGCAGGCAGGCGAACACTATCAATTGCCTTGTGAGATGGAATGTTATGAGTTGTCTCTATTAATGTACCTTCATTTCCCCTGTAAGCTTCCCAGAAGGATTTCTGTCCTCCGTGTAGGCTATAAGTAACTAACTCATAATAATAAATCATCTAAGAGTAGAGGTGTGCCCCTATCCAGATGGTTTCTTTTGCCTAACTCTGGCACCTCCATCTCCCAGCCGGTTCGTCCTCGCCTGTGCCAATACCGCCTTCGGACTGCGATTCAAGAGGGCTGCAGTCTTTCCAGCCTCATTAGAGGGAGGCAAGAGGCAGGGCTGAGTGTCACCTCCGTATAGACAGGACCTCAGCCCAAGCTCTCACTGACTTGGGCCAACAGTTTTGCGTGGATGCACAGGAGACAGGATGGGGCGACCGACCTGGCGGACAAGTCCTGATGCTCACAGGGTGGCTTAAATGACCCATTTCCTGCGGTGTATTTCCGCTCTGCTCCAGGCAGTGGGTTAGTTCAGGAGAAGGAGTTGGCCCTGCTGGGCCCCGATCCGTGCCACTGAAAGAGGGTGTGTGCTCCAGTTATGCAGGTGGGGGAGCACCCTTTGTGCAGGGAGGAGATTTCTGAAAACAGCCGGCATCTGGGCCTGGGGAGCAGTGTCCTGCTGCTCTGGATTCCAAAATCTAATGACATTCACAGCCCTTAGAAGAAAGCAGTTGGGCAAATGGATCTTCAGAAGGGGTGCACTGGGGATGCCGTGGGTGCCGGTACATCCACCACAGAGGGTTTCCCCCAGTTCAAACTGAGCCATGCTGAAAACAAGCAGAACGCCCCACACACCAAAAGCTGGTCTGGGGCCTCTGGGACACTAGCAGCCAAGCTCCCAGGGAGCGAGCAAACGGAGCAGTTTGGTGGGGGAGGTCCCTAACATTTTCCCCCCATTTGGCTTCTCTTCCCTATTTTCACCTTAAATCCCCCGCTGCACATGGTGGCACGAGTGATGCACCAAGAGGGCTCCACAGTGGCTCCCTGCAACAACCACAACTGCTGCACACCAGTTCCTATGGCAGGAAAAAGTGAGAGCACCGGAGCAGCGAGTGTCCGCCCTCCGGACGATAAAGGAAAACGAAGAGTTTCTGGACAGAGCGGAGGAGCTGCAACATGTAAGTGCAGTCCAGAAGGAAGAAGAGCAACTGCAAGCTGAGGCGGCAGAACAGAACCTCGAGAGAAGGGAAAATGAGGAAACTCTCTGGGACAGGGTGACAGATGCAGAAGTGCTAGAAAACACTGCACCTGTGGAAGCAGTGGAACTCTCGAACCGCTTCGAGTTGCTTGAGGAAGAGACGTGTGAGAAACCCACTGTAAAAGAACCACACAACACACTGAATAGCTCTTTTTCAGAGACAAAAGGGCAATCAAACAAGGAAAAGGACAGCGAAATTTGCAACAAAAGGAGGAGAGTGCTAGTTGTGGGAGATTCCCCCTTGTGCGGTATGGAAAAATATGTATGTCGTGATGACCCAGATAATCGCCAAGTTTGCTGTCTCCCTGGTGCCAAGGTTAAAGATATAACCAGCAAGTTCACACAACTCGTACGACCCATGACAAATACCCCTTCCTTCTCTTCCACGTGGGAACTAACGACACTGCCAGGAGAAGTTGTGCTGATATAACGTCAGACTTCGAAACTAGGGAGGAAAATAAAAAACACTGGGGCCCAGATAGTCTTCTCCTCAATCCTACCAGTACGTGGAAGAGAAACTGCCAGAGAAAGAAAAATCCTTCAAGTGAATGACCGGCTACAATGGTGGCGCCATGAAGAGAGATTTGGATCCTGGGACCACGAGCTAAGCTTCCTGGAAGATGGACTACTGGCAAATGAGGGGCCACACCTCACACAGAACGGGAGGCAGGTGTTTGGCCACCACATGAAGAACTTCATCAGAAGAGCTTTAGACTAAAACCTATACGGGAGGGAGATGTGCAGCATGGCATACCATCACCTGGCAAAGACTTATATATTATTCTCATATACCCCCAGTCCTCTATCAGCTCCATTGGCTTCCCATCGAAGTCTGGACTCAATTCAAGGTGCTGGTTATCACCTGTAAAGCCCTAAACTGCTTGGGACCAGGATACCTAAAAGAACGCCTTTTTCCCTATTTGCCCTCCCGCCCCTTGAGATTGGCAACAGAAGCCCTCCTCCAGGAACCTTCTCTGAAAGAGGTTAGGAGACAGAGTACTCGGAGGAGGGCCTTCTCTGCAGTGGCGCCCCGGCTATGGAATGCGCTCCCTAGAGAGGTCCGGCTGGCGCCATCATTATATGTTTTTCGGCGTCAGGTCAAGACCTTTTTATTTGATCAATATTTTAATACATTTTAAAATAACTGTGAGATGATTTATTTATATTTGATATGATGTTCAGCCAGCGTGGAATAGTTAACTTATTTTATTTTGAAATAATGTTGTAAGCCTTCCAGAGACAGAAGTAATGAATGGCATACAAATTTGATAAATAAATATATTTCAACAGAGAAAAAGCCCCAGGCAGGGCCCAGCACCAGTCTCCCAAAAGAGTAGAAAGACATCCAGGGCACAGCAAGAATGAACTTCAATGTCTCTACACCAGTGCCCTTAGTATGGGAAACAAGCAACATGAACTTGAGCTCATAGTACATGAGGGCAATTATGATCTTGTAGGAATAACAGAAACTTGGTGGGATGACTCACATGACTGGAACTCTACAACTGATGGATACAGCCTGTTCAAGAAAAATAGAAAGGACAAAAAGCAGGGTGGAGTTGCACTATATGTGAGACACACATATCTGTGCAGAAATTCAAGAAGAACTTAGTAGCCCCATTGAAAGCCTCTGGCTAAACTTAAAGGGAGCAAAAAATAAGAAAAACGTTGTTGGCATATATTACCATCCACCCAGTCAAAAAGAGGACGAGGATGCAACCTTAGAAAAGCAACTTGCCAGCATTTCCAAGAAGAATGATGCAATCATTATGGGGGACTTCATTTTCCCCGATATATCCTGAGAGACAAATTCTGCCAAGCATGGCCCTCCAAGAGATTCCTGACATGAGTTGTCGACAACTTTCTCCAGCAAAAAGTAGAGGAAGGTACGAGAGGATGAGCTATCTTCAATTTAATACTAACAGGGATGGGCTGGTGGACAAAATAACAACCATGGGAAAGTGACCATGTAATACGTGAATTCTCAATGATGAAGGAGACAAAGGGGAACTGGAGCCAAACAAGCATCCTGGACTTCAGGAAAGCCGACTTTAACAAACTCAGAAAAACGATGAGCGAAGTGCCATGGCAACACACCCTTAAGGGGAAAGGTGTCCAAGAGGGATGGGAAATCTTGAAAAAGAAGATCTTCAAAGCACAACTACGAACAATTCCATCAAGAAAAAAGTGTAGAAGGCAGCGGAGGAAGCCCACGTGGCTCCACAAGGGGTTAAGTGACAGCCTGAAAGAAAAAAAGAACATGTACAGGAAGTGGAAACAGGACCAGGCCACGAAAGAAGAATATAAACAAATAGTAAGGAATTGCAGGAATTGCATCAGGAAGGCTAAAGCAGAAAATGAACTAAGAATAGCAAGGGATGCTAAGCGCAACAAGAAAGCCTTCTTCAGATACGTCCAGAACAAAAGACATGAAAAAGAAAAGGATGTCCAGCTACTTAAAGTTGATGGCAGAGTGATAACAGATGACAAGGAAAAGGCTGAGGCACCCTGGCATTATCTTTGATAAATTTTGGAAAACAGGAGAGGTGCCAGATGACTGGAGAAGGGCTAATGTTGTCCCTATCTTCAAAAAGGGGAAAAGATGAACCTGGGAACTATGGACCAGTTAGTCTGACATTGATCCCTGGAAAAATTCTGGAACAACAAACAATTCGCCTGCAAGCATCTTGAAGAAAATGCAAGGATTAATAGAAGCCAGCATGGATTTATCAAAAATAAACCCTGTCAGACTAATTTAATCTCATGTTTTGACGGTAACCTCCCCAGTGGACAAAGGGAACACTGTGGTGCCAGGTGAACTTCTCCAGGGAGCCGATCCTAGAGGTGCAGTGCAACCACCGAGAAGGTTCTCCATCTTCGCCACTGGCCTGCTTGTTCACCTGCTTCTTGCCTGAGCCAGACAACTGTGGTCATGAGGAGGAAGGGTGGGAGAGGCTGGGAGGTGCTGGCTCAGGGGCTGTAATTGCAATGCTGGGAAAGAGGCTGAGAAGCCACAGCAGCTGCGGACAAGGAAGGCAGAGTCACCAAGGGAGGGGCCTTTGATAGCATTTTGCCCAGGGGTGCCCACAACCCTGGAACCAGCCCTGGTGCAAGGGCTTTGCGTCTCTCAGGAGAACAAGCCAAAGAATTTAAAGAAAATTTCAAGTTTGGAAACCCAATCAAGTGCTTAATTAAAAGAACAAAAGCATAGGCCAGATCTCTTCATAATTATCCTTTCCCACCTGCAAAGGTTTTTTTTAAAGGCAAAATCATTCAGTTGAAAATTAAGCATAGTCTTCAGATTCATTTGTGTCATTTCAAATTTATTCATCTGGGAAGTCTTCAGGTTCACTGAAATTCAGTAAACTTCCGATGAAAATATTCTCATGGGTTAATTTAGTTTTTATGACTTTAAACTCTTTTGTGAATGAAAATTTATTTTTTAAACAATCCTCAAATAACACATTTCAGTTCTCAAAGAACATTTCCCTGTGTATCTTACCACCGCACCTGGGTTCCGTGCTATTGTGAGTGATTTATTATCATTTTAATTAAAGAAACTGCACAGCCTGTGGACTATTCTCAGCATAGGATGCTTGACCTGGCTTTTGTTTCCAGGCAATTACCAGTTAAAGCACTTTTGAGAGGGGACTCTGGAAGGAATGTCAGCCTTGGATCTCCCAAGACCAGACCTAATCCCACACACTTTCCATAAGGGAAAAAGCTCCCATTATGTCTGAAACATGGGTGTGGGGGTTTCGCAGGGCTTTGCGAGAAATGCCTCCCGTCTGTCAAGTTGATGCCTTACTGTGAACACATACCTAGGGGGTAGGGCGGGGAATGTTTAGCTAGCACAAGCCATTGGGTTTTGCTTTTTTGGGGGGGAGGTGTTTAAAGGAGTTCCTTATGCTAAATTTATTTATATAAAGGAGATGCTGCACTGGTAAAGTCCTGGTTTTGATGTGTGGAAACTCAGCTTTGGGTCCAAGAAAGCTAAAGATCGCCCTATTGCTTTTTTTTTTTTTTTAAAGGTTGCATTCACGTTTGGTCATAATTAGGAAAGACTCATTCAAATCAATGGGATTTCAGCTATGATTAATTTGAATACTGTTTATTTCAGTAGGATTCTCTTGAACTAAATCTTGCAGCTCCCAGAGGCTTTCTGTGTAAACTTGGATAGTTTTGCACCACAGGCCTGAATAACTAGGCCTGAATCAAATCCATGAAGTCTAGAGCTGGAAAAGGTACAGAAAAGGACAATAAAAATTTCCAGGTGCTGTATTGTGTTCCTCAAGAAAAGGCTAATGAAGCCTTCCCCAATCTGGCACCCTCCGTGTGTGCTGGACTACAACTCCCATCATCAAAAGCCAGCAGAACCGTGCTGGCCAGATTATGGGAGGTGTAGTCCAGTGTGTCTAGAAGCCATCAGGTTGAAGAAGGCTGACGAAAAAGTATGTTGGGATTGGGGCATATTATTGACATTTACAACACTATGAACAGAATATGGAGAAAATTGATGGAGATAAATATCCCTCTTTCTGGATAATATTAGATGACATGGATTTTCAATAGGCTCAGGACAAAGGAGCCAGCCTAGTGTAGTGGTTAAGAGCACGGGCTGGGGACTCTCGTCTTCGCTTACCCGGTGACCTTGGGTCAGTTACTGACTCTCACAGGCTGTTTGTGTGAGGATAAGATGGAAAGGAGGAGGGGATTTATGTAAGCTGCCTTGAGTTCCTTGGAAAAAAGGGTGGGATATCTATATGTACAAATAAATAAAGGAAGGAAGGATTTCTTCACATGGTGCCTCGACTACTTGTGGAACTCACTGCTACCAGAAGAGCTGAGTGTACGCGTGCCAATGGCTTCAAGATAAAGTGTGTGGCCGACAAGGGCCATCAGCTCCCACAGCTTGCGGGGTTGAGAATGGTGGGTCTTAGAAAGGAGCCCTCTCTTTCTCAGGCACTCCGATGGCAGCCCTTCAGGAGCCCCCCTGCCACTGCCACATGGGTCAGCCCCTTCTATGAAAAAGCATTATGGTGAGCTGCTGCGAGGATGCCGAGAAAACTGTAAAGCATTTACACAGAGTGATGGCAAGCCTGAGCACCCCGGTGCAATGTGGGAGCAAAGCATGACACCCAATTCAGCCTTCACCTAACTAGCTCCCCCGTAGGGTATATCGGGATCTTGGTACCGAGCTACCTATCCAGATGGCTTTCGGATCGCTCAGACAAGGTATCGCGCATCTTTGGGGCACTTAAACAGTTGTCTGTTTCGTGGTGGGTGTTCCTTTTATTCTTAATAAAAGTAATAGCAGTAATAATTTACACGTACAAACGAATAGCTTGAAAAGTCCTCAGTCTGAAGGTAAATTCCATTGCAAATTCCTGTAAGGGCTTTTTGGTGGCAAGCAGCGCCACCTAGTGGCAGTAGCGTTCCACGTTGTCACCACATTTCAGGGTCTGTGGGGGGATGTCCCTATTCGTGTCCACAGAGCAGGTCATTGCGTTGCACGTGGCTTACTCCCAGGAAAGCGCGGTATTAGGGCTTGCACAGATAATTGTCTTGCTCTCCGAAGAGGTAACAGGGTTAATCTGGGGCAGCAAATAAAAGTCTCGTGGCACCATAAAGACTAACCGATTTATTTTAACAAAAGATTCTAGCTATCCTATTAAAGACACCCCAGTCACTGCCTTTACAGAATATTCTATATTAGAGAGTAAAAGTACATTTCTAGCTGTAAATATTAGAGAGTAAAAGTACATTTCTAGCTGTATTACCTCCAGTATATATGAAAATATATAGTAAAAAAACTCTCGGGCAGTATTCTATTTTACCCAGTTTCTCAAATATGCTAAAGGCCTTTTTCTTCTTGACTGCATTCTGATTAATTTCATTTAAAATTAATAAATTAAGCATTCATTAATGAATAAATTAAATATTGTTCAATCAACTCAATCATTAAAATGTATTATTTTAAATCATGGTTTCACTGGAGGTCTTTTTTTTTTTTTAGCAGAGTAATTTGTACCATTGATATGCATACTAAAAAAAAGAGTCACTCGGTGGTTTGACTTAGGGAGCTGGCCAGCCTCATCACTTGGTGATCCTTTCGTTAACTTAGAGCAACGGGACTGATTTGGATGTGTCTTTACTGCATTTAGTACAAACATATTTTTCCCTCTCCATCAACAAGTTATTGGGCTACTGATGAATAGTTTTACAGGTTTGCAGCAAAATCTGGCTGAGGACAGCACTGACTGGCTGATGCTTGAGATGTCATGATAGCATTTTCCTTGCTATCCCACAATACCGGGAATAGTTATGTCAGCATGTTCAAAATATCTGCTTGCTTTGAAAGGCTGAAGTATGAGCATATAATTAGGTAGCATACCTATAATCCTGTTAAAAGAAAAAGGCAGTTCCTCTGAAGCTTGGAGGGAAATGAAGTCTAACAGTGGATGCAGTGTGAACTTAATAGAACTTACTTCTGTGTGTGGAAATCACACAACCTGGGTCAAAGCTCCAATCCCATGAGGACAGGAGGGCATAGTAAGGGAAGCCAGTTAAGCCTCACCAAGCAAGAGAAAATGCATCACCAAAAAAAAGAGATCAGTTTACTTAGGCTATGCCTAATTCAGAAGAAATTATTAGAATTTAAGTGCTAGCACAGTCTATGAGCTGCATTCAAGGGCAGCAGTGGAGGGGGAACAGTTCTGATGGTTCTTTAGCTATAAACTGGATTTGGACAGGACAGCCCCTCAAACAGAGGCCTCCTTCACCAGAGCCAGTGTGGCGTAGTGGTTAAGAGCGTTGGACTGGGACTCAGGCGATCCAGGTTCTAGTCCCCACTCAGCCATGGAGCTAACTGGGTGACTTTGGGCCAGTCACAGACTCTCAGCCCAACCTACCTCACAGGGTTGTTGCTGTGGGGATAAGATGGAGGAGGTGAATGATGTAAGCTGCCTTGAGCCCTTTGTAGGAAAAAGGCAGGATATAAATCACAATATAAAGTACCTTGGCAAGCGTTCCAATGGAGAACAGTCCTCTGTTAAAAAGGACAGCTGGCCAGCAGTGGCAGAGCACCAGTTTTGCATGCAAAAGGTCCCATGTTTGATCTCCAGGTGGCCCCTGCCTGAAACTTGAAACTCCGCTGCCAGATGGCGCAGGCAGCATGGAGCCAGAGGGGCCACGTGCTCTGGCGCAGGTCACCTTTTGGAAAGGCATTTTTCACCCGGCCCGATTCGCGGGGGGCCCTGGCTTACAAGCCTCCTATGTTCTCCCACCATTTCGGCCACCTTTCTCCTTTCAGAAGGAAAAAACTGAGAAGCCGCACAGCAGTGCCTTTCATGGACCTGCCTGGGCTGCTCGTTAAATGTTATTCCTTCATCTGTAACAGAGGTGCAGAACCACCAAATTTGGCCCTCCAGGGGTCCTAATCCAGGGTTCCCCAGATGGCCCCACCCCCTTTCCTCCTGGCTTTTGTGTGATCCCCCTCCTCTCAGGGTTTGAAAGGCTGCTGCTAAGAGTCAAGTTCCTGGCAGTAAGTCCTTTAAGCGAAAATGTGGTGGTCTCGCAACATGGTGGTTCTAGGTTTTGCCTTCCCCCAGTTGCCTCTGGCCATGCCCATCCCTGGCATGTGGCCCCCGAGAGGATTTCAACCTGGAATCTGTCCCTCAAGCTGAAAGAGACCCCGCACCTTCCTCCCGAAGAACCATAACGGCAGCCCTAGACAGGACTGCGGGTGGGCAGGTGCCGCCCCTTGCCCCAGATTCCAACACGACCTTTCTGGTTTCCCATTTAGTGATTCTACCACAAAGAAAGCTGAACCCAAATCATCCGTGAAGACTGGATCTGCTGGCCTCTGATTAACATCCAGTTCATTTTCCGCAGGGTGTGCCTACATGTTCTCTCTGAGACAGACATCACCAACACTGGAAAGGTTCAAAGTCCACTCCTTGTCCCAGGTAACTCACTTCCCTTTGCCTTCTTAGGAAACTGGGCAGCACCCAAGTCCTCAGACCAACATGGGCTAGCCCTGAGGCACGTGGGGACGGGTGGAGCGGATGAACTGGCCAGTCCATCCGTCATGCATACTAATTTCCTTTTCACTGTTAAAGTTTGAGTGGAAGGGGAGGGCGGTGCCCTCCTTTCCGAGTAAGATGCTCAAACAGCGGTATACGACTCTCGGCTTCAATGCAAGTCCACCACTCCCAGCTGTACTGCATGCAGCTGGAGGTTTCTAGTATCTCAGAAGAAAACCAAACTGGGACCAAAGCATAACCTTGCTACAGATCAGATTTAAGTAGAAGTAAATTTTGTGTGCAGAATTTTCTTAGATTCTGACAGAGACTGGCCCTGAGAGTGAATTCTGGGCATTTGTGTGGGTGCTCAGCAGGACGCGAGTTCAGGTGGATTTCCAGTTCTGCACACAAGATTAATGAGCTTCGCATACTTTGCAAAAAAGCATTATATACTTCGTGACTTTTGTGCAAAGAAGCCGCTAGTGTTCCTGAATGTTCACAGACTCGATCTCAGCTTAGCTTCCAAAAATACAGTGGAAGATATGAATTTTAGTGATTAACAGGGTTTTTACCTTTTATTTTTTGTCATTTTATTTCAATAATGTATAGGTTCAAATAGGCATATTGTTTGCTATTTTTAAAGTGAATTACTGAGATTGTACACCAAGCTGTTACTAGTTTTGGGAAGCTCTTACCTTATTTCTTACTGTAATTTAACACTATTTCAACAAGACAGGAGAAACCCTGGAGCAGGGCAGCTTCTATGCTAAAGGTCTATCTGAATAAAAATGACTTTATAAGACTACCAAAATGGTTGCCATCAGAATGGGTGATGCTGGAGAGAGGACTTGCACGCTGAAAATACTTCCCCTTCTTTCTCGGAGAAGTTAATGGCAGCCACTGGTTTATGCCAGTGATGGGGAGGGGCCTCGCTTCCTCAGCAAGACCAAACGTTGGGAACTGGCTTGTTGACAGGGAACCAGAGGCTGATGGACTGCAATTTGTTTTTCGTTATTTGTTTTTTGGCGCCACGCTTTTTATTTAAAACTTATTTTAATTGTTAAATTATTTGTATTTATAGGATTTTAAATTTTTAGCCGAAATGCACCAGAGGTTTTTAAATAATTTTTTATTGTTATATTGTTATTTATTTATGTATTTTGTTTCTGTTGTGAGCCGCCCCGAGGCTTCGTTGTGATGGGGGTGGCATAAAAATGTTTTGAATAAATAAATAATAAATAAATTCCCGTCAGCCCCAGCCCACATGGCTAATAATCCCAGTGGATAGGTGCTTTTGTTCTGTGTACCCCAAAGAGCCAGCACTTATGCATTGCCAGAAAAGAGGGAATCCACCTCCTGAAAAAGGCTTGTGGGGACATGGGCTTACCTTAAATCTGTGATCCACACCTGCAAATCTGACAAGAATTACTATCCTAAACAGAAGTGCAACACATTTTACTATAGTAGAGGCGGTTTTGCCCAGGTTTCCTGAGCATCTGTTCAGTCTGCTGCCCCGGTGCATCATCTAGACCAGTGATGGCGAACCTTTCAGAGACCGAGTATCCAAACTGCAACCCAGAAGCCACTTATTTATCGCAAAGTGCCAACACTGCAATAAAACCAGAATGCTGAGGTTTTAGTTTAGAAAAAACAACTCTCAGCCAGTCCAAGCAAATATATCTATATCCTTGGCAGCGCACTGCCCAGCCATGCGAAAGCTCGGACGAGTCGCTGCTAATGAGTCACGGCTTGTGACATCATTGCCTGGCACCACCACTCCTTTCCGAGCATGCGCATGGCCCCTGTGTGCGCTGCTATCCGATGCTCGACTGCTGGGGCCATGCTGGGGTGACTTGGCTCGCGTGCCAATGGGGAGGGCTCTGCATGCCTGCTGTGGCACATGTGCCACAGGTTCGCCACCACTGGTCTAGACCCTTCTTAAACTCAAAGCTGCACTTGGGCTGGCTCACCCTTTGCAATGGATGGTCTTTCTGGCAGGGCTTCCTACAGCTCCCCGTTCTCTTTGCTCTCCCCCTTTGATGTGCTAAATTAATGCGTAAGGAAGGGAGACCAGGGAAAAAAGAATGGTTATCCTTCTGTAATTATTTTAATGGCTCCACCAATTTATGTAGTGCTTCACAGAGTAAGTGTTTCTTTTAGAAACATATAGAATCCTCCTCCTTGTAAGCCATCCCAAGACCCTTGTAGTGGACGGCCTATAAAAGCTTTTAAGAAATAAATAATAGAAAATAAATAAACCCAGCGAGTCAAAAGGGGGCTTCCCAGGCTATCTAGTCTCCCTCCGGCTGGCTCCGCTCATGACATGCCTATCAGGCCCTTTTCTTTCTAAGGCCTCTGCAGTAAACCTCTTACAATCGGGCTTTCCAGAGGGAGAAGCCAGCAGAGAGCAGAAGGCGGTGCGGGGGGAAGGGGAAAGCCGCTCGGAAGCGCAGCCGCTGCCTTGAGGGGACTCCCGAGGGGCCCAAGCTTCGCCGGGGCCGCTTCTGGCCCGCGAGTACGTGCGCGGCTCCCGCAGCAGGGCAGCCCTGCCAGGGCCCGCCAGGGGCGCCGGCGGAGCGAGCAGGTGCGCCCGCCGCTTGCCCGGCCCTCCAGGGGGCACGTGCTCCGCCCGGTTCCGGCCAGGTGCCCGCGCAGTGGAAGTGCAGACGCGGCGCTGGCTGGGCAGGGCGAGGGCGCCTCTCCGCCGCCGCGGGATGTCTCGGCCGGGCATCGGCGTCTTGCTGGCGCTCGCCTCCCTCAGGCAGGCTCTAGGTACGGGGCGGGCGCCGCGGCCGGGCCAGAAGCGGCCCCGGGGAACGTTGGGGCGCGCGCGGCGTGTTCGCCTTGCCAGCCGGGCTCGGGGGCGGGCGGGCGGGCGCGCGGGCGGGGTGGGCAGCCCCACGGGCACGAGCGAGGATCGCCCCTCGCAGCGAAGCCGCCGTGCCAGAAGCACGGGGCCGGGAAGGGCTGTGGGAGCGCGGCGGACCGAAGGACTGGGGGCCACGCGTGTTTCCCACACGCGGCCCGCCTATGGGGAGCAGCCCTGCTCATGTGCGTGCCTGAACAGGGGTGCAGCCGGGAAATTTTAGGCCCGGAAGTGATGAACCTCGTGGGACGAGGTGGGGAAGGCGACTTTACTGCGGCCACGTGTATTGCTTTATTTGTGAAGACGCACGGAACGGGCCTGCCCCTCCTCCCCCGCAGCTGTTGCATGCTTTGGGAGTGCTTTTGCATTACTGGGATTTTAGAAGGTATCAGCAACAAATCACAGTAGCAAACTCAGAGCAAGGTGCTAAACCTTATGATGCTCCTAACTGCAAAAGTGCTTAGCAGTAAGCGCTGTGATAATGTAATATCACAAGGCAACTATACCTGTGCGTCATTGGATGTTGTGTGTTTGATCTTTTGTGTCAAGCGCGCCAAAGCTGCTCACATCAGTCAGTCGGGACTTCTTGGAGACAAAGATGGAGCTACCTCAATCAGACATCAGTGTCAATAAACATGTCAGTCAACATTTTAAGCTCCCTGGATGTAACATTGAGGATCTCAGGGGCTCGCTTGGAATCAAAGGTTGCAGAACAGGAGAAAAGAGAGAATTGAGATTGTGTTAATCGGGGACTCGGTAGATTTCTGTGCACATTACAAAAACTCCTAGGGTGAACTTGTGGGCTTATAGGCAGCATCCCATGGAAGGCGGGAGATGTGATGGGAGCAAAAATGGGCTTTTTTGCTCATCTAGCAGCGGCTTTTGAAAAGGAGGGAAGGAGGTTTGAGAGGCCTCCTCTTCAGCCTCCTCCCCCCCCCCCCACAGTTATTTTTTCCCCTTCTGAGGTCCCTCTCCCAACATGGGGGGGCAGCTCTCCACTTCCCAGCTTCGAGGTTGGAGTGCTGCCTCTGACCTCGGACCTGAGAATCCGAAATACCGTGCTCCCCCCCCCTCCCCCGGCACTGTCTGCTTCCTTGTGGTTTGTAGCTGGCACTTCAAGTGCATGGGGCACTATTTATTTATTTGTTTAGCTTGCAAACTGGTTCAACTGGCCAGACTGAAAGCCTCCAAGTGGCCCTTGTAGCACCTGTTGAACTGGTCGCAGCTCAGGAAAGCTCATGCGAATTTCCTGAAGAGTTACAACAGTTCATTTATGTCTGTGCTACACTTAATCCCAAAGTTTGTAAACAGAAGGCTAATGTGTCTGCTGGATGCTAACAACAGAATTGTTTGGGAACCCCAATTTTCTTGATATAAAGACAGAAGCTTTCTGAACATGTGTTGTTTGGCCTGGGTGGCCGCTGAGGTCCCTGAGCTCTGCCGACTGTTTGCGTAGCCTGATCTTTGTCCCCAGGCCTGAGAGAGCAGTAAAGGGCAGGGACACAGTGCCATATCAAAGGCCAGTCAAGTTATTTTGGCAGCTGAGGCAGAAGATCTCACAAGCGTCTCCCATCCTTCTTTGGTAGTAAACATGCAATAATTAAGCATCAAATGCCTGACAATTTGCTGCCCCTTCCTGACACCTCAACTCACCTTCCAGAAGCAGTCGTTTTGTTGCGTAATCATATGGCCAGCATGGGTGGGGGAGCCGAGTCTATTACGATGCAATACGGTGTGGGTTTAGCTAGGAAAAAGGGCCTGCGGCTCCCAGCATGATGCCATGCTGTGCTGGTTGAGGCATGCTGGGAATTGTAGACTTTTTTCCTGTCCAAACACAAACAGGATCATATCTTGGATGCTTTAGTTGCAGAGGAGTAATCAGATGTTGAAATGGAAGAAACTCTGGGCCCATCCAGTTTTAGTTCCTGTGCATGCACCTAACATGGCACATACTGGGCTTCTCTTGCCCTGGAATTTCATATACTTTTCCCCATCTTAGTGGAAAGCTGACTGGGAGTGTGAGAAATGCATTATGTTACAAACAAGCAAGCTGGGGTTTAAATTAAGCATCAATCCCAATTAAAAAGGCCCAGTGAAATGAATGAGATTTAGGCATGACTTACTGAAGTTACAGTCATTTCAGTGAGTTTTTTAATTCATTCATTCATTTAATTATTTATTATAAGCTTTATATAGGCCATCCACTACAAGCGTCACCAGACAGCTTACAAGAAAAAAGAAAGAAAAAAACCTGAAAACATAAAGCAAGGCACTGCATCCAACCTCAATAATAAATCCCAGAATAAAACCAATTAAACATTAAAATGATGGGAAAATAAAAAGGGTTTTGCCTGACACTGAAAAGAATAAAGCGACAGTGGCAAGTGAACCTTCCTGGGGAAATCCAGAGCTGGGGCATCACCACTGAAAAGGCCCTTCGCCAGGTAACTGCCCTCCTTCAAGGAGGGCTCCTGGAGAGGGACCTCTGCCTCAGACCTCAAGGGGCACAGAGGACACATTATTCCAGAGGCGTTAGCGTTAGATTGAGCAGTATGTGTTCCAGTGTATTAGTCACACACGTTTTAGTTTATTCATGGTGAAGGTCAAGGCAAAGGTTTCCCCTTGATGTCAAGTCCAGCCGTGCCTGACTCTAGGGGCTCTGCTCATCTCTGTTTCCTGGCCGAGAGAGCCGGTGTTTGTCCGCAGACAGTCTCCATGGTCATGTGGCCGGCAGGACTAAACACCAGAGTGCACGGAACGCTGTCACCTGCCCACCAAAGTGGCACCTTTTTATCTACTTGCACTTGCATGCTTTCGAACTGCAAGGTTGGCAGGATTATTCATAGTAGGGGAAGCAATTTTTCTGAAACAAGAAGTTTATTTTCTTTGTTCACAGATGTTGCACTCATGGGCATACAGGATGTGGTCTCTCAGAGAAGGCATTTGTTATGTTTCTTTGTGTGCGGTGGTGTGCTTAGAGGCATTGGTTAGTGAACTAGAAGCTGAAAGTATGAAAAGTTTCTTGTGAGTTGTGTGTGTGAATTAGTGGAAAGGGGGGCCTCCCCGAGGCAGTTTGCCTGAGCCTTGGGGCATCCTTATGAACAAAAAACTGGATGCACCGATCAGAGCACTTAATGGAGCCTTTCTTTCTGACAGGCAGAGGATTTCTGCAGCCACCACGGAACGTCACTCTTGTGTTGAAGGATTTTGAACTGTTCTTGATGTGGCTGCCAGCAGACGGATACCCTCCCCAGGTCTCCTACACTGTCCAATGGATGTGAGCATCAAAGGGAAGGGGAAACAGCTAAACTTGCATTCTCCTGGGATACAACTATTCTATTTTATTTCATTTTATCTATTATTTATTCCATTTGAGTCCTGCGTGTTCCTCCAAGGAGTCCCAAGTGGTGTACATGAACCTCCTCTCAATCTTATCCTCCCAACAACAGCCCTGTGAAGTAGGCTAGGCTGAGAATCCGTGACTGCCCAGACTTAATGGTTTGAGTGGGGACTGAAACCTGGGACTTCCCAGTGCAGTGCTATAACTACTATGTCTCACTGTTTCTAACCACTGCACCATATTGGCACACAAGAAATTGGAGGGAGAAGGAGAATAATCCAGTTGGTGAGTCCCCTTCCAGTTGCTCAAGCTGTTCACTCTAGGCTCCTGCACTTTGCGGAGCCGATGAGGGAAAACTTGACATCCAGTTGAACCGGATTTCTGGATCAGTTGCTGGTTGGACTATCGTAGCCCGCAAGTCAGATTCAGGATGGGTGGGAAATGCATTAGTGCTGCCAGATGTTACACTTTAAAAAAAAAATGCACGCTTGTTGGGGAAGGTGCAAAATAAAATGAGAACATGGTGTAAACATGCCAACATAGGAACAGAAAAAGAAAAAAATAATGCAAAGCATGGGGCCCCTGGTTCTGAGACTGTGCACGGCCCTGCAGAGAAAGTGACTAGGTCACCTGCTTCAGGAGGAGCCCTTTCAGAGCATCCCGGCAGGGTCTCCTAACCTTCAGCCACAGGCCCTTTAAGCGCTGCAGTCAGAAACCAGCAGGTGTTTGAAAGACTTCGTAAGGCTTCCGAGGACTGTCCTCTTTCCTGCAACAGCTGCTCTTTATAGGAGAAGTGGCCAGGCAGCCCTTCTCGCAGTGCCCTCTCCAAAGTCTAATGCAGCTCCGGCCTTCTCAGCATGACCCACAACTGAAGCGACCGCTGTAGTGCAAGCTGCTTCTCCTGGACATGTAAAACCAAGCTGTTTAACACAGAGATAGGCGTTCCTGGTGGGGCGCTTCCAGGTAAAGGATGCTGAGCTTGAAGTTCGCATAGAATTCATAGATGTTTGCATAGAAAACTGTCCAACTTGGAAAGGCCTTCCCACTCTCATTCTGGGGGCGATGTTGAGGGGGCAGGTGTGGTTGTGGCTTTTCAGTTTGCAGGAGTGATCTCCAGGATCTACACTGTTTTTTATCAGATCCCTGAAATCCACAAACTGCAGCCTTGTACATAGAGCCTACAACCGGAGCAGGGGTGGGTACACAGCGACCGGCTGGATACTTCAGTCCACTATTCCCTTAGCTGTCGCCTGCATAGCAAGTGGTGACGCATGGCAGGAATTGCAGGACAGACCCTCTGAAGATCGTCCTATTCTGAGATAAAGAATTCACTCAGTTCTGAGTGCTGAAACTTTTTGACGCCCACACAAAAATCCGCTTTGCTTACACCTACCCTTTTTCACCCAGCAGTACAATTGAGGGTGTGGCTGGAGAGTAATTTCGTTGCTGCTGCTGCTGCTGCTGCTAAATAATTGAGAAAGAGAATCCAACACGATCTGCAGCAAGTCCCTCAGAGATCTGCCAGTACTCATCTTCCGTCTACCTTCTGTCCATTTGGGCTTTTATTCCTCCGTCAGTGAAACCCAAAATCAGTTCTCCATTTCAGCTGCATTCAGCTGTTCTCTATCTCACAGCGTTTTCTTAGGCTAGCCACAAACTGCACTTGCCACCTAGCATTGAAAAGGAAAACCCCTTGGGGCTACGTCTTGGCAAGCCCCAGTTGCAGTTTAGCCCCACCATCTACTGCCAATTACTTGGCAGGCCCTGCTGGACTTGCTGTGTCCAGGTGAGTCTGAGCGCTAACTCCACTGGGCTATTCTTGCTTTATCTTTCAGAGACCCATACGATGCTCAGTGGAATGATGTCTCGCATTGCAGAGACATCCTTGAGAGCACCTGCAACTTAACCTGTGTTTCTCCAGAGCAGAACAACCGGCACTGGGTCCGGGTGAAAGCTCAGACAAGGACCAGTGATGGAAACGTCTCATCTGCATGGGTGCAGCTGGACAAAGGCATTGAATATGCTGTTGATGGTACGTTTGGGACCTGAGTTGGCTTGATGCTGCTGCAGGTGTTTTCTACTAAAGTTCTGGAATGTTAATGTGCAAGAGGAAAGGAGCTGCATCCCTGGAAGTGACCCTGTCTGTCTTAGAGACCTTGGCAGGTGGAAGCACACCTGGTTCACCACCTCTGTATACATTCAGGGGCCCCTTTCTCAGCCTGGCAAATATAGAAAAAACCCTCTTAAAACTGTAAGGGTGCAGCCCTGTGAGTGCTTGGATGGGGAAAAGTCTTCCATGCCGGCTGGGGAATGCTGGAAATTATGGGACCCTTTTCTGGTTAGACACGTATAAAATTGCACTTTTCCCTGCTCATGAGGATTCTCCAGGGACCACGAGTATGAGATGTGGAGCCCCAAGGCTTGGAGAGAAGGTTGCACAAGGCAAGACGGGGGACGGGCTCAGCGTGGCTCAAAGGGAATGGGGGAGAGCTGTCATATTTAGGGACGCTGTGAACGGGGAAGTTTCATGACTTGGTGATGGGCTGAGTATAGGGGTCAGAGGAAAGCGAAGAGTCTAAAATAAAGTTCTTGGTCCTTTAAAAGTTACCGTTAAAGCCACGCACCAGGGCAGTGTGATGGAGGGTGACATCACCGCAGGAATGTTTACAAGGGGGGTGTGAGGTTGTGCAGGAGATGGTGGTGCTGATGCAGGCCATCCAGCCAGCTCACCTGCCATGCCCAGGGATGGGTGTGGTTCTTAGAGTTATCAGCTTTACTTTTCTGTTGTCCTAAATTCCTGCCCAACTATTTCCAGTGGAACTTGCGCCGCCACGTCTACAAGTAGAAAGAAAAAAAACCAGTCTTCTGGTCAACACTACTTTCTCCTACCCATCCTGTGTGAAGGACATTTTCCAGCATCTGGCCTATGACTTGGAGTTCTGGGCAACTGGAACAGAGGACATCGTGAGTAGAAGATGGCTAGGCAATACTAGAAGCACTTACTCAGATATCTAACATTCTTCCCATGTTAGAGTTTACTTGAGAAGTATGTATTTTGTATCCCACCATTTCTCCAAGGAATTTCAGTTAGTCCCTCAATTCAAACAAAATTTCCACAAAACACAAGGTACAGTCCTCTTCAGAATTATTATTATTTAGTATTATATATTTGATTTATAAAACTGCATTCAGCAGTCCCCAATGGGACTCCCTGGGTGCTGTACATCCAACAACAATATCATATAAATTTATACAATAAATAATGATTAAAATATATTTTAAAAATCTATTAAAAACATAAATGACTAAGACTGCCATATAGAATTTTAGCAAAAGTTATCCTCAGTCAGGATATTGGATAAATCATCAAAAATGATTTAATCAGTCAACTAAAATTAAAATTAATTCAGCAGTACTTACTTAATCATTAAAATACCTGGAAAATAAAACTGGTTATGCCTGGCCCCAGAATGATTGTAAGGAAGGCCCCGTGTGAGCTTCTCTGGGGAGCCAACTCGAGAGAGAGGGTACAGCCACTGAGAAGGCTCTTCTGTTCGCCTTCCCCTTCACCTCCTTTGGCGATGGCGCTTCAGGAAGGGCCTCTGAACCAGGTCTTAGCAATTGGGTGGGTACGTGTGAGAGAAGCCTGTCCTTTGGGTACCCTGGGCCCAAGCTGTGTTCAGCACCTTCTCTTCAACATACGCAAGGGTTTTGCTGTCCAAAAGCAACCCACCTCATTTCCTTGCTAACAACCTCATGGAAAATAGTGAAGACCTTCCTTTTTAGGAAAGGCTTTGATGAGTGATTTTGGCTATTTTAATTGGTTCTGCGCACTAGCGCGTTTTACACGCACACATTCTGAGTTCAAGAGTGAGAAGTCTCGGGGGTTCCGTGGCATACCCAGGGTTCAGGGCCCCCACAAGTAGGTTGCTGGAGACCCATGTTGTTTCTGTGGTATAATATTTATTCATATATATGTGTGTGTGTGTGTAAGCTGAGCATAAGACGAGGACCCACAGCATGAGCATGCCATCAGTTTCTTGCTCCCCTTCAGTCTTGTAGGGCTTCTAGAGCAAAATCAGTTCTCTGATTTCTGCTGGACTCTGTTCCAACACAGACTGTTCTGTTCCTGCTACACACACGGAACTCGCTCACCCTTTGCTTTGGCGACTGCAAGGAAGAAATATGGGGTATCTACACCTGTCACCTGTGCCTTCTTGGGTCATCCTCGCTCCCTAGCATCCCACACTGCTGCAATGTTACAATCAACCATACTTTCGTCAGGGCTTAAGGGTGTTGCCTCCGGGAAGCACATGAATGGCTCTACATACAGAAATCAAAGTTTCTGTTCACACGATCGAACAACCCGTGGCTTGTTAAGCATGAGTAGTTTGCGAACGAACTAGAGCGACCCAAAGTTAAGAATAATTTCTTGTTGTGTAACATCAGGAAACAACCCAGTTACACAGCACTCCCGGGCTGTTACTTACAAGTGGGCAGAATTGGCAAATGGTTAGGAAGGAACTATCTTGCTCACTTGCTCACTCCCCACTAATTCCTGGGTTTATTATAAGACAGGAATTGTCTGTGACATCCACACTGGCTCTTAGGACCAACCTGTACAGCACTGGAAGGGACCCCGATCAGGCTCGGAAAATCCTCATACAGCTTTGAGAGGCATTCAGAGCAGCCCCAAAAACATAACAGTATTTTGAATATGCTTGTAAGGTCTGTGTGAGTTTCTGTTAGTGTTTTGTGAGTTCTGTGTGATGGCTTTCTGCTGCGGTTGTGTTCACTGTACCGGAGGGATGGCTTTTTAAGGGAAAGTTGTTTACCTCTTGCAAGCCAGCCAGAAGTAGCTGCTTCGCATGCCATTTTCCTGATAGAATGATAGGACACAAATCAATAAATAAAATGAATGTTTCAAAGATAAATGGGTTATAATTTTTTGTAATTAATAAATTGAATAAAAATTTAGGGATGGAACCCTTGCAGTGGAAACAGCTGTCCTCTCTAAACCCATGCCCTTCAGTTGTGTGAGACTACAGCTGGGGAATTTGGGGAGCTGCCCCACACACCTGGAGAGTTCTACTTTGGAAGAAGCTGCTCTCTGGAAGATCCTAGCATGGGACAATTCTGCGCACCCACTTGCCCACCACAGGAGACGTCATGGCCTCTTCCTGTGTCTGTCCACCTTCCCCCGTAAGGTAGCAGGACTGGAAACGATTCCCCTGCTTGAAGTTGGCTGATTGACTGAACTGAGCTGGGCGAGTCATGAGCTTGCCTGCAGCAGCCTTGGTTGCCCCAGACAGCGCTGGGCCGTTGGGCAGTAAGGCAAGGGATGCCCTCTGTGTCCAGGCGTAGGACGGCTGCTTTCTGGACTGCCCTCATCTCTCGGCCTGGATAACTGCCTGAAATGCAGAGGTTTGCCAGGGGAAGAGCGACCATCCTAGCTTTATCTTCATACTGGGAAAAGCTCGACTTGCTAGGCTTCTCTCAGCCTTGCTGTTAAAAAAGCATAAAAGGAAAGCGAATCATGCAGGGTGAGGAAACTCAACCTTGCAGGCTGATGTGGCCTTTTGGGGGGCTCCATCTAACCCATCGGGGCTCTCTGCAATCGCCATGCTTCCTTTTCTTGGCCCCAGAACCTATGCTGGACTGTCATTTCGTGGTTTCCTTTTTTCATTCTAAAAGCTTGAAATTCCTCTCCTAAAGGTTAGTTGCTGGCAGGAAGAGCTTTAAGATAACACATCCTGGCATTTTGTCCCTGCCGCTTTTGCCCACCTCTGCGGAGCAGCCCCCAGGAACAGTCCTGAAATGGCGCTTGACCCTCCAGGCTGGGAGCGGTTCTCTGTGCGGCGAAGGAGGTTGGCTGCTTGAACGATCATTTGAGCTCCCCCAGGATTGTTGTGTTGCTGGGCTATTTTCTGGCTCACATTCTTGCTGGTCCCTCACTTGACTCCAAGACTTGCTTTGCTTCATCTGTCAGATGCCATACAGAAATATGATGATGGACCAGGCAATCGACATCAACATTACGCAGCTGAGCAGTGGCAATTACTGCCTCCGTGCGCGAGGTTTCTTCCCCACGAGCAAGAAATGGAGCAGCTTCTCCAAGCCCAGCTGCCTGCTGCTGCATGAGAAAGGTACAGCCTTCAAAGGGGCTTCCACCACCCTCTTCGCTGTGTGTTCTGATCCAGCCAGTTGGATCGACAAGCAAGAGAGGAGGCCAGCGGCGATACAGAGGAACCTGCCTCGTGATCGTTGTAATTCATGAAAAGCGTGTTGGGGATGGCAGAAGTTCTCAGGCGAAGGGAGGAGAACCCTTCTTCCCTTTCCTGGCCCTCCCTCCCTCCCAAGGCAGAGTTCCAGGGCACCTTGCCCTCTTCCACCAGCTTTCATCAGCCACTTCAGCGTTTCCTTTAAGAACACGAGAAAATCCCTCCTGGATCAGGCCGAAGTCCACAGCATCCTGTTTACACAGTGTCCATCCAGTTGCCTGAGAGAAACCCACAGCCATGTTCCCTAGCAGCTGTACTATGTGTGTGTCTTTTCTTTCCATCTCCTACAAAGTGTCTCTAACCAAAAGCCTTCATTATGGTAAAGCTGGCCTGCTAGGCTGGCTTTAGTACAAAAGAGGGGAACTGCAGGCATCAGTAACAAAAGAAACAAGCCAAGGTAGAATACTGCTGAATGATGAAAGCCAAGAGAACAGGGAGGGCCCTCCTGCTCCCTGAAGAAGTGCACTCCGAAGGACACAGGCAAAAGGGCCTCTGTTTGTGTCGGGGTGCCGGGGAAAGAGCCCCTCTTGCAGCTCTTAACAGGCTCATGTCGAAACAGGAGGCCCCTTAGGGGGATAAGCCTCGTGCCTTTAAAAGTTAGACGGATGCTTTGAGTTGAGCCTCCAGTGCTGGTCTGTCAGGACTAGCAGCTACTGATAGGCTTTGGAAGCTGTCTCTCGTTCGGCACTGCTGACCCAGGCCTGCAGCCGTGGGCTGGTGGTCCGTGCAGGGTTCCTTCCTAGCCTTACCTGAGAGGTCATTCCGTCACCTGGGCTGTAGCCCTTCATTGAAGCCATGTCTTCTGCGTGTAACACCCCCCCCCCCCCAGCTTTAAAGCTGTCCGCCCTAGTAGTGGCCACAGCATCTTCACTCCTCCCCTTTTGCTGCCCTTGCCGGGGACTGTGGCGACTCCACGGCTACTGTGGCTGCCTGCCCGCTGCAGGACGGGCTCTGAGGGGCCTCTGGGTGCTCCCCTGGAGAGCCGCTGCTGCATCTGGCCTCACCAGCACCACGCCTGACCAAGACCCTCCTGTGTCTGGGCTGTGGCTGCACATGATAATTTATGTGCTCTCGCCTCCAGGACTCCAAGTATTTGCATTTGAAGAATGTTCTGTGTCCTAACCGCTTGCTTTGGGGGTTTCCCGCTTTTGTTTTGCAGGGGAAAACTGGAAGTGGGTGGCCCTGCCATTGCTGCTCATGTTATCTGCTGGTGCCTTGGTCGTCTTCTTGTGTTACAAGAACAGGTTTACTCAAATCAAGATGCCTGAAGTCTTGGTATGGGAAGTTTTCGAAATAGATAGTTCCCCCGCCCCCACCCTATAGTTATTTGTGATTCTTACCAAATGCTTTTGAGCCAGGATCAGTCCTCCTCCCACCATCCTGTAGAGCAGCCAAGGTGAACTTCCTGGGTTGCCAATCCTTTCTCCAACCTTTCTCCAGATAGTTGATGATTGTCCAGCTTTTTTGCAGAGGGGACCCTGCCTCTGAAGGCAGACAGGGCTCTGGTTTGTAATTCTAATGGATTTGCTTTTCATAATGTAAAAAGCTACAAACAAGCCAGGCCTTCCCACCACACAGCTGATTGCTTTACACCAGTTGCACCAACAGCATCAAGCCGTCTTCGCATCTTAGAAAGCAAATATGGCAGATTTGAGAGCATTAAAGCCAGGATATGGGAAGCGGGCTGGAGCCCTCCTGTTCAGGCCAGGCCTCCAGGGAAGCGCCACCTTCATGGCAGAGGCTTTGCTTGAAGAGAGTCTTTGGCAAAGCGTTTCTTGAAAAGCTGGTTGGCTCCTCAGCCCTCAGTTGACACCTGATCCTGCGGCCTCTGACAACCATCCCTGCCCCACTTGGTGCTCCAGCCCCAGAAGTGTCTGTTGACCCCCACCCGTGTGTAGCTGCCCTGGTCTTGGGCCTCAGCCACCTCTTCCCCCACTCACCTGGGCCAGAACCAAACCTGCATCTCCCTGAGGCATCACTTCGGAGGGCTGGGCTGAAGCCTCACGCCCCGGTGCTTTTCTCAAAGGCTGAAATGCTTCTCCTAAAACTTGGTTACCAGCAGGAAGAGCTTGAAGTGACCACATGCACATAATCCTGGTGCGTTGTGTCCTGCCCCATTGCTCTTGGCCCATTGGAGTGCGGCCCTGGAGAGCTTTTCCAAAATGGAAAGGTGAAGCGAGGCCCCCATCTCTAAGTTTAAGGGGCCTCTGTGCTGTGTTCCCGGGCACCCTTGCTTTCCTCCCTTACCTGCTGGAGGTTCCTTGATGGGAAGAAGAGCAACGGAAGACCGTTCCTCATGGCGAACGATCTTCCCCATGCAACAGGTGGGGAGTGCTTTCAGCTCAGCGAGAACAACTGTGAGGTTTGGCCGCTGCACCGCACAAAGAGAAGATGATCCCTAGAAAACCCCCCGAATCCTCTGTAGCTTGATGGAGATTTCTCGGCAGGCCTTTTGGGTTTGCTCCTGAGTAAACAGGTTGAGATGGACAGTATTTCCTGGAGGAAACTGACTGCCTCAACACAAAGTTAGGGGAAACTCTTAGCACCAGCTGCTGAGACGCAAACATGCTTTTCAGGAGACTACATCACTGTTCAGTTAAATACAGTGTGTTTTGAACAAAGCCCAGAAGCATCTGGGAGATGGTGTTAACAGAAATGTGAATAAGCTGGAAGTGGCCACTGAAGGAAGAAAAAAGAACCAGATAAGATGCTTTTGAAAGCTTCAGGAAGCATTTCATTGAGTGTCTCTGACAAAGTGTGTGTCTGGCACCTTATTCCTACTGGGTCCTGTTCATTTTAATCCAATATAGCTGCTTCTCACTAGAGTTAAAACAAGTTTGCTCCTGAAACTTTCTTCTGCAAGTGTTGATACTGAACAAGAACTTTCATGAGCAGTCACTATTTTATATAAGATTTCTCTATACATATTAGCATTTGTTAGCTGTCATTACAAATGTATGATAGTGTTTCATGATGAACCACAAGTTTGCTCTGTCTGATCTAGTAAAGGGTAAGTGCTGTGCGTGTTTAGACAGAAAGGCGGCCTAAATCCCCAGCACAGCTGGGTGGGATGTCCCGTTTTTGCTCTCTAAACCTTTGTAGGGTTGTGCCTTAAAGCAATGGACACCACTCTCCAGCATTTCGCAGTGTGTTTAACCAGTAGCCTTTCTGCATCTGAAGCTGGTCCTTGCACCCCTGGCACTGACCTGTATGATTCTTCTCATAGCTTGTCAGTTTCAATAGTTGGTTCTAACAGCTGATTTGAACGTATGAAGGTGCTTAATTTTTCCCACTTGACAGCTGAAAAGATTTCAACTTTGGTGCCTGCCTCACTCGGAACAACTAAATGCTCCCAACAAGAGCAGAGGACCTGGATTTTAAGGGAGAAACCTCGCATTCTTGAATCTTGGATGGAAAAAATGAAACTGTGGACGCATTTTAAACATCTGCAAATATTTGTCACCTGCTTTTCACATGATTCAGTACTCCCCCTAACTATTAGCCATTAGCAAGATCTAAACTGGGTTAAAATTGTTGTGGTTTTTTAAATCCAGAATTAAGCGGTCCAGTCAGATACCTCTAAATGATTGAAATGTCTTTTTCTTCCTTAATCAGGATTTTCCTGGGCACAGGAGTCCAAATAAGCTGCTGGAATTCAGCCAGAGGGAATTGATCCAGGTGGATGACCTCACATGCACTGCTGTGCCTTTCGTATCAGGAAGGAGGACCAGGCCTGGCCCCCAAATATACTCGACCTTCTCTCCTTCACTGTTGGAAGAAGATGAGGGTGAAGATGAAGATGAGGATGAAGATGAGGATGACAGTGGGAATCACATACCTTACACTGAAGTGCGTCAGTTCCAGAGGAAACACACACACTGCCAAGTGACGGACACAGGGCAGAAAACAGCAGACTTGTCTTCCCAAGCTGGAAGCTTTCTGCCAAATGAAGGGTGTTGGCCAGATTTAATGGTGCCAGGGTCATTGATTTTGGCAGAGGAAGATATTTCTGGACTTCCAGAGAGTAGGAGGACATCATTTTCTGAGAATTCTTTGGTGGAAGAATTCCTCAGGTTTCCAACCAGTGCTCCAGCTGCTGGAGAAGGACAGCAAAATGGGAACTGGGATATAGACTTCTCACTCCAGTGGCCCATCCAAATGGAACGACCTGACTGTATCTTTCTCAGCAGGATGCAGCCTGTGGCTGCAGGAGGCTCTCCTGAAGCCATTCCTGAAATACTAGATGGCTCAGAGGTAACTCCGTTTTGGATACTAGGCAAGCAGGATGCCTGTGAGTTCCTTCTCGAGAGAGGATTTGAAAATGACTCTAGCAGTTGTGGAGGAGATACAGTAGAACACTCTCTTTTCAATGCCTCTCTTGAGGGCTTGGAAGAGGGGGTCCCGGGAGGAAGCAGAGACTTGGAACTAGGCAGTGGTCCAGAACCTGTATTCGATGAATACCTGCCTCGGCACACTAATTACATTTCAAGAATCCCGCTTCAGTGACTGCCATCCTCCTAAAAGCGATGAGAATGACCACAGGGGGTTCGAAGCCTTGCCAAGATCAAGTTTGTGAGTTTTGCACTAAAACATCCCAGGAAAGCCCAGAGAGGGAATGGAAAATTCTATATTCATAGTAAAAGATTCTAGTTAGACTTTTAAAAACATATTTTCACTCAGAGTGATTGGTACTAAAAGGTGGATTGTATTTCCTGTTTCCCACATTTTACCACCGCACCTCAAAGCATTCTTTTGTGAAAGAGCTGTGTAGAAAATGCACAATTGAGCCATGGTTTCTATTTCTTCTGATTAACATTTTATTCCAAATAGCTTGTATTGCAGACCTTGTATTGGAAATTGCAGTTTGCTCGTCTTTCTACGCTTCTATGTCTCTTTGGCTGAGGCTGAGGGGCCCCATTGGTATGTCAGCTGTGAGGCTGAGCAAAAGGATCTGGTGGAGTAGGTTGAGCAGGGATGGATAACTGAAGAAGTCTTGCTCTATCCTGTTGGAGTTTTAGGCTTGTAGCATCAGCTCCAGCCAGATAAAGCTGCTGAAGGCAGGTCTTTCAGAGCAGAAATCAGGACCTTGGAAACTTCCCAGTTGGTCCTGCAGTCTGAGCTATAGAAAGCTGTTGTTTCAGCAGGAGGCTGAAGTCGTCTGAAGAATTATAAAGGCCAGGCCAATTCTGCGTTAGGCTCTACCTCCTTGAAGGACCCAGCTGTGGGCCTTGCCTGATTCCCAGTCCTTTGACTTCTGCAAGGTCTATAATAGCTTTCCCTAACCTTGTGTGTCTCAGATATACAAAAACTAAGCTAGCATGGTTAATAGTCAGGATGCTGGGGTCAAAGCCCACAACATCTGAAGGGCAGCAGATTGGGAAAGCTAGTCTAGGAGATGGGAAAAGTGCAGGGCCAGGTTGTCTGATCCAGAGGGTATGGGAGAAGGTATGGCATTCCTCAGCCCCAGCCCTAGGAAAGATGTCTGAACTGAGCCCTCTCCACGGTGCCTCCTGGAACACCATGCAGGGGACGGAGAGAGAGAAGACAGGAGGGAGGAGAGTGGTCATCACGAGGCTGACTGCAGGCCGGACACTTCCACGCCAAGAGCCATGAAGGTGGAAGCCACACGGGTGCTTGGCGGGAGCAGCGGGGAACGCAGCCTTGTGCTTGGCTGTGCCTGTTACAATCTGTAAAGCAGAAAGCTGCTCGGGACCCAGATAGCGCTCCTTCCTGGGGAAGAGTCCCACCTCCAGTTTCAGCAGCGCGGGGGCCACGGCTGCCTGCCCCGTTCTAGGGCATGCAGGGAACATACAGTGGCAAGTGAGGCGGGCTGGCTGGGGGTGAAGATCCCTTTCCCATAGAGTTGATGAATGAAGCACTGATTGGTGGTTCTTAGACCTAGGACAGCGGCTCCAGCTGCTGAGCCGGTGCCGGCCTGAACGCACGAAACCGATCACTGAGCTGTGCTGCAAGTTCCCCGACCTGAAATGCAAATCAGGGCTCTCAGAAAGGAAAATCGTTATCTAGACTCTGTAATGATCTAATAGTACCTTCTCCAGGCTTCCTTATTCTCTCCATGGGGAGACGCGCCATCCATTTGCCAGTTCAAAATGTAAGAAAGGAGAAAGGAGTGCACATGAGTTAGAACAGTCCCTGTGCAGAAGAAAATAGCTGCAAAAAAGGACTTTCTCAAGAGTACGAGGTCAGAAAGGGGAACGATTCATGAATGGAGCGTGCCCCCTGCAGTTATCTCAACCGAAGCAAAAGGGCCCCGGGTGCGAGGCAGGGCAGGGGTGCCCCCGAACCCAAACAAGCTGCTGAGAGCAGTGCTGCTTGCTTCATGCGACTTTGAGCCAGTCCAGCCAAGAGGGCGTGGGGAGGGTGGTGGTGACAGTGGGGAGGCCAGGCGTGACACGTGTGTGGAAATGTGCCGGCACGTGTGCAGCAGTGTTTCTGCTCTAAGGGCCCCCGGGGGACACCTTCACCAAGCGCCACGTTTACGGATGCCGCTACGTAAATACGAAAGGGCTCCGAGCCCCGGCAGGAGTAACCCCACTGGCTCCCGTTAGAGCTGCCCTTCGCTCCTGCCTTCGCCAGGAACCAGGAACAGTGTCCTGCCTCCCCAGCCCACCACAGCCTTCCTTCTGTGTAAGTCCCTCTTCATCTCGAACATGCTCAGGCAGGCCTCCTGCTTTGTTGAGCCCCCCACTTGTGAGGAAACAAGGAACTGCCAGAACAGGGTTTAAACAGATTGCTACGCTTTACATTTTTCATTTGACATATCGATACCCTGAACACAAGAAAGTGCAGTGCAAGCATTTGTGATGCATGTGCTTTTTGCTTTGATGAGTGCCTTCCCAGCTCCTTTTCCATGCAAGGTCACTAACGATTGTGCGACGATTTGGTGTGCCTGCAGCGTCAGGGTTTACGTTATGCGTAGCGAGGCCGTTCCCGCAACCTGCTTCCGTCACTGCATGGGGGCAACGCTTGGTCTGTGTGATAGCCCTGGGCTCCCGTGTGACGGTTGTTGAAATCTGGTGTGCGTGTGTGCAAGCAGTGGGGGGAGGGAGAGCTGCTGTCACACGCGTGCTGTCTGGCGGGCTGTTGTGAAATCTGGAGGCCAAAGAGCAGCGCCGTGAGTTGGCTGAAGGCCCCCGGGTCGTGGCACAAGCGCCTGCCCCCGTTGCAGTCCTCCGTTTACTTGCATGCGATCAGAAAGGCATTGCACGTTGCAAAAGATGCTACCTTTGGAATTCTCTCACCCGGAGGAAAACAGACCTGCCAGCTGCTGCCCCCAGAACCCCTCCCCCCGGAAAATGTGAAGGACCTACTGAAGTATCGTGGGACAGAGCTGCTTGAGATCCACGTGACACGGGGCTCCTCCTCGCCTCCTTGCGTGGCTTCTGCCATCCTCCAAAGCAAAAAATGGATTCTTTCGACCTGGCCCACAAGACAGGTCTAGGAGTGGAAGCGGCCCCAAGGCATCCCAAAGTCCCCCCCCCCCCCCAGAGCAAGCATCTCCTTCACACTTGGCCTAAACTCACAGCGATATTAGCACAGCCTTGCTGGATCGTCCCCCGTCCCCCCGCCCAATTTCTCCCCCTGCAGAACCTCCCGCATTTTTTTCAGACTGAACCAAACGATCCCTTGTCCATTCGTCTCCTTTTCACCCCGCAGAGGATGTCAGACTGCCCCCAACTCAGCGCCCACCAAACGTGAAGAACGACATCCCCCGAGTATCCCCTATTATTAGCTGGCCAATGGGAAGAACCTGAGTAATGGGAGTTGTAGTCCAATACATTTGGGAGGCACTGAGCCTGTGAAGCCGCTGTAGAGCGCAGGTGGGAAACCCTTTCTCCCCGCTGAAGGCCGTATTAGGGTTAGCGGGAATATGGCCTTCAATGGGGGAGTCTTCCCACTAGTGCGTGGAGTTGAAGCCAATGGTAGGTGGTGCTACCCTTTCCCCCCTCCCTTTCTGCCATCCCATTTTTGATAATATTATTTGATTATTTTATCTGGCCAGGGCGACTTATTTTATATTGTTATTTCTTGTATTTTGACCTAATGTTGTGAGCCACCCCGAGGCTTCGGCGAAGGGGGGGCACAGAAATGTTTTAATAAATAAATAAATTTTCTCTTTGCCACCCCCATATCTATCTGCACCCCAACTTCTCTGCTCAGCAAATGGCCGGGAAAGGGTCGGAGGGCCTATGAAATGCAGCCAAAGGCCCAACGCACTGCTGCTCTCCAGGCGCTCCCGGTTGTTTAGGATCCTGGAAGACTTCATGCGGCTGCTCCCATTTGGTGTGTCCTTCTGATTTTACTTCCTCGGCTGCTTTTAAATGAATGAATCTGAAATGAAAAGGCCTTTCCTGAGTCACACGCTGCCCTGGCCCCCATTGCGCTGCGCAACCTTTCCAGAAGGCTGTTCTCAGCAGCACCTGCGCAAGCCGCGCGGCGCAAACGGCAGAGGTTCCGTAGCCACAGGCTGAGGCGTGGGCCCCGCGTCTTTCGCAAAAAGGGAAAGAAAAAAAAAAGCCACTGGACCGGAAAGACAAGCCCTCGTTCTGAGGAATGCCAGCAGGAAGCAGCTTCTCAGGAAATATGCCTGGCCTTGATTCAGAGCACGGGAAGGTTCAGAGTCTCCACGGCCACGGTCACGTGGCTCGGCACGCCTGGGGGGCTTTCGCCGGGGAGCTGTCCCGGTCAGGCTCTCGCACCCACAGGTGCCCGCTGCGCTCCATGTGCTGAAGCAGGGAGAGGAGCGCTGCCTTCCCGACACAGCCTGAGCCGAGGGAGCAGCCCAGAGGCCTGGATCATCAGCGTGGGAATCGGGAGCCTCTCCGGAAGGGTTTAGCCGGGACTGGGAGAAGCTGGCCTTGCTCCCGACTCACCGCACGATTAATGAAGGACGTTTTCATCTTCTGGCTCTTGTGCTCCCTCCTGGGTAAGCAACAGCCTCCAGTTCCTCTTCTGTCTTTCATTGGTGGTTCTGTATTAACTCCAGGGCTTTTAGCCACAGCAGAAGTTCATCAAGCTGGTCTCCAGGTAGGCTCTTGCGCAGGATCCAGTGGTTCTGAGCTCGCGCGTCGTGCTGAGCGTTCTCTTCCATTTCCGCATCAAGCAGATCCCGAAGGTGTCCTGTGAACCTCGGAGATCCTGAGGAACAGCAGAGATCAGACTCAGAGAGGAGAGGGTAGAGAGGCGGTGTCTGTGCATCTGAGGGAAAATGCAGTGATTGGAAATGGGGAGGGGGGATCATCCGAAGTTTGGGCTGTCTGGGGGATGCAGGATGGCCTGGTGAAGGGGATAAGAGCATGAGCTGAGAGCTGGGAAGCCACAGCTTTGCATCTGAAAGCCCCTGGGCTCGATCTTAGCTCAGCCATAAATTCCCCAGAAAAGCCTGGGGAAACCCACTGACCCCTTCATCCTACCAGTGACCTCAGTTCTAGAGTTGGTCTAAGTTTAGGAAGACAGTGACCATGAGCCTCCTTCCAGGAAGGCCACTGAAATCCAGCACTTCTGGAAGACACCACATTTGAGAAGGGAGCTTCATTTATTATTTGTTCATTAGCAATGTTCCTATGCTACTTCTCATTTGCAAAAGAAAGCATTTGAATTTTAGTGTTTCAAACACTTTAAAGTCATGCTAATTATGTTGCTGGCGTGTTGCTTTAAAGCATGCCTCCACTGCATGACCTACTTTGCCTTTAACAGCCACTTCCATCTGCACGAAGCAGCAAGGAAAACATGTTTGGTTATGCTCCTCTCCTGATACCAACTCAGGTTATTATTCTAAACATGAGATGTGGCCAGTCCAAAAGCTGGCAATGCCCTGTTACCTCTAACAGCATTATCCTGAGTGCAGTCATCTCCTAAACCAACCTTCTCCAGCTCGGTGCCATTAGAGTCTTGGACTACTGCTCCCATCATCTCAGACATCATTGCCAATATAAGTGGAGGACACCAGGTTTCTGGATCTACAATCCAGCAACAGTAGCACAGAATCCTATGCCATAGGATAAACATGATTCATTTGCAATGCATCTGTCCAATGAACACTGGAAACCTCTCGTACCACTGATATCGCACTGATCTGCCCTTAGTCTCACCCCTCAGCCCCTGCCTTGCACCTCTGTGTTCTTCTGGTCTACCTGCTCTAAGCCTTCTTCATTTCTGTTGCAGTCCCTGGAGAGTGTCAGACCAGGACTGGGGGGGTGGGGGGGACCAAATTGCCCCATTCGGCTTTGAAGCTCCCTTCAAAGGTTGCTCTTGAGCACATCACCAAGTCTGACCACACGCCCCGTGACCTCCTCAGTGGAAATTCAGGTCTTGCTTCTTTGGCCATTCAAAGCACATCAAGGTCTCCCTAAAATGACAGGATGGAGAAAAAATGGGGAGCAACTTTCTGCCAGGGGCTGCTACCCAAAAATAGGGATTGCCTTGGGGAACGTGGGTCAGTTAGTGAGGTATCATCCCCCATGCACTGCAGCAGGGGGTGTGCTTTTTAGATTGCATTTACTTCCACCAACATTATCAGCACTTTGCACTCTATAAAGAAGTCAAGAAAAAGAATGGGGGAAAGGCAGAAAGAAAGAATGCAAAAAGGATGTCTAAACTTACATATTTGTGATGTGCGAAAGTTCAACATGACTGAGAAAGAGAAGAGGGAGATTCCAGGGAGTACCCATCTTAGAAATAGAAGTAGGAGGAGGAGGAGGAGGAGGAGGAGGAGGAGGAGGAGGAGGAGGATATCTTCATGCAACAAAAGTGGCATTCCCCCAGACAGCAAACTTCGAGCTACAGAAGCACATTTAGAAGCAATGGATGTAATTTAAACAGGGAGAATACAGGGATGATTGCAGTGGGCTGATTTCTGGGCCTTCTGCTCTGTTTATTTTCCATGTGCTAACCATAGGTGGACAAGTCCTTGGGCTTCCATGGGAGGTGGTTGAGGCCCCATCGGTGAGGCTGTTCAAAGATAGGCTGGACATGCCCATAGTGAGCATGTCGTGAGCGGAGCCGGTTGGAGCCGGGGGTCACACTAGATGGCCCAGGAGGTCCCTTCTGACTCGCTCTGTTTCTGTGTTTCCTGTGTTTCTAAGTCCGAGGTCGCTCCTGCTGGCTTGTCTTAGGGTAAGTCTACTAGACTTGGACTGAGCAGCCCTTCGGACAGAAGATGCTTGAAACGAGAGTGGTCCTCCTGACAGCCTTTCAGACGAGGACTGCCCCATTCAGCTTTGTAAATTAGGACACATTTTAAGCACAACTAAAGACACTGAAGAGACGTTCACAAGAACATAAGGAAAGCCATGCTGGATCAGACCAGAGGCCCATCCAGGCCAGTATTCTGCCTGCCAGCAGGCAAACCAGCTGCCCACAGGTAGAATGGCTGCAAGACCTCCCCCTGCCCGAGCTCCGCAGCAGCTGATGTTTGCACCCCCACTGGTGAAGCGGGGAGCCCATAGCCAGCCAGGCTGGCAGCCACTGGTAGCCTCTTCCCCAGCGAATCTGTCCAATTCCCCTTTAAAGCCACCCCGATTGGTAACCATCAGCACTTCCCATGCTGCAAATTCCATCGTTTAACTATACACTGTGAAGAAGTGCTTCCTTTATCTGTCCTAAACCTCCCACCAAACAGCTCTGCGGAATGATGCCGGGTTCACGTGCCATGGGAGAGCAAGAAAATGTCTCCCTCACCACTTTCCCCACACCAGGCATCAATTGAAGCACCTCTGTCTTGTCTCCTCTTGTTTGCCTTTTTCTAAGCTTCCAGAAAGCATTCAGAACTCTAGTGAAGCTTCAGAACAAGTGAGACTCGCCTTCCTTGTGCTTCACCTTTTCCAGGAAACTTGTGGCCCTGGGAGCAAGTCAGTGTGAAGTTTGCAAAAAATATGAAAAGATTCACAAATTCACAAAACGGCACGTGCAAGGAAGTGGGCATTGTGCCGGTCACTGCTAGTGATACCACGGATAATATCCAATTGCTTGCAACATGCACATGGCCATGCTTTACGTTCCCAGTGGAAACCGTTTAGGAGAGGAAAGCATGCAAACTGTAACACGTGGAAAGTATTAAAAACTATATGCTTAGGATACAACCCAAACCACAAGAAAGTAACGAAATACAATGAATGAGTAACCCATGCACACTTATAACCATAAATGCTTCTGAGTAAAATGCATTCTAGAAGTGGCCTTAGATAAATGGGTCCCTTTTTAGGAACGCTGTGAATTTCCTGGGGCAGTCTGCAGCTAATAGTGGTACCCCTGACTTGTCACGATTTGCATTCAGACTCCAGGCTGTGGGTTGGTGAGTTGATTGCTTTTGGGAAGTTTTGTGTCTGCAGAAGAGGTAGCAACTTCACTATTTCGTATTTGCTGCTAGCAACTGATAGGCAATTCTTCCTTTGGTTGTCTAGGAACGGTGCATTTTTATCACTGAGCAAATGTAACATTGTGCAGCATTTCAGATTTTGAATTCAGCTCAGCATTAACAATTGTCGGTGTTGTTAGTTGCGAAGTCGTGTCCGACCCATCGCGACCCCATGGACAACATTCCTCCAGGCCCTCCTGTCCTCCACCATCCCCTGGAGTCCACCCAAGCTCACACCAACTGCTTCAGTGACTCCATCCAGCCACCCCATCCTCTGCCGTCCCCTTCTTCTTTTGCCACCTATTGTTCCCAGCATTAGGCTCTTCTCCAGGGAGTCCTTCCTTCTCACTAGGTGGCCAAAGTATTTGAGTTTCATCGTCAGCATCTGGCCTTCTAAAGAGCAGTCAGGGTTGATCCTATCAGGGTTGCTGGTTGAGGCCCCATCGCTGAGGGTGTTCAAAGATAGGCTGGACATGCATATGGGAGGCATGTTGTGAGCGGAGCCGGCTGGAGCCGGGGGTCAGACTAGATGGCCCAGGAGGTCCCTTCTGACTCGCTCTGTTTCTATCTCCTCTAAGACTGACCGGTTTGATCTCCTTGCGGTCCAAGGGACTCGCAGGAGTCTTCTCCAGCACAATTCAAAGGCCTTAAGTAACAATACTTTAAAAATATAATGCTTCACTTTGGGTCAATGGTACAACGCTAATGTTAAGTATCACCTTGCCAGATTCAGTACCCCTTTTCCCTAAATCCCTGACAGTGCAATCTTATATATGCCTACTCAGAGGTAAGCAGCAGTGAGTTGAGAGCTTACCCCCTGGTAAATGATTGCAATTGCAGCTAAATCAGATGGTATATACACGAGAATATTGCTGGCTAAAATCAAAAATATCAGTCTGAAAGGAGGGGGAGTCACAAATTTGCACAAAGAGGATTCATGGGAGAATCCCTCCCCCCATTAAAGTGTCTCTTTTAATTTCTCCCCCACCTATACCATGTTACCCAAGCCTTCATCCCTCCTTCCACACTGCCCAAAGCCTGATTTGGGGGGGTGGGGGCAGAAATGGCGAGGGAGGGCTTATGCCCTACTATGCCCTCCTCCAACCAGTTCCCCTCAACGTGTGTCCTATCCTCCTGAGGCAGCACAACAATGTCCCTTGAAGGAGCTTCTTCCAAGGACTGGGGGCGTCTTCTGCCTGATCCAACAGGATCACCTATTGGTGATGCACCCATCTCTTCCGCAGCTGAGGATCCTGACAGAGGGAGCAGAACCCTTGTCTTCCACCCAGCTCTGGGAAGGCCCACAGTGTTGCCTCGCAAGGCGCTACACCCACCTCAGGAATGCTTGCAGCTCCTCTGCATGCAGCCTGCCTATCCAAACAACAGCTGGCTGATTACCTGTGGCTGGCAGTTCTCCATGTTCACCCAGGAGAAGGCTCTTTGCATGGGGCGAAGGGGGCAGAGCCTCTCCTTCTTTCCTTCCAATGTAAAGCGACTGACAGCAGGAGTGTGGCCCTTGTGGGCCTTTACGCCTTGCTTTGGGGAATAATGCAGGTGCATTGCATTACTGATGCTCAGAACGTTCCCCCAGGAATGGTTGCTTTCTTTTCTTTTAATGCAATTGCCTGTAGGAGCCGCAGGGGCCATGTGCTCTGTTCCTTCCTTGGGCCAAAAGTCCGACTTTCTCAAGACCGCACTGTGAGCTGGGGAGCAACAACCGATCAGCTGTTCTCCTTCCTTTTACCTATTTTGTGGCGAGGGGAGGCTAGCCCTGAACCAGCCGGCCATCTGCAAAATCACCCCCTCTGGCACACCACTGCAGCACATGGCTGAATCCCCTGCAACGCAAGGGGGTCCAGGGAGTGGGGGAGGGGAACGGGGAGCTGCTTCTCTGGTCCACAGTCCTCTCCTGTGTCTGGATGGACTCGCTGTTTGAGGAGGAGGAGGAGAGGGACGAGCAACGGAGAAAGACACACTGGTTGAATGACATGTGTTATGGCTGATTATTTCTGCAGCTTCTCCTATCCACAAAGCATCTGTGGCTTAACCCAGTCTCCATAGCCACTAAGGGAAAAGGGGAAGTCCTGTGGCTGCTGCTTTTCTCTGTGTGGGGGTTATATGGCCCCTAATTCATCCACCAGCCAATTCTGTCCTCTGCTCTGGAAGTGAGCAACTTTGCCTTTGCAAGCCATGCCTCTGGACTGATTCAAGTCCATGCTGTCTGGATGCTCTTTGGTTGCCACGGGCTTTTGCAGAACAGTAGGAAGTAGCAATAAGATGACAGTTCCAGTCTTTTACAAAATGTGGTTTGTCTGGGACTGTGCGTGTTGTGCTGCTGGACTGCAGCCAGAGGTGGACACCACTTCTCTGTCAGAGTCAAGCATCCCCAAATGGTATTTATAAGTCTTTGACTTTCATTCTTCTATTTCCCCCTGTTTTCCTTTTTTCTGTTGCCACTGCTGTTTTCAGAGTACAATGTTGTACATGGTCTGCTCAGAAGTAAGTTCCTCTGAGTTCAATGGGGCCTAAGTGTGCATAACATTGCAGCCTTAAAATCTGTGCAGGTTGGACATTGAAAATGGTTGTACATTGTTTTCTGCATTTGACAGCAAACCAGTGTGGCGTAGCACTTAGATTGTTGAACTGGGGCTTGGGAGAGCCAGGATCTAGTCCCTTCTTGGCCATGAAACTCCTGGCTGCCTTTGGACTAGTCACTGATTATCTCAGCCTAAACTACCTCACAAGGTTGTTGTGACAAGGCTTCTAATCCATGTGGCTGTGGGTTTGCTGGTGGCTGCCTGAGCAGTAGGAGGGGATTGGACTGGGGCATGCATGATCATACTGAAAAGATCGAGGGCATATGCTTAGTGAGTGTGTGCATGTGCCATCAAAGGGCCCGGTCTCTTAAGGCCAACCATACTTGCAAAAGCGATGTGTGAACAGGGGGGAGACATTCATTTCAGAAAAATAGGCCAGGCAGAAAGATTCGGTGCAGGGCAGCAGGGGGCAAAACTCCTGAGGGCAACAGTTCAGCTCACCACCAGGGCCCCTGTACCTTCATTCAGCAAGTGCTCATGGTGGGGTAGATGGCTTCCCAGAGCCCCAGGGCTCCAAAGGAAAGATTCGGGGGCCAGTCCGGGCAGGCCACTCTCGAACCCTGTCTCTGGGGGGGGGGGGCAGCAGGTTCAGGTGGAAGGGCTGCCAAGTATGAGGGGAAGCAGAGTCTCCACCACCGGGCATGAAATGAAATGCCTCCATTCCCGAGCGCAGCTGATTTTGTCAGCAACACAGAGCCAAGTGGCCTTTGAGGAGGATGGAGCCCCCCTTCCCCCCGCCCCCGGTGCATGTCAAGGCAGAAAAGAGGCCTCCGACTCGCCGCACGGGCTGGGGGATGCTGGGAACTGGCCGACTCTTCCCCTAACTAAACGTAAGCGTTGGCTGTTGACTGGCAGGGGTGCTTTGCTGGTGGGGTGGCCCATGAGGGGCCCAGAGAAACACAGAAATGGAGTGCATCAGAAAGGACCTCCTGGGCCATCTAGCCTGACCCCCGGCTCCAGCCAGCTCCGCTCATGACATGCCCACCGTGTGCACGTCCGGCCGGTCCTTGAACACCCTCAGCGTTGGGGCTTCAACCAGAGCAGCAAAGCAGAGGTCTTCCAGCCCTTTTGGTGCTCTTTGGGCTGTGCCTGCCTGAAAGACGGCCTCTTAACTGGATCAGGTCTCTGCTACTAAACATCAGCACATAAAAATGCTCCTCTTTAAAATGGAGCACAGGTGTTGGCCATGCAGTCTGCTGCTGTCCGGGGACGATTTCCATGTAGGACGGAAATAAATAAAATGAATAAATATCTGCCTTGGCAGTGCTGCAGCAGGAGGAGGTGGTGGCGGCACTGCCTTTTGGAGGGCTTTGTTTGAAGCCCTCCTGGGCCGGGGGGGCCCTGACCTGTGCCCCATGGGCTGGCGCTAGCAATACCCCCGGCGAAGGGGAATATGCTGCCTTTCCCCTAGTGCCAGGGTTTCTCCCTGTTTATCTCCAGTTATCAAGAAAACACCCACTTATGATACGAGGCCTCATGGCCTTGGCACAGTTTCTGCTTTCCTCAGCACTCCCAGGACAGAATGCAGGCCGAAGGTCTTGCCGGTAGTTCGTAAAGCGCAAGGCAAGGCGTTGCCCGGCGCTGCCACCATCTCTCTTCCTGGCCCTGCTGCCCTGCCTTCTGTGGCCTCTTTGGCACAGAGAAACCCCTGAGCTGAGGCTTCCCTGCCGCTGACCATGCTGTGAGAAGAGCTCTGGGGCTAAATTTGTGCATGGTAGATGTCAAGGCATTGAAGCCAGGAGGCCGGACAGAAGTGGCAGCCCAACTCAGGGCTATTGGAGGTGTCGGGAAAGCCTCAATCGCAGCCGCAACCAGGATCACCAGGTTCAGCCAGGAAAGACCCCTTTCGCCTTGAACCGCGGCAGTTTTTTTGAAAGATCACCCAGGGCCCCTGCAGACTCCTGCTACTAGAGCTTCTCACTGCCAACTGCACAATCACAGCCCCTGTACAGACACTTTTATAACCTGCTAGTCACATACACCAATACAGGGTGTTGAGTTTCCAGATAATTTTAGTACAATAGCATCCTGGTGTCTTTAGGCATGACATAATGTCCTAAACCAATCAGAAATACTGGGATCAATAGTGCGGAAAACAATACCGATTGCTTTATTGACCTGTCAATTGAGTAGACCTCTTTGCAGTTTGGATCCTGGTTGAACATGCAAATGTTCCTGATGGAGGAACCATTCAGGAAATCGGACAACCACACTCCGCAGGGGCTTGCCTCTGTGGGACCAGATGCTTAGGCAGGTCCAGTCAGAAACAAATGGGCACCGTAGTTCCAGTTTTTCTGCAGCTGATGAGAACACAAGTATTTCCTCACTAATAGCGTTAGCCTATTAGTCCAGCTTCTCAGTCCAGAGAATTCCATCTTCTTAAAGTAACAGCAGCACCAAACAGTGGCCTGGCTTGGAACTTTTGGGTGCTTCCTGAGAAAGGGGTGCAGGCATTTTGTAACACAAAGCCACATAAGCAACCCTTTTCTGCCAGGATTTATCTGAATTTTCTCAACAGAGGAAAGGCTGGGTATCCGTGCAACAAACACCTTCTCTGGCTGTATGAAATGACGATGTCAGGGGAAGCATGGGAACTCCAGGTCTGGCCTGCTTGCCTCGGCTGTCTGTACGCGGCTGAGCCTGAATCGGGGTGCTGGTTTTAGCCTGTGGAGTCCTGCCTGGCTTGCCAACACAACTCTTGACAGAATGTCTCTTCCGTCCACAGTCCACTGCCCACCGGCGCTCCACATCTGAGGCCTTCCTCCAAGTGCCGCCTCCAAGGGAGTTTCAGTGGGTGATGACAACAAGGAGCAACCCCCAAATTACCCAACGCTTTCCCCACTGAGGCCTGCCTGGTGCCAACTGTATTAACTCTTTGGCACCAGGTTAAGACCACCCTCTTTGCCAAGGCATTTACCAACCCCAGCAAGCCCTGGATCCACAGCACCGCTGGCAAAAATTCTTACAGCTCTTTATCTTGAAACCAGTATTAAACTGTCTTCCAAATAGGAGCCACCTTCAAATGGGGCATGGTCCTGGGGAGCCCTTGAACTAGAGGACTGTCCTCGGTAAAGGAGGACACGCGGCCACACTGCTAGCCAGTGCAGCCACGGCCCATGTGCTTGCCCTCTCCACTGGGGCCCAGCCTCCATCTAAGGCCCAAGGAAAAGTGCACGTCCGTCAGCTTCTGTCTCCAGCTCTGAAATTTGTCCATCTGAAGGGCTGTGGAAGGAGGAGGAGGAGGAGCAGCAGCAGCAGTGAAAATATAAAAAAGGCACTGCATGCAACCTCAATCGTAAAACCCAGAATAAAACCAATTAAACATTAAAATGATGGGAAAATAAAAAGGGTTTCGCCTGGTGCCAAGAAGACGAACGCAACGGTGCCAGGCAAACTTCCCTGGGAAGCAGATTCCGCAGTTGGGGCACCACTGTCGAAAAGGCCCTTCTCCGGGAAACTATTATGCCGATCTCCTTCATTTACTAGTCCTCTGCTGTGTGCAAGAACCAGGCCTTGGATCATGGCCTTCTACCTTTCCATGGGACACAGTGCACTACCCCCCAGCATCCCCAGTAAGAGAGCACCATGGTGCTGGATTTGAGCATGGCTGCCCATGGCCCCACCAGTTCCTCTGTGTCTGATGGGGCCATATCGAAGTTTTCAAAATCCCCCAAACAAAATCCCCCAAACAGAAAGCAAGGGCAAGAAAAGTCCAAGCAGGTACTTTTAATGCTTGCATTCATTTGGGAAATAATGCATGGAGGGGGTATTAGAAAGGGCCTCAGCCCCAGATGTCTTCCTCCTGTGTTTGCCCCAGTACGGTCTCCCAGAGCCGTGCCGCTGGAATGAGACAAGAAATCAAGAAAACGGACTTTAGAACAAGTGAGGTTTTGAGGCGGCAGTTTCTGCTAGAGCTCGCTTCTAATACGTATGTTCTCTGCATAAGCTGTTTAATCCAGCTTCTTCTGTTTATGTTGCAGGAGTAAGAATCGCATCCCCCACATGTGGATTTCTTTCTCTTCCTTTTCTATTCCTTAGCCACAAGGGGGTGACGCAGTACAGGGCAACTGCAGAAACACACACGTGATTTATTTGCTTGTTTGTTTAAAGTTCTTGTATCTCGCCCTTCACAAAGTCTCAGAGTAGCAACACAGTGAAATAAATAAATATAAATATGGTACGGCACCACTAAACACATCAAGTCCTAAGTAAAGACATGAATTAACATTTAAAACAATGGGAAAATAAAAGGTTTGGCCCGGCACCGCAAAGAAAAAAGCTTCGGCACCAGGCACACCTCTCTGGGGAGCGAGTGCCAAAGCCGAGGCGCCACCACAGAGAAGGCCCTTGCTCTGGTCACTGCTCTTCTGATCTCCTTTAAAGAGGACTCTTGCAGAAGGGCCTCTGATCCGGATCTTAGGGGGCGAGCAGGTTTATATGGAAAGAGGTGCTCCTTCAAATATCCAGGTTTTATCACAGTTTAGCGTGATTCCCAGATTACCTCTGGTTATAAAAAACAGAAGAGAAATGTTTAGGAGGACAATGATGTTATGTAGTGCCCCCGCACACTCCTGTGAGTAAAAAAACACAAATACACAATAAATGTCTTGCACAGAAATCCCTCTAACCATGCCTGTTCACTGTACCCTGCAGAGAACTCGCTGGCAGAGAGATCTCCACTCATTCTGCAGCCAAGATTTTTGTCCACAAATTTTGAAAATATCTTCACATGGACAAGTGGGGAGAAGATGCCTCCAGGCACCGTCTATGAAGTACAGTATAAGAGGTGAGGAGACTTCAGCTTCCCGCTGGTGACTGGGGGTTGCATCAATTTGCAGTCCTGAAATTTTGGGACGGGAGCAAAATACTGTTATAGGAATCCCATCCTGTGGCCATGTGATGAAAGGGGCCTGCCTCGCGTTCCACTCTTTGGCATCGCTGCAGTGTTCTTGCTCATGTGCCCCAGCAGTGAAGCTCCCCGTGCGAGGAACTTGGGGCCCTCTTGCCAGCCAGTTTCCCCAGTCAGGAATGTGGGAGGCACACTCGGGGAGCTGCAAAGGTGCCCCGGTTGCTTTGTTAGGTAAGCGGAGGGCAGGGATGGGGGTCTGGTCACCTTCTCCAGACTGCTGGGCCTCAGCTTGCACACGAGCTAGGCTTGATCAGCGTCCAGCCACACTTGGAGGGCCACAGGTATGCCAGCGCACCCTAACGGGGTGAAGTTTAGCTGAAGGCTGGTTTGCACTTTCATCTCAGAGTTGTGCTGGAGGGCACACTAGGGCAGGCCGCACGCTTAAGTTGGTCATCTCGGTCCAAATCTGCCTTCTGTTGCGATTCATCGGTGACACGTGGGGCTCCCCATATGCTGATCTGCTGTGATGGGTCACCCGAGGGACCATATCGGTTTCAGGGAAGCTCTTGGGGGCCCACAATCTAGTGGTGAATTGGCGGAAAGGCAAAATAGGCTGGGGCCAAAGGTAAAGGGGGAGGAGTCAAAATACCCAAACGTCGGCACACTGGAGCCATGGCTGGCTCAGGAACCCCAGGGGTGCAACCTGGATGCTCAGGCAGAGTTTGTGAGCCTGCGTTTTTGCACACCTGATCCACACCCAATGTACATGAATGCGGTACGTTGGAAACAGCAATTGTGTCTTCCCATAGGTATGGAGAGGCATGGCAGAACAAGAGTGAGTGCCAGAACATCACGCAGCGCTTCTGCGACCTCACGCACGAGACTGAAAACTACATGGAGCGCTACCATGCCAGAGTGAGGGCCGTCACCCCTGGTTCTCCGGCTTCCAGCTGGGCCATGTCCCCGAGGTTCTGCCCCCGGGAAGACAGTAAGTGGCTCCAGGGATTCATGTTGCAAACAGAGAGTCCTGAGAAAACCTGAAAATGCGTTCTCCTGAAAAGGAGGATCTCCCCCTTTCAGTTGCCACCTTTTTCCTGGCAGGACACCTGTGTTTTCCATCTCAGCATGGCCCATGGGAATTATGGGGTCTGTGATAGTCAACAGGGACAGCCTTCTCACAGTTCCATAACATGGTGCTGTGGAAAGAGCTGCACCTGTAGAACTTCTGTCTTCTTAGGGCTCTTTAAAGGACAGGAATCCTCACTTCTCAGGGAGCACTGAACTTAGTGGTGGAATCAGTTGGAACTAAACTGCTTTAACAAATCTGTTGGTTCAAAAATCCACCTTTCTTTGATCTCAGTTGCAAGACTGCTAGTGATGAAAAGTCAGCATGAAGGAAACCTGTCCGGTTAAGAATAAAAAATGTACGTTCCCAAAGCAACTGCCTCTAAACTCAGTTTTGGCTGCCGCCAGCCCTAAACAAAACCCCTGTGCTCTCTCTCCTAGCCAACATTGGGGTGCCTGAGGTGAACTGCACCCCCAGGACCCAGTCCATAAAGTTCTCTGTGCGGGCTCCTGACACCCCTCTGAGAGATGAAGAGAACCAGACCCTGACGGTGGTGGACATTTTCAGCCAGTTTGGGGCTCTCGTCCAGTACGAAATAACAGTGTTCTGCCAAAAGACGCAACAGCAGGTAAGAGCAGGGGACAGGTCCTGGAAATGGCCCCTGCTGGCAAGCCTGCCAGCTCCTGTGCCTTTAAACTGTCTCCTCAGTGTGTTCATTCCTGCCTGTAGAACCACCACCATCATTATCGCATATCCTGCCTTTTTTTCCTTCTTTTGAGGACCCAGGAAGGCTTACATCGTTCTCCTCCGCTCCATTTTTATCCTTACAACAACGACCCCGTGAGGCAGCTTAGGTTGGCCCAAATTTGTCCCATGAGCTTCATAGCAACGTAGAAACAGAACGAGTCGGAAGGGGCCTCTCAGGCCAGCTAGTCTGACCCCTGGCCCAAATTTGCCCCATGAGCTTCATGGCAACGTAGAAACGAGTCAGAAGGGGCCTCTGAGGCCAGCTAGTCTGACCCTGGCCCAATTTGCCGCATGAGCTTCATGGCCAAGCGGGGACCAGGACCCGGACTGCCTGAGTCGCAGAGCAGCACGCCAAACTGGCCGCACAGACATCCTGTGCATCCCGTGCCTGATCAGATGGGGAAGTGAACACGCTCTGCCTCGCAGGACCTTTTCCCTCCTAACCCTGCGTGGAGCTGCAGTCGTAATAGCACAGGGCTAGAATTAACAGAAGCTGAAACGTCCTGCGGCTCCCATGGAATTTGCCATGTGGACCATTCCTGGAGGCACACCAGCCGGTGTGGGGCCGGTCACCGACTCTGAGCTAAAACGGAACCGTGCAAGCCAGCTCAGGTTCCTCACGAGGAGCAATGTGGGTTTGTCCCCACTCAGTGCAGTCCCAAGTTCAGGTTGCGTTGACAGTGCAGCTGAGGGTGCCCTGGCAGCCACAGATGGGACCCTTTTAGCGTGAGCTGCCCTAGATAGTTCGGGGCGCTCGGGCAGAACTGTTACAGCCGATGTGATGGCTCTGAGGGCAAGAGTCCACATTTCAGTTGTGAGCTGACCTGCTGTCTTTACACGACTGGCAGCAAGGACAGGCATCCAAAAACTGTGTCATGAGTGCCTCTCCATGACCAGCATTTTGATGCGGCAGCGGGCACAATTTCTGAATGCCAGTTTGAATGCCATCGGGGGAGGAATAGAAGAAGCGTTTGGATAAAAGGAAGATAGATGTGTGTGAGTGAGCGTGTTGTTTATTTTTTGGAAAGGATAGGAATAAAGTTGCTGATAGGGAAAAAACAAGTAGGATGTAGTTTTTGAGGTTAAAAGGGTAAGTTTAGGGTTTTAGGAAAGTTGAAGTAAAATAAAAAGAAATGCTAAGAACTAACCTGAAGCACCCAAATCAGCGGTCGGAAAAGAACTGGGACACAAAGTTAGAAGGGCTACCTAAGTGAAGCAACACATCTATCCCTTGAAAATTGTCTCTCTGAAACCAGAGAGTGGTGAAGCGAATGACACATCAGCGCATCTAAAATACACCTTTCCCTCTGTCTGAATATAGTGGACAAAGAGTGAAACCAACAGAGAATTTGAAATCCCTGACTTGGCTCCTGACACCGAATACAACGGAACGATACACATCAGATATTTAGACAAAATCAGCCAACCCTTTGTGTTTCGAGTGCGGACAGTACCTGGTGAGGCTCTTACCATGTCACGCTATCTGATCCCAAGTGCCACTGTTTCTGGTTTATTATCAAATCAGGGACGTCTCAGAAAGGATCGGCACCCACGGTGGGCGATTCATCCAAAATGGGCCGGTTTGCACAATATGGCAGATCTTGGTTTCCCACAGGGCTGCAGCACCACAGGCCGAAGGGTGAAATCCAGCCCACCTGTGCTCCCATGCCGGCCCTCTGAGCTTCACCAAATGGCCATGCCCTCTTCCCCAGCCCCATTGTCTTTATTCAACCACCGATCATATAGTAGTTTCCCAGTTTTGCACAGCTTTTTCCCCATTCTAAAAGGCTGAGATGCCTCTCTTAAAATTTAAGTCCTGGCAGTTGAGAGCTTTGAACTACGATAGGTTGGCGTGGTTGGTTTTTTGACACTGCCCCTTTTGCTTATGGCCCTGCCTGCTGCTGGAATTAGGTCCCCAGAACTTCTCTGGAATGGAATGCAGCCCTTGGGCTGGAGAGGTCCAACATTCCTTCAACTTAATGTGCCTGAGCACAAACACACTGCAGCGAGATCCCCTCTCATTTCCTCCTGGTGTGCAGCTGAAAGGAATTCACAAGCTTCTACTTCCGCATTTGATGAAGCACAGCAGATGGTTTTGTCTGGATGCAGAAGTGTGGTTCACATCGACTGTTGTTCATTTAAAGCCAAATTCAGAATCCACAGCTTGAAGCTGGTTGTTTTAAACTGAGGAGAGTTAATGGTAGCCTCTCTTTGACGGTTAGGAGGGCATAACAAGCCACAGGCCACCAAAAGTGGAAAGAGAAGCTTTCACATTCCTTTTCCCGGACGTGCACTAGGAGGAGACGATGGGTGGGGAGCTTGCAAACGCCAGGCTTGCTCGAGGCTGGATTGCGCACGGTGCGCTAAATGGTTGATCGGCGTGATATGCAGACTGGGCTAATGTGAGTCTGTCCTGTGAGGCAACTTGCATTACAGACAAAAACAAACCGCAGTTTGTCTGGAAGACAGTTCATGATTAACGCAACAAGCAATGCCTAACATAGGCCAGGGCTTAGAGTTATGTGAGACGCAACCCTTGCGTCTTGGCCTCACGTTTCTTCTGCCCACCCCCATAATGAGGACATTTTGCTGGTTGCAAAGATGGAAGAGATAGCAGTCCCCCTGAATTCAGCCAGAGAGATGATTACTTTTCCAAGAAGAAGGCCTGGACAATTTGGGACTCTTCCTTATATCCTAATGCTGCTAACATTTTGTTTGTTCTGCCTGCAGACAAGACCTGGTTGCCGTATTTGTTTGGGTTGGTCCTGTTTACGGCAGTAGCAATCTTTGGAACATTGTACTACTTGACCTACAAGTATGTTAAACGACGCCCTGCATGGCCACCCACATCTTTGGTATGTACCTGTTCGGTCTGCCTTTTCAACAGGTGCTCCAGACTATTCCTTGCAGGACATTCAGAAATGCAGACGGCTCTGCATGCGTGTGTGTTCATATGTCATGACAGCCCACGGTGGCTCAACCCTGAAACATCCCGTCACCTGGGTTTGCCTGCTGTGACAACCACAGCAACTAGGAGCCAACAGGCTCATGGCACCTGCAGGTACCTGGCGCTGTGTGACCATCCTTTGGGTAAAATAAACCAGGGTGGGCTGTGAACCAGGTCATGTCCTGTGAACCAGTTCTCTGTATATTGTATTTGCCTTTTGTAGGTCTTTTGTAAAGCTAATTGGTCTTAATTACCTGCTGAAGACCAAGCCACCCCAAAATGCTTTGTGTTAAAGCAGGGATTACTCAGCATAATATATGGTGTCTGGGAGAGTCCACTTTCTTCTTGGCTAGTGTGAAGGTTTCAGGGGAGTGGCGAGTGCTTTCTCTGCGGCTTGTGCTTCTTCCAAAGCCCACTCTCCTTACCCACTCAGCCAGCCTGCCCTCTTAGGAAAGGCAAGGATCCAGCATGCAGATGGTGTCCCTTCTCAATGGAGGCCCATTGGTGGTAATGCAAGAGAGGCCTTCTTGGTGACCACTCCTGGGTTATGGAGCTCCTTGCTGAAGAAGCTGAGTCAGGTCCCTTTCCAGTTCAGGGAGATTTCCCATTTGTAAGACTGTCTGTCGAGTTGGGTTCTGTTTTTTTGGGGGTGTTTTAATGTATTGGTTTTATTCTTGTTTTAACTATGTTCGCTCTTTTTGTATTTTCATGATTGCCAGCTGCCTCAACCCTATGCATGTCTAGACAGGGAAAAACCCTATCATTCCATTTTAACCATGGGGACTTGGACCATGTTTTAGAGCAGGGGTCTCAAACTCAACTTACCTGGGGGCCGCTGGAAGTAGAGTCTGGGTGAGGCTGGGCCACATCAAGTATTCCACCCCCGCGGTGGTGGTGGGCCTTGCTCCCGGAGGCCGGCCCAGGTGCCGCTGGCACTTTGAAGGCCGCAGGGCCCCTGCCCCGTGCCCCACCCATCCCAGCAATTGGCCCGCGGGCCACGAGTTTGAGAACCCTGTTTTAGAGTCAAGGATGTTAGGCAGAAACAAACTACCTGTGCCAAAGATGCTATACAATCACTGAATGCGGTCATGAAGGTTGGAGAAAGAGAAAGCTTATGCTCCCCTTCTTGGTGGCCATATTGATTCCTTGAACAGGCCGAGGGATGCTCATGGGCCTCCAACGCTGCCTGGGCAGGCGATGCATTCTTCTCCCTAGCCAATGCTTCGGCCATGAATTTTACAAATTTCTTCCCTTACGCTATTGCAGCGTCCGTCAAGATGTACACTGGCTCCTTCCCCCTTCTGAGGAAAAGTTCTTCAAGTAAGAGAGAGCATTCTTTTTGACTGCTTTTCTGCAGGATGTCTGGGGAAGGCGGCATCAAGACCATCTTCTCTGGCGCTGTTCCGAAGAAGCTGGAGGCCTTGGCATCCTTCAGGGAACCATCCTGCCTCTTGGACACTGGGATGGTTCCCTTGCACTACCGGTTGAAGCTTAAGAAACTCCTCCCTTTTCCTCTGGTAGAGCCTGCACAGTACACATTCCCAGCATCCCCCAGCCAGCCGTGCTGACTAACATGACTAACATGATTGAACCCCAATGAATGCAGGTGGCGGGTGAGGCTGACGGGGAGTGAATTGCTTCAGCCCACCTGGGGTGAGCTGAGACTAGAACTAGGAGCTTCCTGCTTCACGATCAGTCAGCCACTAGCTGACTACACTCCTGAAGATGATCATCGCTCGTGAGTAATTGTAATCTTTCTTTCCTGACAGGATTTCAAGAGCATTTCTCTACATTTCCAACCTCTCTGTCCAGATATGGAGCATATTTGGACTGTGTACAATTTCTCCAAGTCTATCCAGCACTGTCCAGAAATCCAGCCAATGCAGGTAAGCCAGCATCTCTTGGACGCACTGGAGCCTCAGAAATCACTCAGTTGGACAGAAACTGTTTACCAGCAACAGGCTAAGACGACATTATTCCAGACAACCCCCCAACCCGTAAGCCAAGCGGACGATCTTCCTGTAGGTTATGCTCCGCAGGTGGCCAGGAGTAACCCTCCACGCGCATTAGGGGATAGTCCTGCAACCTTAACGTACGGCATGTGTGTAGATGGCACCAGCTGCGTCAGCAAGACCACCTCGCCACCAAACCCAGTGATGAAGCTTGATTCTTCTCTGGGGGCCTCTATAAGGAATGCACCCTACAAAGTCCAGAAACCAGAGCAGTCTGAAAGAGAATTATGGGAAGGCAGGACGCAACGCCAGCCAGCAATGGTGTGGGAAGATGCTCAACTTCTGCTGCTTCAGGAAGATGCACCAACTATAGCCCAGCAGCTTCTGTGGGCACCAGCCACAGCAGATGAAAGAGCAGGAAGCTACCGAAAGCAGGCAGTGCAGTTGCCACCAGCCACATCAGAGCTCAGCCAAAGCACCATCTTGGAAGGTGGTCCACTTTGCCCAGCCTTGCCACCACCCTCAGTTTCACCCTGTGACCGCAGCAGTCTTCTTCAGGACCACAACCTGCGGCAGTGGGCGGCCTGGGAATCATTCGCCTGGACTGACAACCAACATTTGGGTGTCCAAATGAGTGACTGCACAGCTCAAGCCTCCTTTGGTACAGGCCCTGACACTGTGGACTCTGCTCCCAACGATGAACTCTTCACGGGCCTGTTTAGAGATTTGGAACTGAAGTTGCAATGGGACGATGGGTCAGATGAAACCCCCGCAGTGTATTAGCAATGCATGGACTGTGGAAATGTGTCCCGAAACAGAACTGAAGGGGATGCCCTATTATCCCATCTGCCTCTGTTTCCTCTGTGTGAATCACACTTCTGTTCCTTAACAAAAAAAGAAATAGGCAAAACCCATACAGGGTTCATATGGCTGATTCACACTTTCAGCACGCAGAATATGCTTGCACGATGCTTCCCAGGCAATCCCACTCCTCTCAAACGGGTTGTGTAGATTCTAACAAGGAATCCTTGCCCATCCCCAGCACAGGGTGCCGATCAGGATGAGAAACTCAGGTTGGCCTGCTTGTTGTCCCTTTACTAGCTGCTTCTTCAAGGCATCAGGTGATGCTTTTCAAGGCATGGTGATAAACCTGATTATCTCATAATGTCTACCGAACAAACCACTGTTAAAAGCACAGGAGTAAATGAGAAGCAGAGAAGTTGGCAAGCTGTCCCCAACTATCTTACACAGCTAGGTCCTAGGATGCCATGGTGCCCCCAGACAAGGTGCCTCCTGCTCAGAATATACTGGGGAGTCCTGACAACGACTCCTTCAGCTCCTAACCCTCCAGTGTTTTCCCACTGTTTCTTCTGTCATTTCTCTTCCTGCAGAAAATTCGTTCAGAAAGAAGAGACAGAATAGCTGCACAGTGGCTCCTCACTGGTAGTGTTAGGAGCATTCCATCTGGAAGCTCCACACGCTAATTAAACTAGCTTAATACTGATTTTATGTTTGCCATATAGATATAACCCATGATGTTTTAAAGAGGTGGCGGTGAATCCATTTTTGACAAAGTCCTCCCTTGACTCAGAAGGTCTTAATAACTTTAGGCTGCTAGCAGGCATCCTTTTCCTGGAGAAGGTTCTGGAAAGGGGGGTTGCAAGTCAACTCCAGGCACTCTTGGATGGGACTGACTATCTGGACCCATTTTGGCTGGGAGTCAAGCTTGGTTACCCTGCAGGATGACCCACACCAGGAAGGAGCCCGGGGGAGTGCGATCCTGTTCATACGGCTGGTGCCTTTTGATACCATTGACCATGGTACCCTTCTGGGATGACTATGCCTGTTAAGAGTGGAGGACACTGCGTTGCGGTGGTTCTGCTTCTACTTGGAGGGCCACCTCCAGAGGGTGGTGCTTGAGAAATATTGTTCAGTCCTCCATGGAGTTCCCCAGTGGTCTGTTCTGTCCCCCATGCCGTTCAACATCTGCATGAAACCACCGAGTGGGGTCATCCAGAGTTTTGGAGTACACTGCTGATGTCATGCAGTTCTGTCTCTTCCTTTCATCATCAGCAGGTGAGGCTGTGGATGAGCTAAACAGGTGCCTGGCTATGATAATGGGCTGGATAAGGGTCAGCAAGCTGAAATGCAGTCCAGGCAAGACTGAAATGCTGTTGATGGGTGTTTCCTTTGACCAGATGTTTTTGGGGGGTGGGCAGTGTTCACTCTGTTCTAGATGGGGTTTCAGCTCCCTTGAAGGAGCAGCTTCATAGCTTGGGGTGATCCTTGAACCATCTTCGTCAATTAAGGCTTGGGTGGCATCGCTGCCTCGGAGTTCCTTCTGCCAACTTTGGCTGGTGGCTCCTAGTCTGCCTTCAGTCGCCTACACGCCAGTAATCTCTAAACTGGATTATTGCAATGCAGTCCATGTGGGGCTGCCCTTGAGGGCGGCTCAGAAGCAGCAGCTGATGCAGATCAATAACTGGGCCTGCAGGTCCGAGCAGATCAGACCAGCTCTGGCCCACTTGCACTGTCTGCCTGTAGGCTTCCACTTCCAATTCAGGGAGCTGGTTTTAACCTGCAAAACCTTACATGGTTTAGGATGGTGATATCAAAGTCAGTGCAGCGTAGGGCTACAAGGTCAGTGGCTGGTTTGCAGGGGAAGCCGCATGAGGCGAGAGTCTTTTCAGCCTGGAGGAGAGGAGACTCAGAGGAGATCTGTTGGCGACATACAGGTATGTGAGGGGGTGTCACATGGAGGTGCGGAGAGACCTGTTCTCCCCTGCAGAGGAAGGCAGGACGCGCTCCAACGGAGCAAAGCTCAGGGAGCCAAGGTTCCATTTGGATGCCAGGAAGCACTTGCTCTCCCTCTCAAGGGCACCCTTTGGACTGCCGCTTGCACATGCATTCCTGGGTAAGGTTACCTGTCCTTTAGTCTCGCCACTGTGCGTTCTGGAAAATGTGCTCAGAGACCTGCCATGGCCACCGTTTAATGAAGAGACATTGGGTTCCCTCAGAATTCCAACTGCAGCCATTGGCCCCAAAAGGGCAAGGACTTCATGAAGGCCTAGTTCCTAGAAGTCTGAGGTCTCTATCAGATCATTATCTTAGTTCTCTGGTAATGCCATCCCTTAAGCCTTTCAAATAAAGCAAATGCCTAGTTCTAAGTTTCCATCCATAATCTGATGGCTGATGGGCCACAATGCCAGAGGATATGCAAAGCAGGGATAACTCGTAGTGGAAGAGCGCTTCGAAACCGGTTCTTCCAGAGCTGCGCCACCCTCAGCTATTGCCCAGGGCCTATTTCATGGATCCAGCAATCCCCGCGCATTTCGACAGCTTCTCTAGCACAAGTGCTGGTTAGGACTGCAAAGTTTTAAAGTTTTCAGAAAAGACGCTCCCGGCTCTCTGTGAAGCACATCTGGGGCCTTCTCCATAAACATACAACAGACCAGTACAACAAAATGCTGAAATAGCCATACACGGGCACTTGGTGACTCTTATGTTTGTGGATACTGAGTTGTAATTTGTCTCCCTGGCTAATGCTCTTAATTGTTTAATAGCCATGTTTTATCTATCCCCTTTATTTATTTATTTAATGTATTTCTATATTGCCATAAAACAATTTAAAATAAATAAAACAATTTCAAAGAATAAAACTTCAAAATAAAAACCAATATAATAATAGGTTTGGCAACAACAACATATGAAAATAACTTGAGCACTGAGCCGTTCTCTCATAGGGTGGCCATCTGTGTCCTTTTACAGGGGATAATCCTCTGTTTGAAGGACTGTTCTGTCTAATTCCAGTCTAAAGAGAAGCATTCATAAGAACTGACCATCCTATCAACCATTGGAGTCAACAGATTAAGTGGTCACAAACTTCCACTCTATGGTGAGATGACTGTATTTCTGTTTCAGTTATAACAATCTCTAATGCATATTTTTTGATCTTGCATGAAACATTCCAAAACAGATTGAAGAAAAGCAAATCAGCAATATTTATTAAGAATAGTGGGATAGCAAGACAATCCACAAATCATTACATGCGTAAGATGGAACACCTTGAAACTGCGCAGTACCCGCTCAGAACAATGCTTTTATGGTTTACCTCATCCCCTGGCAATTTTCTCACTGGGCCCGGCCCTTCCCTTCCAGAGACTGGGAATTGTCCTCCCTCCCTTCATACCTTATCTACCTTTCCAGATGTGGCTCAAACATTCATCCTTGGCCTGGTTCCTTCTTGTTCTCTCTTATCTAGGAGCAGATTCTCCTACTGCTATATCCACATGAGTTCTCTCTTTAACCCTGTATTTATCAGAACAAAGGAGACACCATCTTCTCCAACAATATAATCATAGATATAAATGATCACATGCAAATTTAAGGCAAATCCCCACCCTCCTTTGTCCTCTTTTAGAGTGATTTGTAACTGTCCACACTCTAAACAAGGGCCGTAAAAGTGACATGAAATGGGTTATAATTCAATTTTTGTCCTTCCTGATAAACCTCTTCATGTTACCAGATCTTTGTGGTTGGAGGTCTTGTTCCAACTTCATTTCTCACTACTTAATTAACTTCCTGGAATTCAATTTTGCAAGGGGCGCTGATGCATCCTTTCCAAAAGCTTTCAACAAATCCAAAGGATGTGGGAAATTATTTGATCACATCCTTTCCTGTGTTGTTTGCCCTCTTGAGCATCTACAAAATCACAGTCTCAATGGCTGACTCACCTTAGAGGGAGTTTTAACTGCGTATGAGACACCTGGAACTGAGAGGTAATATCGAAAGGTAATATCGCCTCTATTGTAGAAACAGTTGCTATGACGTCTTTTGAAAAGGTTTGCACTGCCCTTGGATTGCAAACTAGATTGTCCGAATCAGAAAATGATCTTTCTGATCTGTTGCCCAGCAGGAAGATGTCAACACAGAATAATTTTTTAATGTGGCATTTGCCTTCTTCCTTTAAAACACCTTTTTAAAAGAAGGCAGTGGTGGGGAGAGAGAATCACAGTTCCCTTCAGGCAGCTTCTGCATCAACTTCTCTCAGTCAAAAAAGGAAAGGCATCGCTGCCTTTCCAAAACCAGAGCATAGTAAGAGCGAGCTGGTAATTGAAGTCTACAGTGCCCTGCAGAGTACCGGAACTGGATAATTAAGGGGGAATTCATCACTGCTTGATGAACAAGACCCAACAGAGGCAGGAGCCTCAAGAAGGAAGCTTTTATTGATGGAGTGATACCGAAATTGCAAGATCCTAGTCCTACCCTCTGGGGTTCCCCACAGAGCCACACCCCTTTCTCTATGTCATGTCATACGTTTCCCACTTTTGCCTGGTTTCCCCAACCTAAAAGGTTGCATGGCCTCCACTAATGCAAAGTTGCTGGGAATAGAACATCTTCCGCCCTTAATCCACCCATCTCTGAAATGGAGCCTCCACATTCTCTATCAGGAGTGAATTCTTGGCAGGTTGGGTGGAGCAGTGGAGGAAGTCCTGGGAGGGGAAGAGGGCAGGGGCCAAAGCAGGGGGCACTGGAAAGCAACGGTGCAGCCCCAATCTAGAGCAGAGCCCATGGAGTGCTGGCCATCTTAGACTGGGATTTGGGAGACTGGCTTGTGATCTCCCATGACCATGACTTTGGAACAGGCGCTGACGGATAGCCCAAGCTCCTCCACAGGATTGCTGAGAGCATGAACTGGAGAGGAGGATGGAATCCTCCTTGGGGAAAAAGAGAGGATATAATTGCAGTGCTTCATGAAATAAAAAGTAAATGAAGAACACTCCCGTTTGCTGCTAAGGGAGAGTCTGCATGTTTTTCATGACTGAGTAGCAGGGAAATGAACTTCCACAGACTCAAAAGCACCAGCTCCTCTTTAACGTTACTTGTCATCACCTCAGACTCTAATCAGTGTTAAGGAAACGGAGGCTGGGAGGCGTGTTTCCGCTCCCCTTCCTTTCTGGAGCTGGCAGAAGCCATCTTCTCAGCTGATCTGAACAGAGACCTCTACCCCAGCATTATTTAGAATCCAGCGGGTAGAGCAGAGTTTGCAGGGCGAGAGGGGGACATGGCCGCTCAGCAGTGAGCATGTGGGGGGAGTGCTTTTTCTGAGGAAAAGGGAGTTTTCTTGCCTTCTGGTCTCGGTGGGACACTGGGTGCCAAAAATCCAATGCAGTGCAAAGGGAGCTAGGGCTGAAGACTTTGCAGGACCACCTGCCCGGATCTGATGGAAGGGCATTCTGCTCATGATGCGGAACACAGTTCACCAGGCAATTGAAACAGAATATTCGACTGGTTCAAAATAGGGCTGCAGGGTTATTAACTTGTCCACAGGCCCATATTAAAGCAGTTTTATATCAGCTGCACAGGCTACCTGTGCAAGTCTAAGCCCAATTTAAAGTGCTTGCCCTTATATGTAAATTCCTAAACGGCTTGGGTACCTGAAGGTTTAGGGTTAGGGTCCTGTTCTCCAGCTATTTTAACAACTGATTTTAATTGTAATTTGTTTTTTAATTGACTCCATTTCTGGTTTTTGTGAGATTGTGAAGCAGTACCAGGGCTCCCTCTTCTGGCCAGAGACCAATATAGCAGCCCTGGTAGTTGCAGGACCAGGTCCACACTCAATCACAGCCCCCTGGGATGTTATGAGCACCACCTGGGAGCCCTGTGGCCTCAGCAGCAAAGAGTCCTGATGTCGTTGGAGCTCCCTGTACCTTCTGGAACCCACTTCCAGAACCTCTGCCCATTGTCTCGCTCCTGCCTCTGAACCATGCCCAGCTTCACCTGCTCTAGTTCCAGGTAACTGCTTCTCCTCGGCTTGTCTCTCTGGTTTTCGACTCCTGACTGGCGTTGACTGCTCTGCTCTATTCAGACTGGCCTGGGTCCTGGTGGGCTGACCTGATTCCCAGCCACCCATGCCCCAGACACTGACAGTTTTAGTGGAATTTAGTTTAAATTGTTTTATTCTCATATCTTATATAATATTTTGATTTTGATATGTTTTACATTTGGATTATGGTGTTAGTAAGTTTTGAATATGCTGATTTTAGAAAGCTGTGTGGTTATGTTGAGTAAGCTGCACAGAGAGCCCAAATATGGCCTAATGTAGCTGCATACAAATTGAATGAATGAATGAATGAATGAATGAATGAATGAATGAGACTCTGATAGGTGGGAAAGAGCAAGAAGCTGAAGAATTTACCCAGGAAGGGTGAACGAGAGAACTGTTTGGTGGGTGGGAGCTGTAAAAGATTGAGAGAGGGCAAGAAAGTACCCTGAAACCACTGGGGCTCAGAGAGAGGAAAACAAGCAAGCAGCTCCAAAGGCAATTCTCAGGACTAGAATCTTTGAGCTGGTGGAACTAAGGGCAGGTGCTTCTGAGCATATGCAGAGCAAAGTTACTACACATCCTTAAGTCAGCCCTCAGCCATCCTTGACAGCAATCTTGAACTGTAGCATTCCACAAGCAAAGAAATGCAGCAGGAAAAACCAAGATAGAAGAAAAAATAGGACCCCCCCCCCCCCAACTGCTATTCTTTGTGGAAAATACAAGCCCTCTGCCCTTTCTTCTGGATTTTTCCAGACAGCCACCAGAGATGAAATGTGGAAAAACCCCTGTCCTGCCATTCATGTACACAGCCCTTACAATGCTGGTAAAACGGGGCCGAAAGAGACTTGGACATTGAGTCGGTGATGTATCACAAATGTTGGCAGTGTTGACCAGGTGGCCGCTTTCCAGAGGTCTTGCAGAGGACTGCCCTCATGGAGAGCAGTGGGAGTGGCCTTGAGAGCTATCCAGTGGAAAAAGAAAAAATGAAGGAAGAAGATAAGTAGATGGTAGGAATGCGGCGGCGGGGGGGGGGAGGTTTGTTTGTTTTTGCAGGAGGAAGTAGGGATGGAAAAAAGTATCAGCAGGGATGAGGGAAAGTATGAGGTGGTTTACCATGAGGTAAACATGGTGTAAATAGTCAAAGCATGAGGTAAAAGTAGCTGAAAAATACCAAAGCTAGGAGGCATTCAAAACGGCACTCAAAAGCAAACTGGGGGAAATGGTGGGGGCCCCACCTATTTCTGCTAGGGGAAAGTGGGGCACAGCACCTGCCAAAAATTCTAGGCTTAGCTAGGAGAATCTTCCCAAATGCAGACACTGCGCAGGTGCTGCACCCAAATGTGTGATGGACAGAGACCACGAAGAAGTGCTCGTCACCTCCGCATCCCCGTGGCTCCCTGTGAGATGAGAAGCCACGAGACGTGAGGCCAGAGACCTGTCTGCCTCTGTCTGCCGGCAGCCTCCAGTTCTGTTGGACCGCTCATCTCATCATCCCCAGCTGGCATGCCCATTGGCCAGGGAGGAGCCCACTCCCCAGTAGCAGTGCCCTGGGAACTCCCCAGACGCATTCCTCCAGTTCCCCACTGTGACCCGTTTGCTCACCTGCCTCTGGGTCTGCCCCACACATGGAGTGGGGGGGGGGGAGATGGAGAGGAAGATGCCACAGCCCTCATGTGTGAGTGTGAGAGAGAACAACCAACCAACACGAGTAAAAACAAAAGCCAACGCTCTTTATTGAAGAGAATGAGTCTCTGAGCATCAGAGCATTTTGTTGAACCCAATCTAGCGAATACGTCCAAAGACCCTCCGTTTGGGTAACCGTGGACCCCCTCCCCCTGGAAGGGCCCCTCAGGAAGGGGGGCAGCCTCCTCTCTGCACGCCACCCCTCTAGCTGACACTGCATCGGGAGAACAAGTCGCACCAGACTTGGCTGGATCCTGGCGCTCCCGTCCTACACTCCCTCCTGGAAGTTGCAGATCCTGGCTGATCTCGGAGCCCACCTAAACTCCTGGAGAGGACAGCCTTGAGATAAGCCCCCCAGTTCTCCCAGCTCGATATCTGGAGGCCCAATTTCCCAGGGCCCGTCCTCCCCATCTGAAGAGTTCGGATCTTCCTGCCCTTGAAACTCATGCAAGTACAACTGCCTCCTTCATTCCCAACAGGTACCAACCAAAACAGTTCCCTCCCATTTCTTTTGTCAGGGAAGCAGCTAAGGAGGGTGGCAGGAGCTTGCCCATCCGTTGCTTTGCTGCTGTGATGGAACAAGAGGACTTTAACGGGGGTGCCCTGCTCTCCTGCCAGAGACAGTGTTCCAGCCCCTTGGTGCAGCATGCTCTCCCCAGCGATTGCCCAGCGATCCCACGTCACTGACAGGCCAGGTGATGCTGGCCATTAAATGCCACCGCGTCATTCGTTCCAGTTGGTGTTGTGACAGGGAAACCGGAGACATGGGCCATCCCTGGGACTCGCGGAGGAAAGCCCTTCTCCCCTGCAGCAAGAACCTCAGCCACCAGCTGCGTCAGGTGCAGCCAAGGCAGCCCATGCCTCCGGCTAAACGGGCCGGCATCCTTGCATCTCACCGGGGTTCAACTGTTCTGGCCTCAGACCTTTTCTCCACATGGTTCTAGTTCAAATAGCAAACGACGATAACCACACGGTTGGTGAGGCCGGCAGTCTGCACCAGGCAGTGCGTTTAACCTTGTCTGCGGAAGTGCACTTGGTCCTCTTACCGAGCTATCAGCACGGCCGTGTTTGTTTTTCTTTCATGGAATTTCCTATTCCTTTCTTAGGATGTGAGGTTCCTCTGCCTGTTAATGCCCTTGAATTGAAGTGTTGGCCAGTGTACTGCACAACAGCATGTTCCGGTGGCGGTCCTACGTGGGAAAACAGAGGCAGGATGGGAAATTCACATGCTGAGACTCCCTTCAGCAGGAGCAGTTGTGACTCAAGGAGTCAGCTAAGCCAGTGGCCTCACATGCCTCACCTGTAGCAGCACCAAGTGGAATAGACTTGACCAGTTCAGATTAAAGGTGGAAGACAGGGCAGGCAACTTCTGGTGGCCTGTACACTGCACTCTTGGGGGCAGCAGGCAGTTCTAATGCTACCAGGAACACAAAATGGGCCAAATTTAGCTTGCTTTGCAAGTAGGTCTGACCTGCACAGCACCCCATAGTGTTCATGTAGCTTTTCCTCCTCTTCGGCCCATTTTGTGGGAGCTGCATGAGGTGAGAAATGGAGCCCCTGCAGTGCGGAAGGCACCACTTTCTAATAGCCTTCTCCATCCTGACACACTGCCAGGCGGAAGGGTGAGAGTGTCCACTACCCTGCTTGTCCAGAGATTACTCTCCCTTCGAGAAAGTGATACTAATTTCTCCTAGAGGAAGTTGTAAATGGGCCTATTAGTAATCCAGGACCGGTGTTAGGATGTGATGTGGAAGCCTCCAACTGGTTGCATTCAGAGACACACCTGGGAGGAAAGGCACGTGGGCACACACCTTCTGGCACCCCTGTGCATCATGTGTGCCGTGAAGCCACAAATGCACGCACTCCTGGCCCACTCCCTGTATGTGGTGGCCGGCTAGTGCTTGCTAAATCTCCCCTTTCTGCAGGCAAGAAAACCCGGCTCCGTGCCAAGTGCCTGGAAAGCCGCAAAACCAGGACAAGTGGGCCAGGTTCTGCTTGGGGCAATCACAACAGGAATGATCTAGGAGTGCTGTGAGATGCTGAGTAACAAGGGGACTGCAGGTGAGGCAGGAGCTGGTCCTGCCCAGTTGCAAAGCACAAACCTGGATGCCTGCATGCAGCGAGGTGGGGCAAGCACCGCAGCCCACGGGCCTGGTGGCTCCAGCAGGGTGATGCCTGCCTTCTTTCTGAAAAAGGCAGCACGGTTTTTCTTTTTGTTTTTACCAGCTTAGTAGTCTGAAGAGAAGCAGTGAATGAGGCAGATGCAGTTTAATTTCCCAGCAGGCCCCTGGACCCTGATATAAGGCACAAGGGCACTCTGGGGATTCTGGGCCCGGAATATCTTGTCTGCAACTATTCCTTCTTGTGCTGGTTCGACAATGGGCATTGATACGGCTGACCTAGGAAAATGATCTTGGTTTCCCCATACAGAGAGCTGTTTGGAGATCATAAATCCTGGATGGTTCTCTCCATTGTCATTGAAATGTCATGAGATAATGCTATATTTAAGGCTGCAAGGGTGGGCAGTTCACCCTTGGACACATTCTTCCCGGGACAGTCATTCTTGATGCCATCAAGCAGAGGGGGGAGGCATCACCTCTTTGTCTTTCTTCGGGACGGCCACCCTAGCCAACCTGCTCTAGCTTTTCTCTGCATTAACAGCAATTTACAGCATAAGCCGCTGGGAAGGTCTCTCTCTCTCTCCTCCAAAGTTGTTTAACTAAGGTATGTGGATTTAACCCTCTTCCAAGCTTGTATCTTGCTTTTGATAGTATTTTTAATCTTTAGTATGTCTTGTGTCAGACATTTGCTTTTTTCTTTCTGGCTTTTCATTTTTACAAGAATTGTCTGCTTTGGTTTCAGTTTGATTTAATCGTTTTGTTTTTTTTTTCATTTGGAAGAAAAATAGTCTCTCCTTATCCTCAAGCTGAAAAGAATATGACTTTTATATTAGGTTCCAGAAGGTATTTAACTCAAGTCTCCATAAATTGTCACCATTTATCATTTGTAAAGTACTTAAGTCTTATACATCTGTCTTTAAAAGCCATCGTGGGTGGCCGTGGGGAGTTTTGATGGTGATTTAAATTTGTTGAAGGGAAGGGAAGGGAGACCTAAGGCAACTTAAAATCGAAGTGAAACATACAGCAATTGAGACGGCAAGCCATGGCAATATCTAATCCTAGTTAACGTTAAGCTGTCCTACTTTGCAGGGCAAACCTTAGCCTATTTGCTTGCTTGCCTTCATGTGCAAGGGACAAGGAATGGTGGGAGAAGATGCTCCAGCCCCAAAGAGCTCATTCATGCCCGAGTTTGGTTGGGGATTAGAAGAAACGCTGTTACTATTGTTCCAGTAAACTTCATGGATAAACTACCCAGAAAGCTCCAGTTAAGGGGCAGCATAGAAATAATAACAACAACAGTAGATATTCGGACCTGGCACTTGTATTGCAAAGGGCTGAACATTCTAAACTCTGCCATGTTATCCCCGCAAAGGGCAGGCCCCTAAGAGTACTCAGGAGCAACAAACCTGGGCATTTAAACATTTGCATAATTGTAACCCTATGGCACACATTCAAACCAGATGAACCATGATGCAATGAAAAGAAGACTGACGTTGCTAGTGAGGAAGTCAAGTTTTGGGACTGGGAAGCGATAAAATCAAGCTGCTGTTGTCCAGAAAAGAAGTTCTTGAACCTTTTTGAAGTAAGGATTTCACAGGCATCACTGTGTGCTTGTCATACCTACTCATGGTTGTTTACAGGTTCTTCAAATATTGCCATGACCTTCCAGCTTCACTTCTGTTTTCCCACAGCCATTTTGGCAAGCTTTCTTTTAGAGCAGGGAAGATTAAGCCAAAGAAAATGCTGTTTCCACTTGTGCATTTGCACTGTACTGCTATGTCACAGTGCCTCCTAGAGGTTATGTGGTAGAAAAGCAGGAAAGGAAATGCTTCTTGTGTACTACAGTCCTGCAGCAAAACCGAAAGGGCATGCAGTCTCCAGTTAAAGTCCTATCCATCCAACCTGTGGATTCTACACGAGACTTTTTGGGCATGACATGGGATCCTGTGAACTTGGGGACTGGCTTCCTGCACCCACTTCTGGGCAAGATTTGAATTAATTCACATTACTTGAATCTGAATTAGCGTAGACAGAACAACATTCACATTAGCGCAAATGTGAAGTAGTGCCACATTTTCCTGGTGGTTTAAAAAAATATTCAAGCCTGATTTCCATGAGGGGATGATGGGTCCGTTTTTTGCAGGCCTTTACCATACCTCAGCTTTGTTTTTTGGAAGACTGAGGCCCCTACCGCCCATTGCATGCATGGCCCTCAGGGTAAATAGAATTACTTTTTTTTTTTGGAAGCTAACATGTAATGAATAAAATATACAATAAAATTATTTTTATTATAAAATAAAATTTCTGCTCCAGAAAGCCTGAAACTAGCACTAGGCCCTTTGAAAGGCCTGGTAATGCCTGACTCCCTGGCATGTCACGTGACTTGCACCCGGTGCCTTCTGTCCTCCCAGTGTGGGGGCCAATATTCCCCAGATTTCTTCAGACCTATCATGCCATGGGATCTTGATATGCTGCAGTTTCTTCCTAGTGCATGGAAATATATCCGTGGGTGCTAATCCTTCCAGAACTGTCCTGGGGCCAGGGGAGTGGTTTTGATTGGCTGCTGGGGTAGGGGGAAGAGGAACTGCCCCCCCTGGGGCTTCAGGGCTTTGGCAACTTGGGAGAGGCCCCCCAAGCTAAGATGCTTCACTTCTTTGGAAGATGCCCAGGAAATGCTGCTGCCCTAGACAGGGCGGCAAATGTCACACACGTGCGTGATAGCCAACGCTATTTTGGTATGTGAGATTTAAAAAATACCATAAGCGCCTTGCCCTGTTCTTGGCAGAGGACATCTTCATGATGATGATGATAGAAATCGCCAGTGCTGTGCCGACTTTCTCTGACCCCCAGATTGGCTGGCTGGGGCGGCTTAATGGCTGCGCTGGCTTGGAACCCCTGAGAACTTGCACGCGAGTGCTCTGTGCAAGAGCATCCCGTTCAAAGCCTCCTGCAGGTGCAGAGCTATCCAGATCGCCTGGGCGACCCACCAGAGCTCAGCCTAGCCTACCTTACAAAGCTGCTGTTAAAAGACTAAAGAAGGAAAGAACATCACAGAGCACACTGCACAGAGACATGATTTAGAAATAAGAAAGGATTGCGGATTATGTCACAATCAAATAAGTTGCCGTGCTATTGTACAACCATGTGAGTTTTCAGAACAATTAAAACCTCAAGTCTTTAATTTGGGGGGAAAGCACATCAGCTCTGAAGACAGAAACAGACTGAAAACTTTCATGAACATCTCAAGTAGTAAGGATTTGATTTATTACATTTGCATGCCGCCCCGTAGGCCCTAGCGCTCTCTGGGGGGCTTACAACAAGGCAAGGTACAAAATCAGTACAAATACAATAATGTGATTTTAACAATTATGATAGGCAAAAATACAAAATCTGTATACGTACAGTAGACTAATCAAAGCAAATACAAGTTCAAATACAATATTAGCCACAATACAAAATCAAAACAAACGTACTTAATGCAATAATATGACGCATAATTATATGCCCATACAGAAGAGGTGTGTCTCTTGATTCAGGGAGCCGTTCCTCTCTCTGACACTTGGATTTTTCCTGATGCCTGGCCATCTCTCAGCCTGTTCCCCACCTCCCCTCCTCTCTGCCCAAGGCCCTCGGAAATTTTGACAGAAGACCCTGACAGGGCTGGGCAGAGGGTGACCCTGCAGCTGGGCCAAGGAACAGGGCTCAGCTTCCTCTCCTTCTGGACTAGGCTTTCTCTGCTAAAGCATCCAGCAATGTGTACAGCAGATCCTCCAAGCTTAACGCATTTATTTCTGTCAACAGCACTTACCTGTGGAGGTATTTCTACAGCCAAAGCCTAAACCTTTCTTGGAGCTAGAAAGGACCTCCTTTCTACGGTCCTATCCCATTCCGGCCCATGGCAACATGCGCAGAGACTTCACTTGCGTGTTGTGAGAGCACACAGGTCTCCGTGCTGGCCCTTGTCGCCTGCTGGATGCAAGGTCACATGCTGGCTTTTTCTCTGAATGGGACACTGTAATCGAACGTAAAGCTGATGCTGGGATTCTCTACCCAAGGCATTTATTGTGTGCTCATGATCTCACACTTGTGGTGACTCACCCTCCAGAGGCCATTTTCACACCTCTTTTAGGGCAAAGAAAGTGCGATATTTTCCTGGATGGCACCATTATTCGCTATGGAATCTCAGCATGTCTGCTTAATACCACAGCACCACCTTGTGTTATGTACAGGGACATATAGAAAAGCAGAAAGGAAAAGCCTTGAAACAGCCAGCCAAAAAACCGGAAAAAGCAGCCTCTGAAGCACCATATTCCTCATGGAAGCAGCATCAAGATCTGGGCCCCTCCAGACCTCCACTGGTGGCCAGAACCAGAGCAGCCACTGCGGTATTTGCAGAATTCGTCCCAGGCCCTGGTGGAGCTCAGCCTCCTGCTGAGCCGCAGCTGGGAGGCCTGGGAAGATACTACTTAAGAGCAGCTCTTCCCTCCAGAGGCTGCCTTAGCAATGCAGGTCTTCTTACAGCAGTTCTGGTGCCTGCATCTTCCTGATGCGGTTCCTTGCCTCGCCTCGCCTCGCCTCGCCTCGCCTCCTGCCTGGTTCCACCATCCGCAGCACCTGCTCCCTGCCCTTTGTCCTTTGTCCTGCTCATGGCAGTGCCCTTGCCTTGTTCCGAGAGCCAGGCTGGTTCCTGGCCTGGGCCTGTTTCTTCGCCATGCCTCAGCCTCTGATCCAAAGTCTAGGCTCTGGTCCTGGTACCTCTGCTTTGACAGCTGCTGCCTATGCCCCACGGCCTGCCAGGCCTGATTTCCTTTCCCAGGTTCCTGTAAGTCCCTGTCGTGCATGAAGCTCCGACAGAAACAGTGACTCACGAGGAGACCTTGCACTTGGCACCCAGTGCCCAAGAGTCGACCCCACAACCCAATGTAAGGACGGCTGAACCAGCTACTGCGTCTTCCCCTGAGCCCCAGATCACTGAGCAAACGCCTGGACCTTTATCAGAGACAGAGAGTCATGAGAAAGAGGCAGAGCAAACTGCCTCCTCCCCTCCTGACGCTGATCTCCCCGAGCCAGAAACAGAAGACACAATAGGTGTCGTGGATTTCTCAAAAGCTGAAAACAGACGCCTTTTATGCAGATTTGAACAAATACAAAGCAGGCAGCGTAAGAGAGAGGAAAGGCGTGACTTGGGAGAATGATCCCATGTGGGCTCAGAAAGAGAAGCCGTTATAGGGCTGACATCTGCCTAGCAGGGACCGCTATTAGGGAACTTATCTATAGTATTGTAAATCTTGTAGACAATTAACATTAAAGGACTTTAGTTTTATTACTCTATGGAGAGTGGAATGTTTATATAACGGGTCCTCGACAGTCCCAGTTGCAACCCAGGGTGTTTCCAAACAGAATGCCCCCCGTGCTATGGAGCATTTCCACCTTTTTCTCCTTAATGCGCTTTCTTCTCTAAGAGGAAAAAATAACAGGCAGTGGGGAAAGACGGGTGGGCTGCAAGGAGAGGTCGATATGAATGAGGCAGGGCAATGGTGCAACCGAAACCTCGTCTGGCATTATGCATGTGTAAGTGAAATCTTTTTCATAGTCAGATAGAAACTTGTATCTGCCCTCATCAGACTGCATGGCACAAGCGTGCCCCTGCCCCAGAAGAGCTGATTATGGGCTGCCTTCATCCAACTGCGAAGCAACAGGTGCTGATGCTCAGAAGCTAAGTGGGCAGGGCCTGCAAGAGGCCAAAGGACGGCCCCAGTTTGGGCGGGGGGGGGGGGCACTCATAGGTCACTAAAACAGAAGGAAATGCATCACCCAAAAGAAGCTCCCAGGGAAGACGCCAATTAGACAAGCAGCACTGGCACTGCATGCTGAAAAAGTCCAGTGGTTTTTCTTTGCAGATATATCGCTCAAAAGCAACCCTGGGAAATCCTCCAATGTATTTGCATCCTCCTCACAGTGGTTTCAAGCTGCTGCTGTTCTACTCACTGGGATTACTAACCTCCCTCCTGCTGCAGGGATGAAATCGCTCTCCCTGCCGAGCACCGCGGGTGTGAGAGTGATGGGAGCACATGTGTGTTCCAGCCTGAATAGTTTATGGCTGCTCATTGCAGCAGTTTAACACACGGGCTATTTTAAAACCTGCTGCTTGCATTCATGGGTAAACAGTTTATTAAAAGCATTAGCCCCAGTTGTAACAATTAAAATAGAAAATGCACCTTCCAAATGTGAAATGGAGTATGCAGTAAAGCTAGAAATAAAATTACCCACTCGGCTCTCTAATCGCTGGTGACACACTGGCTCTCCAAAAGTCCTTGGGGTTAATGGTTGAGTGAGCCGGCTTGGGGAGGGCTGGGCGAAACCATTTCTGAGATGGTCATCTGTTAGGATTGATGTATGTCGTGAAATTTCAGGGTATTAATTTCAACTCCTTTTCAGGATTTCCAGGGAGAGAAGATCAGTCAAGAGAACCAACTAGACATCTGCTTAAAAGTGTGAAAACTCACAGGGTAGGGACTCAGGACATAGCAGGATGGGTCCCTGCACATGGAGTTCCATTTCTGAAAATTCTCCTATGCTCTCTGCCCGCTTGCATGTTTCTTAGGATAAGCCACTAGAAGAAAGGGGACAAGGTATTTTCTGTGGCTCGCTTCTCGTGACACGACAGCGAGTTATAGCTTAACGAGGAGCTGCAGTGCAGGCCAGCCATTGCTTTTGCAAGGATTGTTGATCCTTCAGTAACCTCCACCAACTGGGTTCTCACAACATGGCAATCCCTGGCTGGGGCTGCATATTTCAAACAGCAGCTGGCACATGCCGCAGCGCCTCAAGGGTTAAGTAGCCCGTACTGGGCCAACATGTCAGCCAAACCGGCTCTCCCGTTGCAAAGTGTAAGCCACCTTTCTTTCCCAAGAACGTTCTTTCTGTCAGTGTGCCTGTCTGGCACAGTGTCCCAGCACAGGAATTACAAGTGGGAGCTGAAATAAAACGTTGCAGTGCTGCGTACTGTATGTAGCACGGTGCCCCCGGTGCCCCCGGCCAGCCGGCCAGCCGTGCCCTCCTTCCCAGTGCCCCCTTGCCTTCCCCACACCTGGTTTCCCTCTCAATAGTCAGGATCCCGTGGCCGCTGACGGCCAGCGCCCCACGGACTGCTCTGGGGATGTGTTATGCTTCTGCAAAACTCGTGGCCCCCACAGGCACCTCCCTGTGCGTGGACGATGCTGTTTTGGGAACAGGACCCATACCCCAGAAGTTAGAAAGAGAAAGAGTGAGAAGCACGTGGCAGGGAGGCCAAGCCCTGCTGTTGCACTCGAATGGGAGGGGCCGATCCCTCCCCTCTGGACCCCAATGCTTTGGTGGGCTTCTCCCCCAGTTCCACCCCCCACCCCAAGCTCCCAGGTGCCGCCCCCTCCATTGCCAGGCCTGAGACCATCTCCCCATGTAACCCTTTGTCCTACTAATCTTTCTGGGCTGCGAATGCAAAGCTGTTTGCTGGTCAGAGTTGTCTGCTGCCTAAGAGTCCAAGACGTCACTGTAGGCCTCAGACTTGGACATGTTTACCTGAACACTAAAGAAAAAACCCAAAACTCCTGGGCTCACTGTGCGCCCACGCCAACTTTCAGGCATCTTGTCGCGTCGGTGCTGACAGACAGACAGGCACTCACTTTTATTATTATAGATGAAGCTCACTGAAGCGGAGCTAGAATTGCTCTTCTGAACAGGATTCTGGAATTCTTTGGGGTGGTCAAGGAGTACTTTGGAGAGCTGTTTGCATTTAATCCCCTGGGCATTCGAGCAGTGTCTAAAAGGAGGCTCTTGATGATCTCAAAGGGCAGGGTAACTGCTCTCTTTTGGCAGTGGAAAACTCGAAATGGACGTAAGCCAAGACGAGCGGCATTGTTGGCTTCCCTAGTTCCACCTCTAGGGACGTGGTTGGCTGAGTCTTTTTTTGTAATTACTCCGGCTGTTCTCTTGCTTGAGTTTTAAATAGGAAGGTGATCCTGGAATGCTGTCCAGTGGTGCTGGCGGTGGAGGTTAACCATCATTTTCTAGGCCTAGTATTCTGATGCCGTTAATTGCTCAGCATGTGTTCTCACTCCAGTTATTTGGACTTTTAGCCTGCTCCACCTTCACGGCTCAGGACAATTGGAAAATGTCTTTGTTTTCTTTTTTAAAGGGTCTGATTACAAACCTAACTCTGGCAAGCCTTTCAGAGGAGAAAGCGTATTTCAAAAGGGCAAAACTAAAGATGATGCAGGAGGGCCATGTATTTTTCTTGGACTCAGAACACTCATGGGGGCGGGGCTTGGACTGGGGGCTTGGTGCCAAGGGAGGGCAGGAAACCCGTCTCCAGTGATGCGCTCCATCACTGAGGCAATGTCAAATCCCTTCCAGGCAGCCTTCCCCCAGCACTTTGGATGTGCGGGATTGTTATTCCTCTTATTTTCAGCCAGCATAGCCAATGGCTTCTGGACCGCACCAGGTTGGAAAAGGCTTTCAGACAGGGGTCTTGAACCTCAGGCATCCTATCTTCTCCGAATCTCCTGGCTCACCTCACACCCTTCTCTGGCCTCACCCCCTCCCTCAATCACAGTTAGTTTGATGTTTTCCTGGCTGCTATGTGGGTTTCCTCCCATTCTGAAAATTTGAAATGCCTCTCTGAACAATTGGCAGTGAGAGCTTTAAACTGAACTATGGCAGTGTCCAGGAAAGGCTGGTGGTTTTATGTTGAGCTTTCCATGCTGTTCCTTGGCAGTGAACCTATTTGGGGGGTGGAGTTCAGCACCTGTCGAGCTCAACCAAGTTGCAATGAATGGGACGCCCCTTTCTGGCCCTCCCACCTCCAGAATGGGCCCCGGAGAGCTTCTTGGTGCAGCCCTTGGGCTTCAGGAGGTTCAGCAACCCAGATGTAAGGGAACAGAAATCACCATGGAAATACTATGCTCTGTATAATTACGGAAAGGGGAGAAGCCGCTTTTTGCTCTTTCTGAAAGCTGAACTTACGGAGTGTTTGATGTCGTCATTTTGGCAGGTTTGATTCCTCTCGAGCGGCCATCATGGAAATCCGGACCTTTTCCCATCACAGGGAGGAAGAGCAAAAAGAAGAGAGACACCGAGATTTTCAAATGTCCTCTAGAACAAGGAAGGCAAAGTTTAGGACCAGGTGCGCCAATGGGTTAAGGAAATAACACAACCCAGTGTTAGTGTTGGTGTTTTTAAGTGATGGTATATGTTGCAGCAAATCCCCACAATTTAGAGAATGTAAACATATTTTTTTGTGAAAATTGTAGGCAAATGCATGAAAACTAAGACATGTTGCTACTACATGTTTTGGGACATTTACAAAAATCAACCAGAAATGCCAGCTTTTCTATGTGCTAAATTTGAGATAAATACCTGTAACTTCTAAATTGCATTTAGAAAGATAGTAACAGAAGGGGTCTCCCAGGCCATCTAGTCTGACCCCCGGCTCTAGCTGGCTTCCCTCATGACATGCCTACCAAGTGCACGTCCAGCCTATTCTTGAACACCCTCACTGATGGGGCCTCAACCACCTCCCATGGGAGCCCATTCCATGCCTTTGGGGTCCTAACTGTCAGGAATTCTGTTTTTTCTGAATTGAAAAACAACCCAATAAACAATGAGCAGCCTTGCATTTAGTGTATAAATTTCAAAAAAGCAAAGCATATAAGATACATTAACTGGTTGCATGATGGCTGGTCATTTCTTTTCATCTGGGGCCACGTGCAACGTGCATTATATCACCTATGTATAGATGTATATTGAAATGTCTGCTCACTCTCTTAACTGGCAAGGCGTTGTTTATTACATGTTCCTTGCTGCGGCCACTACCATTTTACCCTCACAACAACACCCCTGTAAGGTAGGTCAGGCTGCTAAAGAGTGAGTGGCTCAAAGGCATTCGAAGAGGTTCTTTTGCTCCCTTTAGCTCTGTGCATGTAAGAACGAGAGAGAGGCTGGATTACCATGGAAGCGTATACATCTCCTACCTGCCAGGAAACGGTCTCCTATCCATTATCTCCTTTTGGATGGAACATCAACCTCCTACCACGGACTATTAACCAGCAACCTGCCTAAGCTCACAGAGTCAGCGTGGTGGTTAACTTGTTGGACTAGAGACCAGGAGGTCTGGGTTCCAGTCCCCACTCAGCCACAATGCTCACGGGGTGCCTTCGGGCCATTCCCAGACGCTTGACCCAGCCTCCCTCGCAGGGCTGTTGTTGCGAGGTTAAAAATGGAGTGGAGGAGAACTCCGCCAGCCACGCTGAGGTCTCGAGAAAAATGGTGAGCCATCAATACAGTCACCTTGCAACGTAGGTGCTAGTACCCACAACTCCATTCCCATAAAAGACAGGACTCTGCCAGTAGCCCTAGTGGAACATTCAGGCTGTCTCCAAACCCCAAACTCCCATTTCATGGGGTCTTGTTGAACTGGGCCTCCCAGGCAAAGTATGCATCCCCACTTTAATGTGTTTAATGTGGGATTTTATTGTATAGAAAATCTATTTGGATGCTGTGCTCCACTTCGTTTTATTGTAAGACTGTCCCGAAACCTCATTAGTGGACCATGTATAAAAGCTTTAAATAAATAAATGCTCAGAAGATCATTCCATTGACTTCAATGGGACCTACTCACAGGTAAGTGTATATAGTACTACAGGCAAAATGTTTACACATGTCTATTCAGATGTACATCCTATTGAGCTCAATGGCACTTACACCCTAGTAAATGTGTAGTAAGTGACTACAATCCTAGTTTATCTGGCTTTTCAATCCTGCATTTCTGTGTGTAACTCTCAAGGGGGGGGCGACATCTCGGTTTAAAATGGCTCATGATAAAAGATAAAACAATAAAAGTACAGGCTAAATTCAGGAGCAGGTGCAGTCTAGGAGTCTTTTAAAGCCAAGAAAAGTTGCTAAAATCCAAAGCCATTACATGAAATTGGTAATTTTCAATGTATTTTATCATGTTGTAAGCCGCCCCGAGGTTTCGGCAAGGGGCGGCATAGAAATGTTATAATAATAATAATAATAATAATAATAATAATAATAATAATAATTTTCTGATGAAAATAATTTTCAACATAAAATGAATTGCTTTTCATTATTAAAGATCCTAACATTTATTTTATTTATTTATGTAAAACATTTCTATGCCGCCCGCATCACAACAAAGCCTCGGGGCGGCTCACAACATACATAAAATACAAGCAATAATTTAAAAACTGGTCCCATCTCGGCTATATATTAAAATCTATAGATACAATAATAATAAATTAACAGTTAAAATAACTTTTAAATAAAAAGGTCTTCACCTGGCACTGAAAAGCAAATAATGACAGCACCAGGCGGACCTCTCTGGGGAGCGCATTCCATAGGTGGGGTGCCACTGCAGAAAAGGCCCTCCTCCGGGTACTCACCCTCCTAATATCCTTCACGGAGGGTTCCCGAAGAAGGGCATCCACTGCCGATTGTAGGGGGTGGGTGGGCATATATGGACACAGATGTTCCTTTAAATAACCAGGTCCCAAGCCGTTAAGGGCTTTATAGGTCATAACCAACACCTTGAATTGGGCCCAGACTTCAATGGGGAGCCAGTGAAGCTGACGGAGAACTGGGGTTAAATGAGAACAATGCCCAGTCCCCGTCAGCAGCCTGGCAGCTCCATTTTGCACCAACTGAAGTATCCGGACTGTCTTCAAGGGATGCCCCACATAGAGCGTGTTACAGAAATCTAGTCGGGAAGTTACCAACGCGTGGGTCACTGTCGCCAGGCAGTCGTTCTCCAGATAGGGACGCAGCTGATGGATCAGCCGAAGCTGAAGGAAGGCGCTCCTCACCACCGCCGTCACCTGAGCTTCTAATGACAGCTCAGGGTCGAGGAGCACTCCCAAGCTGCGAACCCTGTCCCTCAGAGGGAGTGCAACCCCATTTAGGACAAGGCCCAAGTCCCTCACCCCAAAGCCCGAACCACCCACCAACAGGACCTCCGTCTTGCCTGGATTGAGCTTCAGTTTATTGGCCCTCATCCAGCCCATTACCTCGGCCAGGTACCGGTTCAGTACAGCCACTGCCTCACCTGGATTGGTGGAGAACGAGAGGTAGAGCTGGGTATCATTAGCGTACTGATGACTCCGCAGCCCACTCCTCCTGATGACCTCTCCCAGCGGTTTCATGTAGATGTTAAATAGCAAGGGGGACAAAATGGACCCCTGTGGTACTCCATGGCATAGCTGCCATGGTGCAGAGCCATAGTCCCCCAGCACCACCTTCTGGAACCAGCCATCGAGATAGGAGCGGAACCACCACAAAGCGGTGCCTCCAACTCCCAGTCCCGCTAGCCTATCCAGAAGGATACCATGGTCGATGGTATCGAAAGCCGCTGAGAGGTCCAGGAGAACCAACAGGGACGCACTCCCCCTGTCTCTCTCCCTGCACAGGTCATCGTACAGGGCAACCAAGGCAGATTCAGTACCATACCCGGGTCTGAAGCCGGACTGAAATGGATCCAGATAATAGTTCCATCCAAGAGTGCCTGGATTTGTCCCGCCACCACCTGCTCTAGCACCTTGCCCAGGAACGGAATGTTGGCCACCGGTCTATAATTGGCAGCCACCTCTGGATCCAGGGATGCCTTCTTTAGGACTGGCCGGACTACCACCTCCTTTAAAGGGACAGGCACCAGGCCGTCTCTAAAAGAGGCGTTGACCACCTCCAGGATCCAGGTCACGTTCCCGTCCTTGGGCAAGGGTCTAGTAAGCAGGTGGTAGGACGTACTTGTCCAAGCACCTTGTCCACATCATCAGGCTGCAGCAACTGAAGTTCATCCAACAATTGAGGACTCGACGGCATCATTGGCACCTCCCCAAAAGAATCTGATTCAATAGTAGAGTCCAGCTTGTGAAGAATCTGAGCGATTTTCTCCCTAAAATGCTTGGTGAAGTCGTCACAGCGGGCCTTTGAGGGTGGCACCAGATCTTTCTTTGGGCCCAGATTTACCAGCCCCTACACCACCCGAAAGAGCTCTGCCGGACGGCATTGTGAAGAGGCAATGGAAGCGGAGAAGAATTTCTTCTTCGCCGCCCTCACTGCCACAGCATAGGCCCGATAGTGGGCTCTTAAGTGTGTTCGGTCAGATTCATCCCGTGATCTCCTCCACCTACGCTCCAGACGTCTCCCAACCCGCTTCATCGCCCATAATTCAGGTGTATACCAAGGAGATGAACGGGCTCTGCCAGGTGGGAGAGGACGCTTAGGAGCAATCGTGTCAATAGCCCTGGTCATCTCCCCATTCCATAGTTCAACCAAGGCATTGACAGGAGCACCAGCCTTATCAACTGGAAAATCCCCCAGAGCCTTCAGGAATCTATCAGGATCCATCTGACTCTGGGGGCGGACCAGCACAATCGGGTCCGCACCCTTACAGAGGGAAAGGCCGCCATCAAGCTCAAACCTCACAAGGAAGTGGTCTGACCGTGACAAGGGCGTCAAACGTAAGTTCCTCACCCTCAGATCACCTTCTAACTGCCCCATCAAGAAAACCAGGTCCAGAGTGTGTCCACGTTTATGGGTCGGGCCACTGGCGCGTTGAGACAGCCCCATGGCTGTCATGGAGGCCATGAAGTCCTGAACCGCCCCGGTCAGAACCATCTCGGCATGGAGGTTGAAGTCCCTCAGGACCAACATCCTGGGAGTCCTCAACACCAGGTCCAAGACAATCTCCGTCAGCTCAGGCAGGGAGTTCATTGGGCAGAAGGGTGCATGGTACACCAGCAGAATCCCCAGTCTGTCTCGGTCTCCCAGCACCAAGTGGAGGCACTCTAGACCCGGCCTCGAGAGGACAGGAAGCCCCACAAGGAGAAGAGAAGCTCGATAAACCAGAGTGACCCCCCTCCCCTCCAGGCATGGACGGTGCTGGACCAGATACCCGGGCGGGCGCAGCTGTGAGAGAGCAACATCTCCCCTCTCCCCCACCCAGGTCTCTGTGATACAGGCCAGGTCGGCACCCTCATCCACGATCAAATCGTGGATGAGCGTTGCTTTATTTTGGACTGACCTGACATTAAGCAACAGCACCATCAGGCCCGGGGGGGGGGGGGGGCGGTTGACAGGGCTACCTGGAACCCTCCGACTGGGGGAATAACCAGAAGGAGGAACAGGTGTTAACCATCTGTCCCTCCTTCTTCTATGCGGACACGTTAAACCCCCAACGCCATAACGTCCATTGCCCATCACCACCCCAGTGGTGGCACCCACGCGCTCCCCAGGTGATAACATACTATACTGTAGCACGAGATGGACCCCTAAAAACAACTAAAACAATTAAAATGGTTAAAACAGTTAAAAGCACACCCACCTTAATCTCCCGCCAGCCAACAACCAGCCAGCCTGGCCCCGACCTGAACCCCTGGCCAGCCCAGCCCCCGCTCAGCCCCTAACAGCGTCACCACCCTTCAGCCGCCGGCCCGAGGCCACCGGCCCCGGGCACCGCCAGCGCTTTGAAGGCCGCCGGGCTGCTCCCCCCGCTCCCCGCCCATCCCGGCGCGTCTCCCACTCATGCCGAGGGGGTGGGGCCGGAGCAGGGTCCTCGGCGCTGGTGCAGGCGGCAGCGGCGGGCTTGGGCACGGTGGTCGGGCTTGGGCGGCCACGATGGTGGTGGGTCACTCCTCCTGCATAATAATGAAATCTCCATGGTTGTTTCTGTGATGTTGATAGTAATTTTACAACAGGTTTCTCTAAGAATGTTGCCTCCTTCCCTACATCTTGTCACATTTGCTGGTATGCGTTCATTCATTTTTATTTTCCATCTTGCCTCCATGAACTCCCACATGTGACAGTGAAGAAGAGGAAGGCTTCACACTTTCAGATTTGTCCATAGCAGCTGCCCTCGCATTGACAATGGAAGAATCATGGTATGTTTGATGGTTTACTTGATAAATATTTCCTCAAATTCTAAAGTCTGACAGGTTCAGAAAGAGTCATTGGTCTTTGAAATGTAACTGTCTATAAATTTGCACAAACTCTGCATGTAAGATGGATATAAAGAGAGGTGGTAAATTGTAGCCTTCCAGATATTTTGCCCTACAAAATTTGTCATCCAATGGGATGGTGGTCCAAGTACTTTGGGGAGGGGGACAAGTTTCTCATCCATGAGAGTGACATTTTGAGCACGTGACCTGAAAGGATCTTCTAGAGTCTAGCTGAAGATTTACCCTGAAAACGTCCCATGAACATTCTCGTTTTAAGGTTGCAAAGGGAGTTGTGTTGTACTGTAGATGCAACCGAGTGTCATCTCCAAAGAGCATTAGCAGCTTTTCCAGGTTTCAGATGGAAGCCTTTCCTAGTCCAACCTGGAGATGCCAGAGCTTGGAGCCGGGACCTTCACTAGATGCTCTTCACAGGGAGTTCAGATGGCCTTTCTCCAATCATCAATTTCATGTGTAGTTACGGGGTCACTTCAAAAGCAATATCAGAATGCAAAGCTTGTCAGAAAGAGAAGAAATGCACAGCCCAACTGATTTCAACAAGACTTCAAACCAAGCACGACAAGGGTTTTGTAAATGGGCCACCTTTTGCTTAAAAACAATGCAGTGTCACACCCACCTGAGTCCTGGCTGAGTTGTTCTGGGGCTGTGATGCTGCCATTTACTTCCCTGGCCATTGGCCCATTCAATTATAGCTTCCACATAGCCTGAAGTGCCTGCTCTTGCCTAAACTTGGAAGCTAAGTGGGGTCAGGCCTGGTTGAAATCTGGATGGGTGACTTCGGTGTTGTGAACTGCTCAGAAAGCTTTGGTTGTGGTTATTGTAGAAATGTAATGTAATGATAGTAGTAGAGCACAGCCACCCACTGGAAACTGGAATTTGCTCCATTAGAGAAAACGAATGGGAAGTTTCCCCAATGTAAGTAGGGTGGCCACCATGTGTCCTCTTTTACAGTCCTCTCTTGGAAGGGCTTCAGTGGGACGGTTCTCTATTTAAAGGCCTCCTCCATCGGGTGGGCTGTCCTGTTCATCTCCAGTTTAAAGCTAAAAAGGAGTAAGAGCCTTGCCCATCCAGTTAGCATCTGAAGAGGCTGGGATGTGTAGGGAGGGGAGGAACAGGTTTTCCTGAATTTTTTTCCCAATGGAAATGCCCCCCCCCCCCCTTCTAGCTATCTGCCACTTGTCCTTAGGCAGTTTCTTTTGCCCCAACAGAGGACAGGAAAGAGGACAAAAGAGCAGGTGACCCGCACACCATTTGCATGTGAAAGTTCATTTACATAGATGCACATTCAGAAACTTAGTATAATTCAGCAATAGAGATAGAAGAGCAGTGGGGCTCCCTGTTCTGGCCACTTTCCTGGTGCTAATTGTGGGTGGGTAACAGTAACTGTTGTTATGGTTGTGGTATTTCTAAACTGGCCAATAGCCCAGTTCTCGTGGCACTTGACTAGAGCACATAGAATACCACATAAATGCAATATCATAAAATAATACTGTTGTTATAACGTGCTGTCAAGACGTCTTTGACCTATGGCGAGCGTATGAAAAAATGCCCGCCAGAAAGTTCTCTCCATGACGGCTCCGTTCAGCACTTCCAAGTCTGAGGCTGTGGCTTCCTGCATGGAGTCAATCCATCCCATGTTTGCAATTCCCTTTCATCTTCTGCCTATAATACAAAATTTAAAACTACATTTAAAACCCAACTTCAATTGTTAGCACAAGACACAAATTAAGACATAAAACCTGACATAATGCTAGTTGGGGCTGAGCATATGGCTTGTCACAGAGGACAGTCTTGTTCTGGTGCTGAAGAGACAGCATTGGTGAGGACTCAGCAGAGAGCTTGTTCCACAACGGGGGGCTGCCACTGAGTAGGCCCCCCTCCCCGCCAACCCTGGGAGCACGCAAATAGGTGCAGGCCTCCGGTCTCACCCACAGTGTCCAGGTGGGTGGAAACCATCCCCTCTTGTGGTTCTTTATCTTTCTTGGGCAAGACAGCCTTTCAGGGAGAGAGGACACCTGCCAGCAGAGGACTGTCCTCAGTGAAATAGGACACATGGCGACCACCCTAGTCCTAGTGGGCCTTGGACCCCAGTGGGTGTCCAAGGATGCTGCGCACGTGTGCTGATCCAGAGTATGGCAGTACAAAAGGGAAGGGTGGGTGGGGAGGTGGGCAGTGAAGGGGTCAAGGGAGACGGGTCAGGCCCAGCCGGGCTCCCGCAGGCTGCCTCCCAAAGCAAGTGCTGTGCTTGACCCTCGTCCTCCCCAGGGAAACCAAGAAGAGGAAGGAGGTGGCCATCCTGGAGCTGGAGGAAAGGGGCCAGAAAAGGGTCCGGTTCGGAAACGACATGGAGAAGCTGGAGAAAGCTGTCATTAGAAACTGCCGCCTGCTGCGTGTGAGGGCCGACAAGAAGGCTCTCCGGAGAAAGGTGAGGGGAAGGCTTTCTGCTGGGCACGTGCCCAACCGGTGGCTCAACGGCGAAACTCAGTGGCAGCAGAAAGAGGTTCGCTCGTGCTGCCGTGTCACTATAAGCATTGCGTACAGTCTGGCAGGCGACGTCAGGCCATGGCCGATATGGAGCCCGGGAAACCGCTGGCCTGCCCTTTCGCCCACATTGCTCAATTCGCTTTGTCAAGAGCTCCACCTGAAGCGCCTTGCACAGTGCAGCCCGGAGGAGCCATGTCTGACCGGCCATGCAGAGGTATTTGTGGGCGAGAGAACAACTGTGCATGGAAATAACTGAGCCAGCAGCAAATCTCCTTCCTGTTTTCAGGTTCCAAAGTCTCTTTGCCTTGGCGGGAAGAGCAAAGGCTGCAAAACAACACATCACATGATAAAATACAGAGGCATATTTGATGCTCAAAACTTCAGGACAGCATAAATGCCGGCACCATAGATTATAAACAGTAGGATTTCCCGAGAGCAGGGGTGCCTGACATCCTTCAGGCTGAGGGCCAAACTGCTTCTAGAGAAGGTCTCGGGGGCTGTATCCCAGTGGTGGGCAGAGCTGAAGGCACAAGGAGCAAGGCCAAGATATTAGCACAGGCCAGCTCAACACCCTGACTGCCAGTAGAGAGGCATTTGAGTGAAGGAGAAACCGCACAAAAGCTAGAAGACCCCAAATGTTGCTGCATGAAGACAGGGATGCCTTTAAAAATCAAAATCTATTACGTAGTAAGCAAAGTTAGAATTGCAATTCTGTGTCCTCTTACAGGTTAATAAGCTTTTGTGTTCTGTGTGTCTGGAGAATCAGGGGCATATAAAATCCATGGGAAGAAGGGAAATCTTCCAACTGGCAGGGTCCACCCCGGGTCCAGGGCTGCCCTGCATGTGCCACAGAGCCGCTTGGCCCCAGAGGTTCCAGAGCGCTGCCTGCTTGTTTTGAAGTGGGAAGGAGATGTGTGCCAAGAGGTGCCCGTGCTGTTCCTGCCAGCGTATTTATAGAGCAGGAAGATAAAAGGTTGTGCAGCCGCCTGTGGTCCTTGTCCTAGGCTGAAGCAAAGGCACAGCTGGAGAAGGAGGTCATGGAACTGCTGTCGAGCCGAGCCCCGATGTTCTGGATCCCTCTCCGCGCTCACGCCGTCTGGGAGCGAATGAGCGTCACACTGGAGTGCACCGTCCTGGCCTTTCCGCCGCCAGAGGTGACCTGGTAAGTGGGCAGGTGACGATGTTTATATGACCCGTTCTGGGACGCCCTGCAGTTTGAACCAGTGCCTCAGAGCCAGCTGATGGGACCCAGCATGGAAGCCTTTCTGGGAAAGCCATTGGGGCTGCAAAGGATGGTGGGGCATGTGTGGATACTCCACCCTGCATGGAGCAAGTCAGGGAGAAAGGTCCAAACCAGCCTCCTCTGGCTTCATGGGAGCTCCCAGAACGGAAGGAGGTGCTTCTCTTTTGGAAGGAGCACTGCCTGTGCTCCAGCATTTGCACACGCTAAGTGATGTGTACACCTGCGAATGCGGAAGCAATTGTGATCATTCAATAGCAACAGAGTTCACCTCAACACGGTGCAGGTGTCCTCTCACACGCCCACTTGTTCCAGCCGCTGCTCGGTTGCTCACCACGGGTGGGCAATGGTTCTTGGGGTTCCCTGTCTTTAAACTGAACTTGGGGTCCTTTAAATAGAGGTCATCTTCAGACAGAGGCCTCTCCACGCCCTCTCTGCCTTCAGCTGTGGCATCAAGCCACTCATTCCTGATTTTGGTTTTGCATTTCCAGGTTTTTGAGAATGAAGTGACTAGTTGCTTTCCATCAAATAGAGCAAACACTGCATTGTCTGGGGAGAGCTTATCTGAGTCATGTGATGGTTACCTTTTGTTTCTCAAGAATGCAATCTGTTCTGAAGCCAGTCCATGTGGGGTGACTTTTGGGGGCCACATTCCAGGGGTGACCAGGGCAGAAGGTGAAAGGGGAAGGGCCAAAGCTGCTGGCATTTATTGGCAGTAAATAATTGAGCAAATTTACTGCCAATAAATAAGTCTTAGCAGGGGCGTTTCAGCCTTTCAGGATGTGGAAAAGCCAAGAAATCACCAAACTGCCCTGTGGAAAAAGGACAGAAATCCTGGAAGGTTGGATTTGGCCAGCAGGCTAAAGGTCCAGCAAGCTCACTTCAATCTTTCCTTTTCCAAATAGCAAATACCTTTCAATGTGTTTAATTTGCCCCACCTAAATTGCGGGCTGATGGGGCACAATCACAGTCCGCACTGCACCATCAGGTGGGAGAAGGAAAGTCCACAATGACCAACAATTAGAACCAGCAATTTAACATAAACATCACAACAGTGGGAATATTAAAGCTGCTTAAAACCCATTCCAGGTTCCGAACATCTAAAAGGCCTGCACACATTAATAGGCGTTCCTCTGCTATTGAAATGATAACCGAATTAATGGCTTCTCTGGAGAAGGCATTCCAAAGACCAGGTGCCAGCACTAAAAGGCCCTGTTTTGGAGTTTCTACCCACTTCACTTCAGTTGGTGGTGGTCCTGAAGAAAGGCTTGTGAAGAGCATCTCAGGGCTGAGGAGACTTTGTGTGGGAGCAAGCGGCCTTTGTCGTCTCTTGCTAGCTAGATTCAAAGCTGCCATGCTCTTTCCTCCTGTGGAAGAAAGCCAGCTTGCTCTGCCGGGTGCTACAGCTTCTGACAGGCTTGTCCTTCCAGTGGAGGAGCACACGCGTGTGCACGCACACATTCCAGCCCTGTCTGGTGACACAATGCCTCAGGAATTCCTGCCACTGAGTCAGCTGGGCAACACAAACAGTAACCAACTTGAACAAACCCTTATGCTGAGCTGCTGCGGCACCAACAAGACCTCAAACCAGATCTTCGGGGTTTCTGCCGAAGCAGAAGTCACCTGGGACTGACTGACACTGAAGTGGCAATCCGCTGATTAAACAAAATAGGCCAATCCAGTTTCCTGTCCCATCCCTGCTTAAGATCCCGGGGATCCTCGTTATTCACTGATGAGTATTTATGAACATGAATTCCAGGTCAGTATGTCTGCCAGTAGCAAAGCAGCAGGACCAAATCTAGATTCTAACAATCATGGCAGTTGTGAGTACTGCCTTTCAGAGGCTGCAGGGGAATCGTATTTGCTATAAAAAGCCAAAAATGGCAAATGATCATCAACCCCCATTAAAGTATAAATCAGCTTGTCCATCCAGAAGAATTTTTTTTAACAGTGGGTTTAAGTTTTAAAGTCTGGGCTTCTCCACACAATTAATTTAGTATAAGGAGAATGGGTCAAAGTGTATGAGAGATTGTCCACCACAGGTCTCCAACAGCTGTACTAGGAGCAATTCTAACCATTCCAACATGCCGAGAGCCTGATGCCATCTGTTCAGAAAAAAGGACCCAGGCCAGAACCATTCCAAACAGGCCAAGGTGGAAAATTCAACCTAAATAGGAAAGACCAACATTTTGTACAGGTCAGCAGAAGGCCTGATGATACAATGCAAAATCCAGAAAGCCAAGCCATCCATCTCTAATGGGAAGCTGCATCCTTTTCAGGGACGTAAAGCATCTGCAAACACTTTTTAATGTCTGTCTCCTTATTTGCACCTATCCAGGTATAAAAATGGAGTTCGGATTGACCCCCGTCTCAGTCCAGCTGGGAAATATAAGATGAAAAACGAATTTGGAATGATCACGTTGGACATTAGCAGGTAACAGGCCTGCTAAAAATCCTAGAGAAGTTTGAGCATAACTTCTGTTTAACAAACCATTAGGAGTTATTTGCACTTTGACGCAAAATGGCTGATCAGGGTTGGCTCATACATAGAGCAGGCCTATTTAAATCACTGGGCCTCAGGTTCGTAATGATAAATTAGCGATGGCCAATTTTTCCCACGGGAATGATGGAAGTTGCCGTTCGGTTTATTTGGGGAGCACCAGAGTGGGGAAGGCTATTCACTAAAAGCACTGGACATCCTGCCAAATCAGGCTGTCATCCATTTTCCTCCTCATCTTACTGTCCATCCTTTATGCTTTTGTTCTTTAAACCAAAGGTGGGAAGAAAGTAGATCTCCAGATGATTTGGAACTCAGCTCCCAGAATTCCTGATAGTTGGCCATGCTGGAAAGGACTTCTGGAAGTTGAAATGCGAAACATTTGCAAGTCTGTCTTCTGCTCACCCTGATTTAAAGCAAGAGCATGAGCGAAGGGATTTTGTGCAGAGGGTGGCGCATCCTCTGGCAGTGATTGGCTGAACAGCCTAAAGGTCAGAAAAGGTCTGTCCTAGGAAGGACCTAGGAAATTCGCAACCGAAGAAGCAGAACCCTAAAAACAGTTTGCCTCAGACTTGGAAGGTGTGGAATGGGAAGTAGGAGGTGAAGGTAGGGTAGCCAATTTCACATCACAAAAGAGATAAAAATGCACCACTGAAACAGAGAGCAAAGGGGAAAGGATGCACGTACAATCTGCATGAACTAATTTGTGACTAGAGATGCAAATTTAGAAAGCATCATTTTAAATAGACAGGCATGACATCTCACCATAGTGTGGACACCTGTAGCCAGGCGATCTCTGCAAGCTCCCACTCAGTCTGCTGCTCAGATACTAATGAATGATGGGCAGCTTCAAGGCCACGGCCTGCCCTCCTCCCTCTCGCTCCCCCGCCATGGTTCTTTATCTTCGAACAGGACTTCCTGGGCAGCCAGTCAAAAGGAGGACCTTCAAACAGACCTTGGCAAGGTAGAACACATGGCCAAAGGGAGAAGGCCTCTGTGTTTATACTGACCCGACCGTGTCTTTACCCCATAGGCAGCCTTTCCCAGGCTGGTGCCCCCCAATGTTTTGGACTAGAAGTCCTAGGATCTCTGACTGCTGGCCATGCTGGCTAGGGCTAGTGAGAGTTCAGACCCGCAACTCTGGCAGGCCGGAGAGTGGAGGTGGCTAGCCAGACTTTAAACACTGCCGGGCATCTGTTATTTTTCAGATGCTCCCTGGATGATTCCGCTGAATACAGCGTCGAAGTGAAAAATCCATACGGGGAGGCCTACTCATTTGCTACGGTGTTTGTCAGAAGTAAGTCAGGGATCTGCTTTCCTTCTCCTCCTGAAATGCCTTACATCTTTTGCGGGGTTCTGCATGGCAAATTCCTCCTCCCACATTTTCAGAGAGTGGCCATTCATCACCCAAAAGGAGGAAATGCATTGCCAAGAAGGGGGACTCAGATTTGCATGTACCAGTCCATATGGATAGAGGCACACGCAGAAATCTCTCAGTATAGTCCCCCTCATTCTTCAGCACACAGCTGTAGGCAGGGGCCAGGGGTCTGGCTGCCTGTGGATGGGCAGCACTTCCGAGAGCCCTTTAACTTGGAATCGGACAGGGTATTTCCCAGGCATGTATGCTGCATGCACACCGAGTCCACACTCACACGCGACTCTCATCACTCACACACCACACACACAAACTCCCTCCCTCTCCCCAGAGAGTGCAGTTCCCAGACTACCCAGGCTTTCAGGAATCCTGCTTCTCCAGGGCAATCTCTCGCGGCATGCCCTGTGCTTCCGGTCATAGAAGCCCCATTCCTAGGAGCATCCAGAGACTTCACTGGATGCTCCAGGGATGTGCTAGGAATGAGCCTTCTATGACAGGTACCGCAGCGGCCATTCCTAAAGCAGCTCCTCCTCCTCCTCTTGGGGTTGGGGAGCCTCCTGGGCACCAAGGTTTGTGCTTGTTGCGTCCCTGTAAGTCTCCAGGGCTTACAGCCAAAGGGAAACCAAGCTCAGTGGTCCAGCTTCTCATTTCTTCGGAGCCTGTAAGCCATGTTTTGTTATTCAACTCCCAAGCAATATTATTTATAGAGGTTAAGCACTGTAGAAATAAACGTTTACAAAAGTTTACAGCACCATCTCTCTCTCTCTAACACCCCCTTCACTGTTTTATAGAATACTATGGAAAGGAGTCTGGATTTGATTCAGAGATATACAAACGTGAGTGTACACTTTTGGTTTATGTGGGGGTTTTTGTTTGCTTGGATTCATATGGCATAAGACATATGGCATATGTCATACAGTCTTGGGTGCCAAAACTACAGGGCGGAAATGTGAAGCAGGATTTTGTCTGTGTTGTGGCCAAAAGCACAGAGAGACGGTAGAACCAGACTATGGGATGTCTTGTTACAGCAGAACCAATTTAGATGCCACTTTTAATTACCAGAGCGAGGGGAGAAAGAGCAAGTAAGAGCTGCATTGGGGTGGGCAACCTTTTTGATCCTCTGTGCAAAGGGTCAGGTAGCACTCGATCACCTATACAGATGAGCAGCACCTGCAAGGAAATGCACACCCTCTTCCTCCTGCCAGCCCTCACACACACACACATGCTCATTAATGTGCACAACTAGGAAAATACCTAGCTGGGTTGCACAGGGACTGTGGGAGCAGTGAGATTAAACCATCCCCTGACACTTCAGCATCCCCAGTGAGGACCGCTGTGGAACGGCCATTTTGGCCGCCTCAGAATTGCTGCAATGGAACTGGGTCTGAGGGGACTTCATACTCCTCTTCGCTCCAGGATCCCAGTCTTTTAGCTGCTGCATCCATGATCACCTGCTTCCCAACAGCACCCAAGAGGTCATTACTGGTGACAGGAAGCTGACGAAGAGGCGTTTTTATTTTTCTCTGACAGGACAATTCTTGATGTTCTTTCCTAACATCGTCTCTTTTCTCAGGGTCGCTGAGGGACCTGGAGGCCGACTTTGCTAGCATCATGCAGCCCATCTTCTCCAGAGAGAAGGAGCCCTTCATACTCTCCTGCACCTTTACTGCAGACTTGCAGGAATACCAGCGAGACATCCAGTGGTTCAGGGACGGTTCGTATCTGCGACGGCACCCCTCCATCAAGGCGCTGTTCCCCCAGAGAGGAGCCTAGCGAAGGGGCAATGCGTTAAAAGGCTTTCTGCATCACCCGGACAGCAACGCCCGCCTTCCTCTGCCTCTCCTTCGCAGCTGCATCTCTGGCTGCCGCCTGCAGCCTTCCCCAGCCTGGCCCCCTCTGAGAGGGGACCGGCTGAGAAGGAGCGGCTGCTGCACGCAGAGCAGAGCAGGGCAGGGCAGGGCAGGGCAGGGCAGATCCTGCGGACGGGGGTCCACTTTCTCTCTAGGATGCCTCACTGCTGTAGAATCCCCATCTTCTTTCCTCTGCTGCATGATTTTTACTGCCAGTCTGGTGTTTCTGAAGGGCTTTGCACAGCAAGTGCCAAGGCCCAAGACTCAGGGCTGCTTTATACAATTAGCAGGACCAACTGGGCAGATGTCCCTTGGATCGCCCCATGTAAGACTGCAGCTGGGCATGTTGCACTTGGGAATGTCCTCCCATGATGAGGTGGCGATGGAGGGACATCTCCATGCATTGGAAATTGGCTCGCCTCAGGGTAACGTATGTAGAATGCCCATCTGATATTCCTTTCCCACTGGAAGTGCTCAGATATGCAGCCTGTCTCCCCACCCATGCTAAAGTTCTTATAGCTTGACATGATGCAGGGCGAGAAACGCTTGATCAATTTTGTCCAACCTTCATTGCTCCCCTCATCAGTTAGGAATGCTGTTAAACTTTCCAAATTAGATTAAACATTTGAATTTTGGGAAGTAAATTCAAGTTGCTTTGGAACCCACTCCAAAAAAAATATTTCGGCTTTCTGGCCTGGGTTTTCCAAGGGACGTGGAGGTCCTTGTTGGCGAAAAGTAGCCACGAGAGACAAATTCCCCATGAGATGCTTTGCCCAGCACTCCTGATCTCAATCGGCACTCTGCAGCCACCTGGTGTGATGTTGGAAGGGCGGGTCCTCTGTTCAGGCCACACACCTCGATGGTAAGGCCACACAGGTGAGACGCCCTACAGTTTATCCCAGCGTCCTCTGGGGCATGCTGGAGTTCTGTGGCAGGTGTGCTGACAGGCTCTCTAGATGGCAGAACGTTTGAAAAATGGTCCCCACTGCCCTGGAAGTGTTGAGGTGAAGGAGAAGGATGTATGGATGTGCCAACTGGGGAGGCAGCGCCTCTTGATTCTGGAGCCAGACTGCCCTGCAGGCCAGGCCACTGGCACGTCGAGCCACCCCCACTACCGACCCTCCGGCCCCATGCCCAGCTCCTTTGTCCGTGTCAAGGAAGCCACAGGCTCTGCTCCTCCCTCTGCAGGGAGAAGAGCCTTCGGGAGCACTCCGGGGATGAGGGTATGGAAGAGGACTCTGCAGGGATGTGTAAGGCCAGGCTGGCACAGCCCCTCCCACTCTTTGCTCAGACGGCCAAGGAATTCCCTTCCAGATCACATGCCCTTGGTCCTGCAGGGGAATCCCCTCAGTATCCCATTGGGCCCTCAGGGGAATCACAGATCAGAGAGAACATGGGGAATACCTTTCCCCACCTCCTTCCCGAGTCCCAGCCCTCAGCTGGAGGGAGAGGTCCACAAAGGATGTCCAACACTTCGTGGGCCAAATCGGGGCCTCTGGAGGCCCCATTAGAGCTAAACATGTCTCTTTTTAACTGTTCCTCAGAACTGAAACTTGGAAGATATTGACTAGAAATTTTCAAAGCTCCAAAACCCCAAATTCTGAAATTTTGCTAAATGTCTACTCTTGCCTCAAGGCACCAACTGAGTAAACCTCAAGTGGGCATCTCTCTTTGGTGCTGCAGGTGAGTTGCTGGAAGAGTCTGACCGTAGGAAGATGAAATGTGAGGACCGGGAGGCTTCGCTGTCGGTGTCTTGCGCTTACAAAGAGGATGAAGGCTTTTACAGCATTCGCATCCCAACACTAGATGGATACAACGAGCAAAGAGCTTATGTGTTTGTTAGGGGTGCGTCCACGAGTTTGCTCCTATTTGTTTGGTGACAGGGACTGTATTAGGTATTCAGAGGGCAGTCATATGTTCAGGTCTTTTACATGAAGTCTCAAGTCAAGTCTCAAGTCTTTACTTTCAAGTCCAAGTTGAGTCTCAAATCTCTTCTCAAGTCTCAAGAGCCAACTTTAAAAGAACAAGTTGGTTGTTGTGACTTGAGTCAGACTTGGGAGTAAGTTGCTCAACTGAAGCCCCAGCTATGTCAAAGGGCATACTGTGTCTACCCTCTGTACAAAAACTAAAATAACAAAGGCCCTGTGATGCCCAAACAACCTCGAGATAAAGGTAGGAGAAAGGGAAAGCAAAATCATAGGTCAGGCTCCCCCAACCTGGTGTCCTGCAGATGGGTTGGACAACTCCCATCATTCCCATCATTCCATCACAGGGGCAGCAGTGGGAAGAGTCGTTCAACACATCTGCAGGACTCCAGGTTGGGGAGTCTCTCAGAGGCAAATCTTGCCCGGGGCCAGACTTAGTCATACTTGAGTGGATCCACTGACACAAATGGGATTCAGGACAGCCTCCTCTGACTTGCCTGAGAAGAGGAAGCTCATCACCCAAACAGGGCAAAAGAAGACACAAAATGTGCATATGCTATTTGATATGTCTGGATGCATATCTAGAAATGATTACTAGAATCTAAACAGACATGCAGTTGCACAGAAAGACAATGCAGGGAAACACCTCATGACGGTACAAGTGCCTGTGCATTGTGCCTCTCCGGTCGGTGTGCGAACAGGCGCTGCTCTCGCACTTCCTGATCTCACCTGAAGCTGCACAGGCGCTCCCATTCCTTGGGCAGCCCTTCCAACTGAGGACTGGCCTCTGCGGAAGAAGACATGAGGGCACCTTAGGACTGCCTTCAAGTTCGTGGTTTCAAGGGGTCTCCTCAAACTGTGGCTAAATGTGGACCCCTGACCCTAAAATCTGATAGTGCCCTTAGGGGCCAGAAGACGGAATGGGCAGCCAGCGCAAACCTGCAGGACCCCCTAATTTAGGCAGAACCACCCAAACATGGTCTCGTGATATTTTTAGATGCTGCCGCGGAAACAGCCGGAGCTCCCGGAGCACCCCTCAACGTCCGGTACCATGACGTGAATAAAAACAGCCTCATCCTTTCCTGGACCACGCCCAGTGATCATGGTGGAAGTCCGGTCATCGGCTATTATATTGAGAGGCCAGTACTGTGCCGTCGTGGAGACACGATCGGGCCCTTGCTCCGGATCACGGGTTGCACCGAAACTGGATGCTGTGTTTTCCTTCCAGGTGTGAGGTGGGCACCGACAAGTGGCTTCTCTGCAATGACAAGCCAGTGAAGACCTGCAGGTCACCCATCATGGGCCTCACCGAAGGGAAGGCGTACCAGTTCCGAGTAAAGGCCATCAATCGGGCAGGAGTCAGTAACCCATCGAAGGCCAGCGATCCCGTGACGATGATAGATCCGAACGAAGCCAAAAGATTGCTAAGTACTTCATTTTAATGCATTCCTGACACTTAAAGAAATGGTAAAACCCCCTGAGACAAGTCATGATAAATCAAGATGCAACTCACCAATAAATCCAAATGATACAACCACAATTTTCAAGACACAGAATGGCTTGCCTTGCATGTAAGAGCGGGAAGGCTTTGTAGGGCCACTCCGGGAAGTGGCCTGTGTCCTATCAGACCTAACAGGGAAGAGTGTGTTTGGTGTGGATTTACACCTCCCTCAGTTTTTCCCCTGAGCAGAAACGTCTAAATTTCACCTCAGCATCTCACTGCGGGTGCAAGTGAGTGAAAATTTCCACATGCAACCTTCAGGTGACTGTTTTTCCTGCAGCTCTGGAAAGAGATGCACTTGGATCACTCACCCAAGAGAATTTCCAAAATCTCAGTAAATCTCAGTCTACCATATACCAAGTTGGTCCACTGATCTGTTGTCTGCTGACAACACAGAGTGTTGTCTGCTCTTGACGGCTGGTTGCTGTCCAGTGCCTCAAGCTTCAGGTCTTTCCCAGCCTTCTTACCTCCTCTTTACCTGGGTCTTTCCCGTGGGGGCAACCAGCTCCTTCCCAGCCCAAAGAATTCCCTCGGAAGGGCACTGCATCACAGTATGGCACAGTGCAGGCTAAGGAACACCTTGGTCATTTCCTGCCATGTCCACTGTGAATTCTCATAGATTTTTCTTCCTCTTTCTTGCTTTCTTCCTGTTCTTTGGTTAGAGATTCCTTATGATGACGGGATGAAGACAATTATAGTTTCCAAAGATGAGCTGGAACGTGAGTGGAAAGGCATCTGACTGCTTTGGTAACCCTCCAATTAATGCTTTGTCCCAGAGTTTCTTCATAGGACCAATAAATAACCACTTAAGAGTTTAGAGAAATGGAGATCCTGGTAAATTTATGATGCTCCTGGTGGATGTTCCATCTTGACATTTCACTGACCGCATGCATACATGGCCCTTTGTCTCTCTATGCCAGTCTTCCCCAGGCTAGTGCCCTCCAGGTATATTGGACTACAGTTTCCATCATCCTCAGCTAGTCACGCTGCTCTGTATTGTGCACTTACGCTCCAGCTGCATGTGTGTGGACTCTCTCCTTTGAAAAGCACTGCATTCCAAGGTGGCTTGAAAGCTCTGTCTGCGCTGTCTGCGCTGTCATAGCTCATTCACACAACCCCAAATCCTGCAGTCATATTAGAGGACTGGCATGCATGAGTGGCCCAGGCCGGAAATGTAGGGCTGTGTCACATGAGCTGTTTTGAACTTTAAGGAGAACTGTGCCATCTTCTTCCTGTGACTAGCAAATGGCGGTCCCTCGCCAATCCTCCTCGGTTCCAAATTCAGTCTGCTGACATGTGGGCTCCCTGTTCCCCACAGCCAAGGTCAAGATCCCCTTTCCACCCACCAATGTCCATGCCAGTGAGATCAGGGAAGATTATGTGGTCCTCTCTTGGGACGAGCCAGATCCCAGAGGCCAAGAGCCGCTGAGCTACTTTGTAGAAAAGGTAAGGAAACAGCAGAGGGACCGTGGCATTTAGGGATGGGCAAGATCTCCCGAATGAGCTTGGGAAATTACTTGGGTTCTTCCAGAAGATAAATTAGATGGGCAGGTTGATTTTTTTGAGCCAGTCTGGTAGTTAAGAGAAGTCACATTCCATGGCTCTCTGCCATTCTCAAAAACCTGCCTGCAGAATTTGTGACAACCCCACCTCAGCTGTACATCAAATTGCCCTACTGGTTTTATGCGGTGCTCGAGTGGCCCTGTGGACAATTCTGCCAGAGGACTGTCCAATATTTGAGGGTGTCCTCTGTTTGAAAGCTTGTCCTGTCCATCTCCAGTTTAAAGAACCTGCAGAAACCTTTGCCCACATCCAGTGAGCACCTGGGCAGCAGGGACACGGCTCACCTGGCCACAATATTCCATGCTATGGTCAGATGGACTTTATTTCTATTTACATTATAATACTTGTTTCTAAATGTGCACCAATAGTTAGGAATTTCGCAATTTGCTTGCAAATTGCTGTCCTCTTTTGATGATGCAGTTCCTGCTTTTTGGCAATACATAAACGGGCAGTGTACATTCGGGGCAAACAGGTGCTTGACACAGGCACATGGATCTTGGAGTCCCAGACAGACAGCAAAAGAAAGGGGAGGTTTGCAGAATCCCTTGTGGGTTGCCGTACATGGCTGGTAGCTTACATTCTGCTTCATGAATCATGAAGGCACTGCGAGAGTGACCTGAGCCTTTCTTAGACCCCTCCCCTGACTTTCCTGCATGTGACCACTAGACCGGAAACCAAAGGGCTGGTACACCCCTCATGCTGAAGACACAGTCGTCCCGGGCCGGTGCATCTGAAGGTTCCAGGTTTATGTCCATTAGACTTTCCTCTTTCTCCAGTCGATCGCAGGCAGTGACAGCTGGCAGATGGTTCATCCAGACACACAAGTGGACTCCACGACTCTGGCTGTCTTCGATTTGGTCAAAGGGAAATCATACCGCTTCCGTGTGCGATCAATGAACAAGTACGGCGTGAGCAATCCTTCCTTACCCAGCGAGCCCATCTCCCTTGGCAAAAAAATAGGTAATCTCTGTATTTTGGGTTTTTATGGCATGATGTGGCTCTGCTCTGTGAATTCGGAGGCCCTGGATCCTTGCTTGAGTTCTGGAAGTGTCTCCTTCGAGCCGTAAAAGCATTCCCAAACCTCTTGCAGGTGGACTGTTTACAGAAAAAGCCACTCTCTACCAAATAAGAAACTGGAGTGACTTCGAGCTAGAATGCCATCCAAGAGGTCCCCAAAGAATTGGGAGCACATGCTTCTTCAGTGCAGCCTCTTGTGGCACTGCACTCTGAGAAGAGACTTGCATCCCAGCGAGCGCAGGGGCAACTCATGCAAGGGGGCGCAGGGCACAGCGGCCTGGCCAGAACTCCTTCCGTGCCACCTAGTCCTTCCGTGTGGGCGTGTTCATGGGGTACATTTGCACCGGTGCTGAGATGGCCCGTCGTTCTTTGGGTTTCTAGGCTGCCACCCTTTTGCAGTGGAGAGTTGTTTTCAGGAGAGAAACCTTTCCCTCAAGCAGGCTTAGAAAGTGAGAGAAACTTATTTGGTATGTTCCGCCATTGTTATAAAATCCCTCAATTCTTTTGAGTGACTGTTTGAAGGACTGATGCGTACTTGAAACAAGTCTGATTTGGCTCCTTGACCACCTGGAAGATGAAAAATAATGTTAAGCAGGGCCCGTCTTGCTGCTGAATGTCTGTTACAAGCGCTTGTAAAGGTCATACAGCGGAGTCGGCTGAAGCCAGGGGTCAGACTAGATGGCCCGGGAGGTCCCTTCTGACTCGCTCTGTTTCTATGTTTTGATTCTACTTAGTGATGCAAGTTTTTGACAGTTCGGTTCATCTGTTTGCAACTCGAACCTGGAAGAAGCGCCAAGTTGCTGCAATTCTTAGGTTATGTTATCTCCTCCCCACCTTTAGCTCCCCTCCCACCGCCAGCTCAGGTTTTGACCTTTCGGGACACCAGTACGTCTGTTATTGTGCAGTGGAGCAAGCCAAAGGAAGGCCAAGAGCCACTGGGTTATTACCTGTATTGCCGGGAAGTTGGCACAGATGAATGGCAAACGGTCAACAATAAGCCCGTCACATGTAATCGGTGAGTTAATGGGAGGCAGAAATCCACCCGTTTCTCATTTCGAAGAAAACTTGGCTCTACTCTGTCTGTGGACTAAAACTCAGGTACCCTTTGCAATTTGTACTTCTCTCAATTTTGCAATAGCGTTTTGGGAGAAAAAGGCATTCAACGCTGCAGAAATGAGGGGGAAATGGCCTCGAGTGCCATATTGTGTGGGCAAACATGATATAAACAAATAAAGGAACCATTGTGCGGGGCCCACACAATGACATACAAGTAAAACGAGCTTTCAGAATGCTATTGTGTTGTGCAGGTTGCTTGCAAAAGGATGCATATTAGGCAAAATGGCCCTCAAACTCCTGCACTGGGGGAAATGCACGTGCCACTGAATGGGAAAAGCAAAATCCTGTGCAAGGCTCATTTATATATTCAGTGGCCTTGAATTCATGTGTGATTGAAAAGAAAAAGCCTCAGTTTTTTGGATGAAGCAACGTGACAAGCAAGAACGAACCCTGTTCAGCGCTAACGGAGCCCGCTTTGCTCTGGGCAGCTCTGGCCGTGAGTGTCCACTGACCCTGCTTGCTGGATGGCCCCTGACAGATCCACCTCTCTGGGCTTGATGGAGGCAGGAAATTCCTTTTATGAGCAGTAACTTAAGACTGCTTTTATTTCGCCTTTCTGTTAGGTTTACTGTTCCAGGACTCAAAACCGGCAAAGAGTATGTCTTCTGTGTGAAATGTGTCAATGAGGCAGGTGTGGGTGACCCCTCCCCTGAATCTGATGCCATCCTTGTGAGACAGGCTATCGGTAAGTCCTCTCCCCCAACACACACACCGCACCCTTCCCCAAATGACAAGAGCACCTCCTTCCCTATGTGCCCTCGTGCCCCTTGAGATGTGAGGCGGAGGTCCTGCTCTGGGAACACTTGAAGGAGCTTCAAGTGTTCCTGCTCCGTACCCAGAGGAGGGCCTTCTCTGTGGTGGCACCCTGACTATGGAATACACTCCCCAGAGAGGTTCGCCTGGCACCGATGTCATATTCTTTTCAGCGTCAGGCAAAACCCTTTCTATTTTTCTGCTACTTTAATGTTTAATTGATTTTAACTGGGGTTTTCGTATATTAACTGTATATTATGGTTGGATGCTGTGGGGTTTGTTTTGTTCTACTTATTTATTGTAAGCTGCCCTGAGACGTTTGTGGGGGACAGGACAGAAAAGCTTTGAATGAATGAATGAATGAATGAATGAATGAATGAGTGCATAACAGCAACTGGGGTGAGAAGCCCCTGGTGCTGACCGGATGGTAAGCCGCCATTATCCTGCGATGTCTTTTGTCCGTAGCCTGCCCATCAGCCCCACGTGGCTTTGCCTTGCTGAGCTGCGGGAAGGACAACATGACCATAGGCTGGAAGCCTCCAAAACACAAAGGAGGCACCACCATCCTGGGCTACTTCCTGGATCAACACGATGCATCGGAAACGGACTGGCACGAGGTCAACCTTAAGCCAATCGCACAACGTGTTTATACGGTACGGAAGCCGTGGTCTCGTTCTGGCTCTGGCGCTGCTTCTGGGGATATCAAAGCACAGGGAACGCCAGCAGTCCCCCCTTCGAGGCAGAGAGAGCCTCGAACCGTGGCAGCAGAGCGTTACGCCTCAATTTGCCCAAATTCCTAACCCTACTGCTCACTTCACCATCCACAGTTTGGCAGAAGAGCAATAGGAACTAGACCAGTGCTCCAGTCAATTTCACTCCTAAAAGATAATCCTCCAGAAGTAGCGTCCAGAAAACACGTTACTTGCCATCTCCTATGCTCGATGGTTGTGAGAGTTGCATCAAAAGTTGCGGGTTCCTTTCAGGCTGCAGAGCTGGTGGTGCTTTGCGGGGTGGGGTAGTTTCAGCTCCCAGTAAGGTATGGCTGGCCCAGCAATGCAGCTTTTCCAGAAAAGGGCATCTTGACTTTGAAAAGAGGCTCTGGGAAATGCTTCACGTGCCTTGTGCTTCTGCAGGCTGCCGGCCTGACTGAAGGACACTTCTATGAGTTCCGCGGTTACGCCATGAACATTGTTGGCGTTGGGAAGGTCTCAGAACCCAGTGACCTGTTCAAATGTGAAGAATGGACGATGCCAGAGCCAGGTAAAGGCCCGTGGGGTTGCCATAAGGTAGAATGCAACCTGGCAACCAGCAGCCTGTTAAAGGGGCGGCATCTTTTTCTAGCCGGCCCATTGAAGACACTCTTTCCTTCCCAGGGTTTGAAGCAGCGAGGGCGGGAGGGAGGTGTGATAATGAAGCTGGGAGCACAGAAAGATCCTAGGACCTGAACATCCCATGTGATGAAGGGCGATCTGGGTGTCGGTCCTCCCCGCTCCGTTTCTTGCGTGTTCACCTTTGAACACCCCTTTGCGCTTGGGACAGGCCCCCCGTATGATGTCAGGTGTACGGAAGTGAGAGATACATCGCTGATGCTCCGCTGGGAGCCGCCCGTGTACACCGGAGCAGGCCCCGTCACCGGTTATTATGTGGAAGCCTGCGAAGAGGGATCAGACAGCTGGGAGCAGCTGAACAAGCAGCCAGTATCCAGCACACACATGAAGGTCTGTGTAGTATTTCCTGTGCCATGGAAAAATCCTGCACTGCAGTTGCTGTTTCATGCTGAGGCTGGTGGAAGTGAGCCTTCTGTGAGCCGCGGTGGAGGGGACCCAACCTCTGGCCGGCCAGAACACGTGGCCAGCACCTTGCATTCTGTTTGCAGGGTTACACATTGTGCAGGGGAGTCTGTCCCACACGTGCTGATTGTTTTCATTGTGTCATCACTTCAGCTGTAAGGTGGCCACTTAGGAAGCACTGAAAAAGGGGAAAACGCTATCCAAAAGAAGACAGAGGTTTCCTAAAAATCATATGCACTTGGGTGCCAGTGTGTTATAATTTAAGCTGAAATGCGGTTCATCTCACCATCATGGAGAATCTGGACAGCTTTGGTGGCTTCCTGTACAGCCGGTCTGGAAGCTGCGGATGGAAGTAGCACTTCTGGTTATTTATCTCAAATCTGGACTTGGAATGGGCTGCCCTCCAAAAAGGAGGCCTTCAAACAAGGCGGAAGAGGGCAGCCAGCCACCCTAGCACTGCCAGAAGGAATTTTAGTTGCCCTTGAAGGCTAGGAGCAATTTCTCAGGCAGAGCATTCTTGGCACCTCTAAAGGAGGAGTAGGCAAGCTCTTTTTACCTCCCTGTGGGTAATTGTTTCTGGGGAGTCTATGTGTCCGAGATGAGGGGGGCCAAAACCAGCTGGATGTCTGGGCTCTTTGCTCCTTGTGCCGCCATGTTTTCCTTCTCTTCCATCCACTCAGCATAGGCGGCGGCTGGGCATGGAAGGCCATCTACTCCTGGTAGGTGATCGTGTGGTAATATGTAAGAGGAGAGCAACCAAGAACAAGAAGTGTCTTTACAGAAGAAAGCCACATGTATCACATAGCCTAGTCCATTTCCTGGGCTAATATTCCCCATTGCTCCCCCCGCCCCACCCACCCACCCTCTTTGCCATTCTATACATATGTTAAAACTTGAGCTCCCTCCCAGCCGTCCTGTTACCAGCTATTTCTTGGTTTGTTTTCCATGGCAGCTGTCCGATCTAGAAACTGGAAAATGCCTCCTGTTCCGGGTGCGAGCCCTGAACAAGGCAGGGGTTGGCCCCCCGTCTCTGCCATCAGATCCTGTGGTAGTGAAAACCAAACCAGGTAAAAAGCTTTCGTCTCCCCCGTGCCACCTTTGGTCCTGTTCTCGCACAACACCTGCCTTCCTTGGTTAATTTTGCTCTGGCTTCTTGGTTTCTTTCTTTAGTACCTGCTCTTAACAGAGGCCAACATCTGCATGGTGGGAGGGCCCACCCCCAACATGGTGCCACCCATGTGTGCTGAGCTACTACCCCCAGCTGACATTGGTACAGGATAATGGGAACTGTAGTCGAACAAACCTGGAGGGTACCTGAATGCAAAAGGCTGGGGTAATCTTTGCTTGGAGAACAGTGGCCGTAGATAAGGTGAAAAGGGGCTCATCCTATAGAAAAATAATCCCCCTTTCCGTTTTTGTAGGCACCAGAGAAATTGAGGTCGGGGTGGATGAAGAAGGGTTCATCTACATGGCCTTTGAGGCTCCTGAAGTGGTCGACACCTCAGAGTTCATATGGTCCAAGGATTATGAAGGGCCCCCAAATCCTGATCGGGTTGAAATTGTGAGCAAAGGTGACAGGTAAGCTTGCGGCGTGAAGTTGAGCTATAGCTGCCAACATCTTTGCTGCTTGTGCTCCTGTGCGGTTCAGGGTCAACACTGAGCAGAGGGAGCTTTGTCCACAACGTTATCTGTGTGCCAGGAAAATACGCACAGTAGAGTAGAAAAGGTATCGGTGCGGACCCAGAAGCAAAAAGGAAAGCTGTCCATCCCCAGTGAAGCATGTGGGCTGCATCTTATCCTATCTGAACCCTTGGCCACCCCTGCTGTGCACCGGGGAGCAAGAACAGGCCTCTCTGTCCCGGCACGTCCAATTGCAGAGGCCACACACGAATCTCCAGAAGCGGACAAAAGGGGGAATAAAATGCATGTATGACGAGGTATGTGTACGTGAGTGTGTGCACGTGTGTATAAAGAGAGAGGGAGATGCGAATTTAGAGATGATGATGATGATGATGATGCAGCTGCAGCTGCGCTCCGCTGGTAAAAGGAAGTGCCGCAGCAGCTGGTGGGTCAAGTCTGAACGCCCAGGGTGTGCCATTTCAATGGAGAGGGGATCACGTTTTCCTGTTTAACCGTGAGCAGCAGTGTCCAACCCAAACAGGAGCTGCCTTGGGGAGGAGTGGCCACTGAGGGCACGGGAGGACTGCTCCGGCGCTGTGTGAGCAGCACTCCCCAAGCCAGGCGAGAGGCGGCGGCATCGAGACCCCTCCCGCAACCGCTGCATCTTGTGGTTGCGTCTGCAACCGCTGCTCCGGCTTCCACACTTTCAGAAGGCTCCCAGAGAACATTTGTAGCCGTGAGGGCAGGTCACTATAAGGGTCACCCACAAGGACTAGCAACGAACGGGACGTGCGCCTGTCCAAGCCCAGGATTCGCTGTGGAATAGTGAGATGACGCAGGCGGCGGACACGATCGCCCCACGCACCCTCTCCCCCCTCACAGAGCCCCCCTGCTCCTTGCCCTACCCCATGGGCTGAGGGCGATGAAGTGGGAGGGGAGATGGCGAGAGCGCCAGTGGAGGAACTCGGGCCGAATCTGACCAAACAAGGCTTAGTGCTCACTAACGGGCCTATTAGTGAGCAGAGCCGGCTGGTGCCGGAGGTCAGACTAGATGGCCCGGGAGACCCCTTCTGACTCGCTCTGTTTCTATGTTTCTATTCCATGGCAGTGAAGGTGACTCTTACTCCTGCTGCATCGTGTCCTCGGAGAGCCATCCAGCGCAGCAGTTCTGGGCAGTTCGGGGCCTTCTATGCTCTGGCCCCAAATAGATATCACTGAACCTTTGGCAGCCCGCTGTGACAAATTTGCAGGACACGTTGAGGGCAAAATTACTCGAATTCGCTCCAACTTGGCAGCACAGTTGTCCCAGCTCCATCAGCAGAGGGGTCCGGGGCACCGTCCAACTGTATTTTGTTGGATCAACCTCACTTATTGCAACCCGGCCATGTGGACATGGTGCTTGGGCAAGTCCAGTCCACCCCTTGTCTGCTCGATCCTCACCCATCATGGCATGGAGATCTAGGGAGGGGCTCCACAGCTGTGCCCAGGAGGCTGCCAACCCCTCCAAGGATGCCACTCCCCTTAAAAGGCAGCTGTGAGAACACCACCCCTGAGAAGCCAGGCCTGGGCCCAGGGGGTGCGAACAATTTTAGACCAATAGCCAGTATTCCCTTCCTGAGCAAGTTGGTCGAGTGGGAGGTAGGCTGGCAGCTCCGGGCACTTTTGGAGGAAACTGATTATCCAGACCCATCTCGACTGGGTTTTTGGCCTGGGTCTGGGACAGAGACTGCCTTGGTCGTCCTGCGGGGTGACTTTTTCTGGAAGAGAGATGGGGGAGTGTGAACATGTTGACTCTCCTGGACCTCTCAGCAGCTTTCGATACCATTAACCATCTTTAGTCATGGATTACTTTTTCAGTGGTTATTTATTGGTCATATTACTATGTTGTGTGTGGCTATATTTTATTATGAGATGGTTTATCTATTATTTTATTGTTTTATCCATTTTATCTGTTTTAGTCACTGTTTTATTTCTGTACTGTATGCTGTTCTAGCATGGTAAGCCACCCACAGAACCTTCAGGTTATGGAGCAGCACAGAAATGGAAATAAATAAACGAATGAATGACTTGCTTTAACAAACAAACACTTTCAGGAATGCTTTTTAGGAACACATTAATGTTTTCAGAAGCTGAACTGTGCTTTTGCAAGAACAGTTTGTACTTTTGCCGTGTTACTGTGGAATTGCCAAATGCACGGTCCTTAGAATCAATATGAAAGTCCGGCTTACCGTGTGGTTTGCATCTTCTCTCCTTTCAGGTCTAAGCTCATTCTGAAATATGCCACTGAAAGGGATCTGGGCACTTATTCAGTAGAAGTCACTGACACCGATGAAGACATCTCTGCCAGTCATGTCTTAACCCAGGAAGGTAAATAATATATCTATGTTGCATGTTTGAAGGTTCAGACATAATGTATTTGGTGACTGAATCTGTATCTGCACTTTGCATGACTGTCTTTCTACCCTCCCAGCAGTGAAGGCTCTAGCACTGACGAAGGCATGTCTGTCAGGCGTGATTTAACCCGGGGAGGCTGCCAGGGACCCCACTTTAAGGCTGGGGGAGAAATTAATGCAGCTTACATCTTACATAGTTTTGCATCTGTTAGGAAAAATAGCATTCACAAGTGCATTGTATTAGGAAATTGCTTGCAAAAATGCATGCAATAACTCAGGTATTGGTGGAATGTGCAGAAATACACTAAAAATTTCTTGTGCACATAAAAGGAAATGAAATTCAGATTAGAAAAATCAGAAGCCGAAAAAAGGCAAAGCTTTGTCTGTCCCCTCCTGGCATACTACCACAGGTCTGGCCTGTGTCTGGCCAGGCAGGTGGCAGGTTGCACACAGCTTCTCTTCAGCAGCCAGTAGAGAAAACTTGTCCCCATCAGCCGGGAAGACACTTTGCCAATATCATCTACTGATTTCCTTTAGCAAAAATCCAGGCAGCAATCCTATTATTATCCACTTGAAAAGCAGAATGACGTGAAAGATGCCTGCTCTTTCTTGCCACTGTGGAAGTGAATGGGTTGATCTGGATCGAGAACTTGGCATGGGGGTTGCCGGGACTTTGTCCCTCCCACTGTACGTGTGGCTCCTCTGCTCTAGACTGGGCCCCTCACTGGGAGGACAAGGGTTGAAGGTTCCTCCACCCCCGCGCTCGGGTTCTAGCCCTGACCGCTGTCCTGGCGTTTGTGCAATTATAAGCGAGAGGAAAAGCTGCACCTGCCGGGGCCGTCGTTACAGGAATGCCCTCACTGGGCGCACCCTTTCCTTTGGACAGTGTTCCTCAGCCCACAGCACCCCTAACGGAGTGAACGAAGCGAGGGGTGGCCCTATTTCTGCCTTCCCCTTGGGTCACTTCCAGATGAGGCATCTATGCTGCACTCCCTGCCTCGTTTGCAGAATTTTATGGGCTCGTGGGGAAGTTCAGTAAGCCTCGTCTTCAGTGGGTTGCTCTCCTGTATTTTCCCACTGCTTTTTACGGCCATAGAAATTCTGTGAATGGGGGACTCCCAGCCCAGTGTTACTTTCAGCATTATGGGCCCTCGTGGGAAGCACCTCTGGAGTCGCTTCTTTTATGCTCTCTGGGTTGGGGTGGCCATGATTCTTCTTTGCTTGAAGGGCTGTCCAGTGCAAGTCCAGTTTAAAGATAAAGAACCGTACGAAGGGGGAGCGGAAAGGACCCTGGAGTTGCCCATCCACCTGTAGGACCTGGACTGGGGAGGTGGGCACCTAGTCAGCCTTTCCCACCTGAATGAGATTGGAAATACTCGTTAAGGCTGATCAATGATACTGACCTACAATCCATGTTTATGAATATTTATTATCAGTGAATAAGTATGTTACACAAGGCCTTAAGCAGAAATAGTGAGTTGGAATGATATTCAGTCTAAGCAATCGGTGCTTTAGTATTTATATCTGAAACATCCGTGTATCTAAGGTTTCATCTTATTCAACAAAACACATTTGCTTTGTGTTTATTAGATGCCACAAAATCTTTTTAACAAGGGTGTACCTAGGGTGGCCAATGGCTGGAGGTTTAATACCACTAATGCTTCCTTTAATCATCTGTTTTGGTAATATCCATTAGCTAAGTCTTTTAGTATTGGAATACACTTTAGTATTTATTGGGGCATATGCTATTTTAAATTATGTAACTGCTTCTAGAAAGAATGCATGACAATGTAATGAATTTTCCATCTTTTTTTGACAGTTAAAAGACTAATGCCAGGCTAAGATTTTGGTGCCAGACTAAGACCTTTTTAATTAAAACTTATTTTAATGGTTAAATTATTAATTGTTAAATTAGGATTTAAAATTTTTAGCAGAGAATACACTGGGAGGGTTTAAACGATTTTTTTTGTTTTTTTGTTATATTATCATTATGTATGTATGTATTTATGTATTCTTTGTGAGCTGCCCTGAGGCTTTGTTGCGATGGGGGGGGCATAGAAATGTTTTAAATAAATAAATAAATGAGATGCATTGTGCTTCACTTTTCAGTATAGCCAGTATTTCTAAAAGTGTGTCTATACACAGGCAAATTTCCAGCCTCTTCAGTCCTCTTTTTATATGATGCATTTATTCTTTTCATTTTCTCCATCCAGCTCAGGAGATGAAGGGCCCTTAACTCAGACACATTCATATGTTCCAAGACCTGCTACTCCCCTTCACATTCCTAGATCTCACCAGCAAATTTTTCAAATTACAAGTCCTTGGTTTTCCTGTCATGAACGGTCCTCTTCTGTGTTGCTCTATAGATACAGGGAAACAAGCTTGCATAACTAATATCCTCAAAATGTTATTGCAAATGTAACCTCAGTTTTTTCTCTAGTAATAATGGGTTTGCATCCTCGACTGGATCCCGTTGGATCTCTCTAGGCTCAGGTCAAGTGGACTCACTGCTTCCATCCCAAATATTTGCTGCTCTTTGAGGTGGGATAGCAGCACGATGCCTCAAAACTGTTTGTGCTGGGAATTCTCTATCTGGAAGCTCCCTGAATCTAACGCTCGTTTTTCTTTACATTTTTTTTCCAGAACTGGACAAGCTACGAAAGATCAGCCATGAAATTCGCAACCCATGTAAGTTCCTGTGAATAATTTTCAAAATGACACACTGCTTTCTTGTGTCAACAGTATTTTAAAATAGACGGGGAATCCTAGAAGATGTTAGTCTATTCAAAATTTGAATATTTTAGATATTTTTATCATGGCTTTTACATTTTTGTAAGCGTCCCTGGAAATTTAAATCAAAGGGAGGTATGAACTCCTTGAATAAAGCGAACAAGCTCAGTGATTCTGTCATCCAAATGGGATCCTGTAATGGGAAGTAGGTGTTCTTTCGTGAGCCGAGACCATGCTGAGCTCACCCTGCCACTCTGGATTCTAATAACCCCATTCTGATTTCCCCAGCTTTGAGAACCTGCCTTGTTTTCTTCTTCTTTCTCTTGCCCTGCAGTGATTGAGCTGATATCTGGGTGGAACATCGAGGTTCTGGAGAAAGGGGAAGTGCGCCTGTGGCTGGAGGTGGAAAAGCTCTCTCCAGAGGCTGAGCTGCACCTGCTTTTCAACGGGAAGGAGCTTTCAAGCACTCCGGTGAGTTTCCCGTGCTTTGGCACAGGCAGAGAGCAGGCCTTGGTGCTGCTAAGACAAGGTGGCTTCTTCTTGCTGGGACCCACCCCCAAGAGGGGCCGCACCAGGCTCTCTCTTCTCAGGTGTTCAAGATACTGGCAAGGTCCTTTTCTTATTTTGGAAGGCTTTGGGTTGTGAACTGAGGTGGAGGATGGGGGTGGGGACTCATTTATTTTACTATTTTTAATGGAACTTATATGCTGTGTTTCCACCCAAAAACAGTACTCAAGGCAGCTAAAATAAAAACCAGATTAAGAACAAGATCTTAATTAAAGCATGGCATGAAAACAAATAAGGTTGCAATCTAATTGGTGTGTTTCCAAGAGTGCTGGCTTGAAGGATTAGGGGCATCCCATGCAGGCTGTGAGAAGCGGCTGCCTTGACCTCCCCCTCCGTGCTGTGCTCTCCCTGCATGTTTGCTAGACGGTCCTCTTCTAGATGGCCATGCCAGAGACATTTTAGCAGAAGGAAAAAGAACGTGGATGGCCTCAGAGCACATCCCGTCCCTGCTTCTCTTCCCCTCCCTGCCCGCTGGGACATCCGCTTTAGCCTTGCTGCAGCACTGAGATCCTGACCTCACAGAAGCAGCCAGCCTGGCTCTTTCCATGTACCCGTTTATTTATTAGATTTATATCCCACCTTTTTCTTTTTTAAAGAACTCAAAGCAGCTTGCATCATGCTCCTCCTCCTGCTCTCAGTCTTACGCCCACAAGAGCAGCCCTGGGAGGGAGGCTGGGCCAAGAGTCCGTGACTGGCCCAAAGTCACCGATGGCTCCATGGCTGAGCGGAGACCAGGACCTGGATCACCTGGATCACCTTTGCCTGGATCACCTTGGCTTTTTGTGCCAGTTGTGCAGGCAGAGCTCGGGTTCTGAGCTCCGAGGGCGCAGCAATGCTTCTGACCCAGCTCTCGGGCCTGAAGTGTCCCTCACTGTGTCCTGCGGTGAGAGCCGAGAGGTACAATGCACCGTGCACTTGCTTTCCAAAGAATGCTTCCTTTGCTCACAGCTAATTTTGTCCCGCTTTTGCAACAGACACACAAGATCAATTTTGACCGAGCGAATGGCCTTGTGGAACTGATCATCCAGGACTTTTGTGAGGATGACAAGGGGACATACACTGCTCACCTAAAGGATGGCAAAGCTGAAAACCAGTTTACTTTGGTGCTGGTTGGGGATGGTAAGCACAGGAACGGACATGCTGGCAGGAGGCTGTTTCTAAAGCAGGCCCCACCATTAGGCAGTGAGAGCTAGTGGCTTGGGCATCTGGTTTTGGGTGCAAGGAAAGGGCACTGGACGTTAGCGACCAAATCTATTGTTGCATTTTTACTCCCAGGGAGCACAGAGAGGTACTTGTGGGATTTTCCTCCTCGGGGGCAAAAATAACTTCAGCATTACCTTGATTTGGAAGTGTGCCTGTTGACATAACAGAGAAAATAATTCGGTTTCTGGATTTACCTAATTTTGCATTTTTAGACTGATACATGACTCAAAACTCTCCCAGAATTTACACTAATTTTTACAAGGGATCTCTCCAATCAAAAAATTCATGTATTAGGGACATGTAGGGACAAACATTTATTAGTAAAAAGGACAAAAAGAAGGTGTTCTGTGAGGAGCACGAGCAAACTAGGATGCAAAAATACATGAATTAGAGGAAATACACACATAAGCACGTACAAATTTTCATGCAAATTTTTTTTTTAAACTTCTTAGAATTCAGCATGAATCAAATCTGAGTTTAGAACAATGAGTAATGGAGTGAGCAATGTGTAACTCCAGACCAACTGTAAAAGCTCCGTGTCCATGTCTTTATGGCACAGACCCAGCTGGAAAACACAGAGACCAGAATATTTGGGAAAACCATTGATACGGTTAAAATATGAAATCCCAGCATTAACCTTCTTGATTTTTCCTTATTTGATCCAATGCTGTCTTCCCTCTTCTAGACTTTGATAAACTGAAAGCAGAGGCTGATGCCAAAAAGAAAGACTGGAAAAGAAGAAATGGTAAGAGAGCCTGAGATACAGCGTCCCTGCATGTCTCAGAAAACACCTCCCTGGCCAAGGAATGGCAAGCATCTCATGGAGCCGGGCGGGGCTTGTGCAGAGCAAAGCTGTGACAAGTAGGATGGCTGGAAACTGGCCGAAGGGTGTGTCCAAATGGAAGGTGGAAGATTTTTTTTAAACCCCTTTTGAACAGTGCAGGTTACTTTGAAGATGGCCCCAAACCAGCAACAAGATTGGTTCGATGGATTTCACAGACTCCTGAAGCGATGCATAGATATCCCACCATTTTTCCGGCAAGCTGACACAAGCAATCCTCTTCCTCCCCACTTTATCCTCACAATGACCCTGTGAGGTAGGCTAGACTGACCCAAAGCCATCCAGGCGACTTCATGGGCAAGTGAGAAGTCAGTGCTGCTCCCTCCCAAGTCGCAGCCCAGCAGTAGCCAAACGGTCACCTGTCCTTCCTGAGGAGGTGGACACAGGAGGTGAACGAGGAGCCTGCAGTGGCTTCCTTTGTGGTCCTCTGCTGTGCGCCTCAGCCAGAGGGGGAATCGGGGGGTGCCCTTCTCCGTCTGCACTCAGCTTGGCCCCACCAATGAATTCTCCAGGGATATGCATTTTAGCTGTGATCTTCCCACGCAGAATGCAAGAAGAGCCATGCTTAAGAGCTTTTTGCAAAGAATTCCTCCTCCGCGTTGTTTTGAAAGGCATGGCGTGAGGAAAGGCTGCCGTTCCTTGCATCCTGGCATCCTGTCTAAGATGCCTTTATCCCATCTTCACACCCCACCAGCGTCTCTTTCAGAAGGGTTTCCAGTGGGACGCTTCCAATTCGCATGCTGTTACAGTCGGCCAGGGAGCACTGACTGCCCCAAAGCATGCGGAAAATGTTCGGGACCACCTTGCGGTACCGCTTTTGGAAAGGTGAAGATGGAGACCGATCTTGAAATTCTTCCAGGGTCAAGTGAGCCCTGCAGCCCTTAGCAGCCTTTGCAAGACTTCTGTACAACTTTCCTTTTCCATGATTGTTTTTCTACCCCAGCTGGAGGCGTTGTGCTCACTGAACCCCCATTCATGCCGAGCCACTGGCAAGGAGTAGGGTGAAGAGAAAGGGCACAGAGGGCAAGAGAGAAACAGAGCAGCAGGCCAGCTGCAGGCCTGCCAAGCTTAGCTCTGCTTTGCCGCCAGGTGGCGTGCCAAGGTGGCCAAGATGTGCTTCTCTCCAACCTACAGGCCCCCATTTCATTGAACAGCTGCAGTGGAAGGTTACTGAGGACTGTGAAGTGTGGCTAACCTGCAAGGTAAGCAGCATTCTCCCACCTGCTGGCATCTTGGCAGGCGCTGGAGGGAGTGGGGGCTGCGGACAAAACATTTCCATGTCTGATTAGCGGATCCTGTCCCTGTTGCCTCATGGACCCTGGCAATTTATGAATCACCCAAAAGGGGAAAATGCATCGCCCAAAAAGAGGAGTGAAGGAGAAATGAGCTTCCGTAAACGTTGCACAGGCTAACTGATAGGCAGCGATGCAAATGTATAGTTATTATAATTTGCAGATGACACAAAACTGGGTGAGAAAGCTAATACTCTGGAAGACAAATGAGATTCAAGGTGATCCTGATAGATTGGAGTGCTGGGCTGAAAACAACAAAATGAAATCCAGTCGGGGCAAATGTAAAGTTCTGCTCCTAGGAAAAAAACCCAAATGCATTGTTACAAGATGGGGAATACCTGATTCAACAACACCACAAGTGGGAAGGAGCTTGGAATTATTGTAGATCACAAGCTGAATATGAGTCAGCAATGATGTGGCTGCAAAAAGGGCAAATGCTGTTTTAGGCGGCATTCTGTGAAGTGCCACTTCCCCCTTACTCAGCACTGGGTAGGCCTGGGTAGTCCTGTGGCCAGTTCTGGGCACCACAGTTTAAGAAAGACACAGACAAGCTGAGAAGGGTTCAGAGGAGGATGCCAGAGATGATCAGGGGACTGGAAACAAAGCCCTGTGAGGTGAGCTTGAAAGAACTGGGCCTGTTTAGCCTCAAGAAGAGAAGACTGAGGGGAGATGTGATAGCACTCTTCAAGTACTTGAAAGAGGAAAGACGGGATCTCTTCTCCATCGTCTATCATGCACATGGCGGGCATGTCGTGAGCGGAGCCGGCTGGTGCCGGAGGTCAGACTAGATGGCCCAGGAGGCCCCTTCTGACTCGCTCTGTTTCTGTGTTTGTATCCCAAAGTGCAGGACATGGAATAATGGGCTCAAGTTACAGGAAGCCAGATTCTGGCTTGAGAGCAGGACAACAATGGAAACCATGCTCTAGGGAAGCTGTGGACTGCCCCACACTAGAGGCATTCGAGATGCAACTGGACAGGCATCCCGGAGGGACGGTTTAACGCGGTGTCCTGCACTGGGCAGGGGGTTGCCCCCGATGGCCCTCTGCCCCCTTCCAGTTCTGCCCTTCTCAGATGCTATGAAATAGACATGCCATCCATCTCCCCGTAGTATGGAAGTCTGACCTGGGCCACCAGTGCCTCCTGGGGCGTTTCTTTATTCCACGCATTTTTACACAGCATTTAGTGGAAAGGCATTTGGAGCAGCTGACAAGAATCATTAATTGCAACCATCCTGGCCATCAGACTTGCCATCTAAAAAGACACAAGGAAAGAGATGGGTAGGGAGGAGGAAAAAGGCAAGCAAGGAAGGGCTCATTTCTGCATTGCTTCCCCTTCGCCGCCTTCTGGTAAAGGCTGCTCTTCCCCAACAGGCGGCCAACATGAAGAAAGACAGCACCTTCAAATGGTTCTTTGATAACAAAGCTCGCTCAGATGGTCAGTATGATCCTGCAACAGGCGTCGGAATTCTACGGATCAAGAAGGTGAGCGGCATATCAGAGACTGCTGGGCCTGTAACGTATGGCAGGGCAAGGCTGAGATGGAGAGGAGGGCATCAAAAGATATGACTGATTGACAGAGCCACTATGTGTTTCCCTCTGCCTGTGTCCTTTAAAGTTGCACAGCAGAGAGAAATTCAAAATCCACAAGGGTCGCTTTCTCTGCATGACCATGACCCTCATACTAAGGGGCAAGACTCACTGGCAGATTCTCTCCTATTCTGGAGAGAGGCCCAAGGCCTGCCGAAAAAGCGGCTGCAGTTGCTTTGCTGTACTCAGGTAAGGCGACTTACCCCTCCGGCCAATGGTAGGGAAGAAATCAGTTGGCTTTGCATTTTAATGCAAATGTATCAGACTTCGTATTTTTGAGTCAAGACCAAATTGAAATCAGTTATCTGCAGACATTCATGTTGCAGCGGAGTTGTCCAATAAAAGGTGCATAAAAGTGCATGCATGAGTGAGAAAGACGTGGGCACAACATGTGTTGATTATTGCATAAATAATTGCACATATTAAAAGAAATGCATATGAATTTTCACTTGATTTTATTTTAATTCTCAACTTTCAGGATGATCCAAGCAAGACTGGAAAAATGAAAAACTGAGAGGAATAGAAACATTAATCCAGCCAACCCAAATTGGCTGTCCAGATATTTTGGAATACAGATTGTCCTCTCTGCCCAATAATAGTCCATAATCCAGCTATCACAGGCATGAGAGCCCCCTAGAAATGATGAGCAAGAACCCCATTTTCTGTTCCACTCCAAAGTTGGTGGATGAGGAATAATACGGTACCCCAGCCATCTGTACTCAAGGGAGGATGCCAGCTCCTGTAACCCTTTTCTGCCGTGGTCGAGGCCGAGGCAGCTGCGTGCCGCCTCCGTTACGCCTTGGTCCATCCTGCTCGGCATCAGCCTTCCACAACAGGGCGCCTTCCGGATGTGTGGAAGCACAGCTCTGGCCATTCCCAGCAGCCACCTGGGGCGCACCAGGCCAAGGAAGGCTGGTCTGTGCTGAAAGGCAGTGGCCTCTCCAGATGCTCAGATGAAGGTCTTCCTCAGCCGTATGTGGAGACGCCAAGGACAGAATGTGGGGCTGCCCCCGCCTCTCAGAGGCAACCGCTTGCAGCGGTGGCTGCACAGCCAGTCCTGACACGGCATTTAGTCCGTGGAATCAGCGGACACTCTGCGGGTGTTCATCGTTTTCTCTTTTTTTCTTTGATTATGGTTATGATTTTTTCTTATGATTATGGTTGATTATGGCTGCCCATCAACAGATGCTGCACAGCTGCTGACAGACTTTCCATTTACTTATTTCTGCGTACTTGTCTTGTTAGATTGCCAAAGAGGATAAAGGGATGTACAAAGCTGTGGTTTCTGATGAGCGAGGCCAAGATACGACTCAACTGGACCTCACGAAGGAAGGTATGCCTCTCTTTGCTCGTTGGCGTACTCTTCCCTCCTTTGCACTGGGCTCAGTGAGAGTTCCTTCTAGGAAAGTGAGCGTGGGACGTCACCGTTAAAGGCCAGGCTGCCTCTGAGCCGATTCTGAGCCCAGGGATTCACTCTCAGAGCCAGAGCTGAGGCGAACCCTTGGCCTGTTCATGCACAAATCCACTCCTGCTCGTGGCTTTCTCCGTTTCAGCAACTTGCGCTCTGTTAGATGGAAAGGTCCCTTGTGGCTGCTGCCATGAAACAACTGGGAATCAGAAATCCTTGCAGATCTGCCTGCAGGGTCTGATCTAGCTTCTGCCCACTCCTGGCATGAAGGAATGCTGGTCAGATTTCCGTCCTCTTTGCACACAAGCTGCTGAGAAGGAGATTTATTATCCATTTGATTTATATCCTGACTGTTTTCTTTTTGCGAGGAAGCTGAGGAAACACACACTCTCCCTCCTCTCCATTTTACCCTCCCAGCTTGGTATGTTAGAGAGAGGCAGAGGCTGCCCAATTGGATTTCCCCAGTTCTAGTCCAGCAGGCCAATCACCTCCCCAAATTCCTCTCCTGTGCGCGGAGGGCTCTGGGGGCCCAAGGGAGCACTGGCACCACCCAGGCTCGGCCGAGCAGGCTGACCAGGCCTGCGATTCTGGGCCACTTAGCACCAGCCCAGTGGCTCCCGTGTCCTCAGGATGCCGCCCCCTTGGCGGTCTGGGTCGCTGAACCTGGGCTTCTTGGCAGGGCTAGTTTTCAGCACCACGGATAGCTCCGTGAGAGGTCGGGCTGCAGTTCAGAGGGGATGCACTGCCCCTACATTGTTGGAGTCACCAGGTTCTACCGCTTAGCCCTCCCTGCAGGTACGCCGCGCCGGAGAGGATGTGCAAGGTGACCCTTTCCCTCTTGCACTAGGTGACCCTTTCCATCCCGCTCCTCGCAGGACTGTTGCTCCTCTGGGAATTCCCAGACCACCCTTTCATGCAGTTTCCCCCCATTTGGAAAAACTCAAATAGCTCTCCTGAGGCTTAGTTACAGGCAGTAAGAGGTTTAAACCCAGGTGGGGTGGGGGGTGGGGCTCAGGGCCACTTGCCCTGAGCCCACCCCTCTTGTCTTGGGCCTTGTCCACCTCTGGGAAGTGGCCTCCAAGTCCTTTTCTGAAATGGAATGTGGCCCTCAGCCCGAAAAGGGCTTTTCATTGCCCTGAATTCCATGAGCTCTAAATGACACAGGTGGTTCTCATTCAGGAATTACTGAGTCAAGCAAGTTATTCCTCTAATATACTTCCAAGGAGTACCTGGGTTACTGCAGCACAGCTTGAAAATGTTGCCAGCCCTGGTTGCTTGGTCTTTATTTATTAGAGTTATACTCTGCTTTCTCCTTAAAACAAACTCAAAGCAGCTTGCATCATTCTCCTCCTGCTGCTCTCAATTGTCTTATTTTTATCACTCCTCGAATGCTTTAAATTGTGTTTTTCAGCCTTTGATGACATCCTCAAGGAACTTGCCCGGATCAGCGGTAAGTTGCCTGCTCCAGCACCCGCGTTCCGGTGGCCATATTATGGCATAAAGGATGCAAGTCAGCGACGTGATCATTCTAAAAAGACATAACTGACATTTTTAAAAAAGAGGAAGAGCCAAAAAGCGGGGGAGGCTGTTTGTTTTTCTCACGCTCATCCTCCACTTTCCGATCCTCTGTTTAGTTCTGTTGGCGTCGCCTCTGAAAGTCCAACCTACTGTGGAAGGCATCAAGATCTACAGCGAGGTGAAGTACTATACAGATGCCATGAATGCCACCTGGTATCACAAGTACGTCTTCCCAGAGTGTGTTTGGACGTCCCCAGCATAACAAATGTGTCCTTTCACAGAGTGCAGGAACACGCACAAGTGACAAAGCGGAAGAACTCGGGGAGCAGCTTGTTGTGGGACCATTCAGTCCTCCCCATGGCGAAGAAACTCCTTACGCACGCACGCACGCATGCACAGAGGCAAATGTTCAAATACCAGAGAGAAATTTTGGCTGTGGAAAGGGGTAAACAGGAAAAACAAGAGAAGGCAGCACCGCATGCATTCGAGAATTCCCAGTAAAACTCAGAAAAGCCACAGTATCTTAGATAAATGTTACCTCCAGGAGTAGAGTCTGGGGTTCAAAGCATCAACAGCTGTTTGCAGAGAGGGAGCATCCTCAGCTTCCTAATTAGGTCTGGTTTGCAAAAGAGGGAGTGAGCATGTGCTTTTGCTTTAGTGGGAATCAGAGCTCAGTAAAACCAGCCCCTTAGCAAGGACTGGTCATTCACCTTGTGGTGTGGGACCCTTCCATTTTGGAGGTCAGGGGTCTACCAGGCAAACCGGAAGATTACTGCATGGCCGGGCTCAGCTTCTTAACAAATCTGCATTTGAATTACTGCATAGCTGGGCAGTTTAAACTGGACGACCCCATGTGTAATGATACTTGTGTTCTGGATGTTGTTTGGGAGAATGCAGGGTGTGACTTGGCCGCTTGCCGTTTCCTGACAGGATGCCAAAGGATCAGATGATTGAGAAGATGCTCTTGTGCCATGTGAGAATAGAGGAGCTTGTCACACATCTAGTCTGAGAGCCGTGAACTGTGCGTTTTAACTGATCAGTCAGTTGGCTGAATGGCAGATGGAATCAGTGAAAAATCAATCAGTCCTGACTGAAGATGGGCCTGGCACTGAAGGGGTTCTTTGTCACCCAGGGCCGATATGCTAGTCAACAAATGCTTTTGCAGGCATTTTAAGAGTAATCAAGTGCTCTTATTTGCATTCAGTGACAAGCGCCTGTCAGGAGGGGACCGATTGAAAATAGGAACCACCATGGATCAGGTCTGGCTACACATCTTGGATCCCAAAGAATCCGACAAAGGCAAATATACCTTGGAGTTGTTCGATGGGGAAAAGCCACACAAGCTCTCAACCGACCTGTCCGGGAAAGGTAAGCAGCTGGCTGGCTGTTGCTTATTAGATCACTGTTGGCTCCCCAGTCATTCAGAATTCATCTTCTCTCGGCAACGTGCGCCTGCACATCAGCACTCCCAGAAAATCATTGCAGCGGGCAGCAGGCATGGGTGTTCTGCCACAACATGCAGAACGAGCATTACTGCATGTTCACCCATGGCTGTTCGTTTGAACATCTACAGGGTTCAGCTGCCCATTTCCTAACGTTGAGCTGCAAAGAAATGACCCAGGAAAACTAAGGCCGTGGTATGAAGACCCCAGAGCAGCGATTGCACTGCAACTGGCAGGTCTGGGTCCAGCTAGCGCCTTCGCTCAGACTGCCTGGGAGGTGCAGGCAGGCCATTCTGAACTGCAACTGGAAGGGCAGGATCTGCGTGCAACTGAAACACTGGAAGGGCACCAGTTAGCAAAGCAGTGGGGTGGCATCCGCATTAGAGAAACGGGAAACCGTTACAGGCATCCAAGCCTCTAGCTAAAGGTGATGGCAGCCTTGATGACCCTGATTCCATTGCAAAATAGTAACTGCCCTGGCCTTAGAAAATGACGGAGGAGGTACCACCACTTCCTTTCGGTTCAGCACTCGATTAAACTTGCCCTGCTTGCAATCCCAAATGCAGATGGGAGCACGGGCTTTTGAAAAAGGTCCACGAACTCCCAAACTTGTGATTGCAGTTTTCGGAAAATATAAATTTACTTATTTTATACTGTTAATTTTAATTTTATATTATTATGTTTGTATCTCAGTGTATTTTTTGTATTTTTGTATTTAGTGGTAATTTATTATGTTCTATTGTATTTCAATGTATTTTATTGTGTTGTAAGCCGCCCCGAGGCTTTGGCAAGGGGCGGCATAGAAATGTTATAATAATAATAATAATAATAATAATAATAATAATAATAATAATAATAAATGATTGTGTTTTACGCAATCTGAGTGGAGAGGAAGTCTATAATTTTGGGAAAGGCACATAAAAATATACAGTTTTCCCATTCAAACTGTATACTTTTCCTGTTGGAATGAAAAGAAAGGCAAAAACAGGTTGCAAACAGGAATGGGAGTGAGACAAACTGAGCTGAGGGGTTTGCTGAGAGAATCTCCATGCCTCACCCATTTGGGGGGCGGGCGGTTGGGGGTGCGCCTGCCCTTTCTTGGTTCAGATTTGGGAGCAGCAGAAACAGGCCACGGCCAACAACCTTACCAGCTGGGTCTGTATGTTCCTGAAAACCTACAGAAATAAAATATTATTGATGAAGCAAGTAGAGCTAGAGTGGGGTTAGAAAGTTGGACTGCGACCTGGGACGTCTGGGTTCTAGTTCCCATTCAGTCATGAAACTCACCGGGTGACTTTGGACCTGTCACTTAGTCCTAGCTTGAGCTACCTCACTGGGTGGTTGTTGGGAGGAAAAATGGACCTATGTACACCTCCTCACATTCCTCATAAGAGGAAAAGGGGCAGGATATAAATGTAATGTAACAATAATAGTAATAGTATTCATAGAGTAGAGATCAGGGTTCCGAACTCTTGTATTCACCAGTTGTTGTTTTGGCATTTTAGCAATAGAAACAGTCATGGTGCATTCTGTCCAATGTTCTCTCATTCATTCATTGCAGCGTTTGATGATGCGCTCGCTGAGCATCAAAGGCTCAAGTAAGTTTTTGTCTCCTAAAGCTCTTTTAAATATAGATTTGGTCATTCATTCGAGGATCAACATATCCCTCCCTCCCAGATTTTGTAACCTACTGGGCCTATTCAGTAAGATTAGCGCAGTGCCTGTGTGGTAGATGAGGTGCCATGGAGATTGACTGATTGATTTCTTCCCTTGTGGAACCCAGGGCAGCCCCATGTGGTCCCAGGTGGGCTCCCCTCCAAGCTCAGGCCTGTTGCCCACGCTGGGGATGTGTGGCTTTGTAAATACTACAATGTTAATTGTGAGGGATTTTTGTTACAGATTTACGATGGGACTGCTTTTTCTTATGGATGAACTAGCGTGTGGGGTAGCAGTTAGGGTGTAGGGCCTAGACTGGGGGACCAGAGTTCAAATCCCTGTCTAACCACAAAGCTGATGGGGTAGCCAAGGATGTTGGCCTCCCTACTGGCCAGCCTATCCCTCTTTGGAAGGCAAAAATGTCTTCAAAGACCAAGAAATCTCATCAGCCATTGTTGTGAGATGCTGCCCCTCAGGCCTTTATTAGGAGTTCTCAGAATCTCTGAAGAACAGACACTTTTACAAGAATGAGAAGAGCACTTGGAAAAATATGAAGGCAGAAGTAACATTTGATAATGAGCAAAGGTTTCTGGAGAAAAGCAAGGCAGGCTCCTAAATTTATTTGATGACTTTACTTACAAAATTTATTTGATGAAATAAATTTCAGAGCAGCTTCCCTTCAGCAACACTTAGTGATCACGTTGGAAGCACCGTGACCTCCTCCCATCTCTCTGAGACCCAACGCCTTTCAAGCTTTAGCATGGTCACTGTTAGCCTTGCATGAACCTAAATTTCAATATCCTGGAAGAAATCTCAAGACTTCCATGTTTCTCTCTCTCCCTGCTTTTCAGCCTGACCTTCCTCAGTGGTTTGTCATGTTTAATTCTTATTCAATTTTTCATTTTAGGCAAGCAGCTATGGTGGAAGAGCGTGAGTATATAAAGGAACATGTGTGTGGTGGAACCCCTCTGCATCCAAGGCTCTTGTCTGCCCCTTATTGCATTATTGCCCCCCCCCATTTCCTGAGTGGTGGTGGTCATTCTACTGGACTTAGTTCCCTTTGGATCTGAGTGCCTTAAGGTGTCTTTTTAATACAGTCTACAGTTACCGATATTCAAACAGAACATCTGGGAAGCAAACAAAGATTCCTTCAGTGGCAGCAAACCCCCAGAAAGCACCCTGCACAAGGCCAGAGACTCTCCTCCCACAACCAAGCCTGAGCCTCCAGTCCAGATAACTTCAGCTAGAAACTCCAGGACAACATTCCCCAGCTGAGCGCCTTCCAAATATGGTGGACTAGTGGCCACGCAGCCTCCTGGGAGTTGCAGCCCAGCTCAGCTGGAAAGCACCAAGTTCTGAACAGCTGCTTTAAGCTCAGACCTCAGGCTTCTTGCTGTCCCTCTGCCCCTTCTCACTGGCTAGAGAGATGTCATCTTCCCCAAGTTTTGGGGTGGGTGGCATTCCAAAATGAGGGAGAGATTCCCAGCTTTACAGGGCTGTCTCTGGTCATCCACTCTCTTTTGTGTAGATCAGCTGATTCTAAAATGATGACATTGGAAGGAACCTTCTGCTAGTACAGAAGATCCACCGCGAATGCATTCGTGATGGGAAGCCATCTGACCTCTGCTTAAAAGCCTCTAGTTAAGGGCAGTTCCCCACCTTCTGAGACGCTCTGTCTGTGCCACTGCCTCGCCTATCAGCCTTCAGCCTAACCAAGAGTTGTAATTCTACTAACATATAAGAGAATCAGGCTTCTGATTCTAATAAGAGAATTAGGATGGGTTAGCAATTGAATAAATAATGTTGCTCTTTGTTCTTCTGCCAGGCCGAGCCAAAGTTGTCCGTGGCCTTCCTGATGTTGCCACCATCATGGAGACTAAGGTAATGCCACTGTTAAGGACAGGGTCTTTCCATGTTATTAATGGGGGAAGCCATATCTTGGTCCCAAAGTTGCACAGAAGAAACTCTTATGCATTGCATTTCTGCTAAAGATACAAGCCCCATTTCCCTTTTTCCCTGCCCTGCCTCACAGTAACAAGATCTTAAAGCTTCTTTGATATTTCTCTCTCTCTCTCTCTCTCTCCCTCTCTCTCTCTCTTAATATCTCTCTCTGTGTGTGTGTGTGCATGTGTATGTGTGTGTGTGTGTGAGAGAGAGAGAAGACAAAGGCAACACAGTTTTTCTACATCCCCCCTTGTCTCCTCTGTGGATGTGGTGTGGCATTTCAAGAAACTGCTCCCTCTTTATCAGTGGCGTGTGGGTCTGTGCTATTGATAATTGGCTCGGAGGTTTCCCCCTCTCATGGGGAACCTGGCATGCACAGCTCCAAGAGGAGTCTTGGCATCCACACAATTAGCTTAGGGTCAGGCCGGTTTCAGATGTATCTAGAAACTGCGGTTCATCTTTGTGTGTACTGGAGTGCTTCCTGATTCACAGAATTCATAGGTGGTCCATATCTTATCCTCTACTCATAAACTTCCCGTGTGTTCCCACAGCTTCTTCTGTCTTTTCTCTTATTATGTAAAGCCCACTAAGGGCTAAAAGAAGGGGTAGCTGCACAAGACTTTCAAATTGTCTTTCTTCATCAGGCCTGAATTTCTAAAGCTAATCAACAGTTTGCTTGCTTGCTTGTTTGTTTTTGTGAAACAGACGTTGTGCTTGACGTGCATCATATCGGGAGACCCTTACCCAGAAATCACGTGGTACAAGAACGAAAAAGTCATTACATTCAAAGATCGGTACAAGATGGAGGTGAAAGGGACCGTGATCACAATCACCATCGAGAATGTCACTGGCGAGGATTCTGGGAAATTCAGCATCCTCGTCAAGAACCAATGGGGCTCTGAAACGGGCAGGGTTACTGTCAGCGTGTACAAACGAGGGGAGGAGCCGAAGGAACTGAAAGAGGAGCTGGCCTTGATGAAAGCCAAGCCTTAGCCCCACCTTGCTTCCGCCCTGAGCTCACCTGCAGGGCACACACAGTGATCACTGATGAGCAGAGTTTGGCTTCTTCCTCTGAGTACAGACTGTTTCTCTCCCCTGCTACCAAATGGCCACCGTGTGCCAGTGCTTCCGGAGCAGACTGGCTGAAGCCCGCACATTTCTCTCCCTAGGAATTAAATGCTAGGGAGGAATAATTCCTCAGCTATGCATTAGGACTTCTGTTGCCATTAGCAATATCCTGCCAGCATTTTCTGGCATAGTATGGATCTGTGTGACCTGTGTGCACATTCGCAGATTCCCACTTGATGTGGCAGTTCTGTGGTGATGAGCCTGCATGTGTGAACCATCCCAGGCAGACAAAATAGAAAATGGTCTTTAGAGCCTGGAGTAAGAGCGAGAGTGAGAGATATGCAGAAGCACTTGTATCTCTCTGCAGGGCAGACATAAGCCCGGTCTGAGCTACGCACCAGGATATTATTTAGTTTGTTCAAGCTGACATGATGGGTTGGTTCATAAACAGAGTCCTCAAATCCACTGCAACACAGATTATTCTGTTATTTTATCCCGTCTTTCAAGGAAAGCACAGAAGCACTGATGATTCCCTTTCCCAGTTTTTCCTCCACAGCATCCCCAAAAGATAGCTTAGGCTTAGAGGCAGCATCGGTCCCAAGGTCACTTTCAGAGTAACCCTATATATGTCTACTCAGACACAATCCCAGTGAGTTCAGCAGGGCTACTTCTAGGTAAATAGGTATCGGACAGTCTTCTGAGCAAGCTGCATGGTGGTGCTCGAAGAAACCTCTCTGGTCAAGCCACTATCCACATGGCCTCATCAGTGGATGTTTCTAACCACACCCTTGCTCTGCGCATGGTTATCTGCAGTGCAGCTGGGGCTGGACCTGGGACCTGGGGGCAAGGGGTGGGCGAGGCAAATGCTGCAGAAGGAAGCTCCACTTTATTCCTGTACTCATGATGGTGCTTTTTTGGCATGAGCCTAAAAATGTAAAAGTACACATGCTCAGGGTGCATCACTTTAAATCACAGTGAGCTAGTAGTTTGCTGCTGCTCTAACTTATCTAGAATGGAGAAGCAGCTCTAAGGCAAGCAGTGTAAGGAAGAACTGCAAGAATGTGCATGGCTCTCCAAGGGTCTTTGATAAGCCAGTAAAGTTCAGGGCGTCAAAAGGCCTCGCTGCAACACAGTTAGAGGTTGCAAATAATGAGAAATACTTCCAAAAGGAAGGCCTGTGTGAATGCTGTTTCCTTTGTTTGATGGTGTTGCTGATCAAGAATCTGTACTTTGCATTTTGTGATTTGTGCTATACCTTTGAGATATATCTGAAATAAACAGAAAAATGTAGAGGTAATGCAAGAGCAAAGACGGTAAGGTGTACATTTCTAATGGTGCAGCCTAAATCCCTCAGTCCACTGTGCTATTTAGATCTGAAGAAGGGCTAGCTCACATGTTCCAACCTTCCTCTGCTCTTGTGAGCACTTGAATGGCCTCTATCATTCCTTTTTTGAGAAACTGCTAAATTAAAACTCCCTGACTTTGTGTGCATGAGCACAGGTATGGCCATTCAGCATATCTCTGCACTGTTCCCCTCCTCTAGAACAGAGCTTGGTTCAGTAACATAATCGATCAGACCACCTGGCACATGATCGGCTTAAATTTTAGCTCCCAAGGTCATTCTAGGTGAGGAAAGGGAGCACTAGCAGAGTTGAGCAAAATTGCTCTATGAACTTTTCCACTGTTAAAAGGAATAGTGGAGAAATCTTCAGTGGACTCTGGTGGGATTGCTTGGAATCCAGCTGGTGGCGTTTGCAGTGGGCAGCAGATGTGCAGAGTGGTTTTTCACCTGGGGTTGGCATTAGCACTAACTCGTATGTGACTTTGTGTGAGTGCACTAGCATAAGTGGATCAAAGTGCTGGTAAAAGTTGATTCCACTGATGAGCAGATGGTGGGGTAAAATTGGCCTCACATCCCATGAAACAGAACAGATTTAACTAAATCTGCACACTCCTAGTTAAGTCATGCATGCCCTGTTGGAGCGGCAGGATGCTCACTGAAGGGACTAAAGGAACATTTCTGGTGGCAACACCCAAAAGTGCCCTGTCACTTGGTGTCAGAGCGAGATGTTCCCGTGAAAAGGGAGAACCCACCTGCCGGATCCCCAAGGAGAGCCAAAGCACTTGGCTTTCAGCATCAAAGAAAGAAGGAGCTTGCTGGAGACAGAAATGCAATTCTATGCGCACCTTCCTGGGAGTAAGTCCTTTTAACCAGCGAGATTTACTTCTGAGTGGACATTCATTCAAAGCACTTTTATCCTTCTTTTCTACTGAAAAGCCTCCCAAGGTAGCTTCAAAATCAGAAGATCCACCTGGTCTGGTATTTGTTCTCACAAAGGCCAGCCAGAATCCTGGAAGGAAGCCCAGAGAGAGCAGACATGCCAGGTACGTGGGCAGAAGAGCAGCACCCCCGGCCTCAGATATGGGGTTAATATGGTGCCATCAGGACTGCTCATGCTGTCCTCCATGGAAAGGTCTAATTCCCCAGTTCTAACCCTCTGAGAGGGGGGACTTTTTCCGTTTTCTCCATGCCACGCATAATTTTGTACACCTTCACAAGTCCCCCTTTTCCCTCAGCTGCAAATTCCTCTTTTCTCATAGAGGAATTTCTCCAGCCCTTTAACCATCGAGATGCACAATCCTATGACCCCCCAACATCATTTGGGGGGGGGCAGACACATAGGATTATGCAGAGTCCCAACGTTGAGCTCCTGTGGCCGTGGAGCTAGGATTCCGTAAGCTGGGCCCCTGCCCTGCCCACAAAGTGAAAGCGGCATGCCGAGCTTTGACATTGGCCCCAAAGAGGAGGAAAGGGGGTGTTCGAGAAGCTGGGAGGGGAGGTATGGATGTCAGTGACCTACGTCATTTCCAAGTGGCGCTCCAGACTCCCCCCTGCCACTCCAGAGTCCTTCATCTAGACAGCCGAAAATAAAGCCCAGCACTGCCATGCACTGAGGCGGGGATGTAAGAGGTGCCCAAAGTTGTCTTTTTCTGCACCTTTTCCATTTTGGCTCGACACTTTTTGAGCTGCGTACACATGATTTTCCAAGTGCAGACATACCACAGAGTGGTATACAGGGATTGTGAGCTTGGCCGTGTTACGCTGGGTTCCTTTCCAGCATCCCATCTTAATAATAACTCCATTATTTTTACATGAAAAAGAGCTGTCATACAGAAATGGCCTGCACATGCTGGATGGAAAAACCCAGCTTCACAGAGACAGCAGCCATCTGAGCCAGCTTGGCTGGACAATATTCTGCAGATGCAAAGCGGCCACATGTTCCCGCCAAGACAAACAGTGTTGCCTTTCTTACATGTTGGCATAGGAACTTAAAGTCAAAGACCGTCACAGGGAAAGCCACAGAGCCAAACAAGCTTCTGGAGAAGGGGGAAAGTGGCCCTCTGTGCAGCTAGACAGGCGCACAGGAATGTAAGAGGCAGACCACTGGTCTATCTAGCCCAGTCCACTGGGTTCAGGCAACATAGGTTGTGTGTGGGCTCCCATTCAACCATGTTTAATGCTGAAACAGGTTTTTGTGCTGTTTGAACCCAGCTGTGCTAACAAGCCATGGTTTGTGAACTACAAACAATCCAGGAAAGAACCCACAGGGTTTCAGGCAGGGCTCCCTCCTAGCCCCACCTGGAGGTGCCAGGGACTGATCCTAGAACCTGCATATGAACCAGGCCCTCTGCCACTGGGCTATGGACCCTCCTAGATAAATCGCTTTAGTTGTGTAGCTGTATGGTGTAGCAGCTGTGAGTACAAATGTTGACCAAGGTAGATCAGAGACAGGAGGGTACAAACTTTGCTCCGGTTGAGTAACGCCATGGCAAACAAGGCTCAAAGGCAAGGAGACACAGCCAAAGTTCATGAACCATTTCTGGTCCTAGAGCAATGACTCATCCCTGGGCTTTGGCCTGTGCCTGAGGTGAGCATCGCTGAAGGCTGCCAGGTCCTGCGTAAGGACCCCAGAACGTCACAGGGGAAGGCAGCAGAGCCGGATGAGAGTATGCGGAAGGGGGCAGTTTCCTTCAGCGTCGCGAGGCAGGCACACAGGGACATAGGCAGATGGTGCTCTGCTCTATCTGCCAGTACACTGGGTTCAGACAGCATGGGCTGTGTGTGGGCTGCCTGCTCACTCTCCTCCTCTTCCTCCTCCTGAGCATGACCAGCAGTGACTGACAGTGGGGTGGCCATGTGTCCTACTTGGTGGAGAGCCATCCTTCATTTGAAGAGCGGTCCAGTTTAAGTCTGGTTTCCAGATAAAGAAGTATAAGAAGACAGGAAGTGAATCTGCTTCTATAGTAGCTTGACCACTTGGACGGTGTGAACTTGAATGGGATGGGAAGATGCAAACTCACCTGCCGTGGAGGCTGCTCCCACCATCACCCTCTAGAGGCAAAGCAGTCTGATTCCTGAGAGCCAAATCCCTGCTGTTCGGGAAAAGTGGCCAGTCAGGAGCATTTGGAGCAGAAAGCTGGCAGCTACTGAAGAAACTAAAGACAAACCTCTCCAATCTGGCTGCCTCCAGGTACTCAGAACTACAATCCCCAGAATTCCTGGTTATTGGTCATGCTGGCTGGGTCCGCTGGAAGCTGAAGTCCAAAATATCTTGCAGGCACCAGGTCAAAGAAGGGTGAACTAAGCACCTGCTGAGGATCAGCTGCCTCCCTCCACTGATTCTGTGGTGGAGAGATCTGGAAAAGCAAAGTGGAGAAGTCATATGCAACAGCATGAAATGGGCCATGTGGCCCTGGCCTTGATCGTCTGCCTCCTGTGAGGATGATAATGCTGCTGGTGGTGTAAATGGTTGATTATTTTAATTTAATGCTGCATGTTATCATCTTTCATCTGTTGTGTGGTTTTGTCAGTTGTTGCAAACTGCCCCAAAAGCTTCAGCTAATGAGCAGCAGACGCGTATTCAACACTGCTGCTGCTAGCAATGATTGTGGCTGCACACCATCCCTGGGCAGATGCCCTTGGCCTGTTGGACTGGTGGCCTGCAGACAATTCCCTTGACTGTTGATCAGCACCATGAAAGTCCCTCTCAAGCAGAGCCCTGGGTGCAGCTCTTGTCTCTTAGGTCTAAGTCATGATCCAGCACTCCGTGCCCATTTCCCCACCTGTAAAATGGACACGATGACCCATCTCACTGGCTGGATGATATTTGAGAGTAGACTTGGCATCGCATCTAGCTGAACCTGTTTTTTCTAGTTAATACTAGCCCCCCGACCCAGATTCTTCCAGATGTTTGGACCGCAATGCCTTACATTCTTGAATGCTGGACATGTCGGTTGGAATATAGGGAGCTGAAGTTCAAACTGGAGGGCAGCAGGTTGGGGGAGAGCCATTTGCATGCCTTGCATAGTTCTGGTTTTTGTATTAACAAACATGTAGATGCTATATTGCTATGACCTTTACAGAATGCAATTATTTATCAATGCATTCATTCTATCAGAAGGTTGTTTGGAGGATGAAGAGGCCAACAAAATCACTCCTGCGCTGAAGGAAATGTGCATCCATGATGTTTGGAATGAAAACATGCCAAGGCGTTCTGCCTTTGCTATTTCTTCAGCCCAGCTGTGCAATTTCGGCAGGACCAAGGGCTGTTTTGTATCCCCAGGTTCTCCCGACTCCCACATCAATCCCAAGGGCCACATTCCCGCTGCTGTTGCCACACCAACATAACCTCATGTGGGCAGCAAAAGCACTTTGAAGGGAACTCATTTTGCTGCTCTCCTGCCTCCCTTGCTGTTTTCCACAGACATTTAGTGGCAAATTGCAGCATGTTTGGCCATCGTCATCCACACAGGGCCACTCTAGAGCTGGGGGTGCCCCTGAGAGTCACATGTGGCTCATGCCTGATTTGAACCCCGCATCTTGACTATGTAACTTGGCAGTGGCGATTCCTGTGCAGAATCGGCTGCAGTTTTCTCTAACTCAAGAAACAGAGGGTTATTTCCATAAGGCAGACGTGTAGGGTTAATCATTGATTGCCGCCAGTTCAATCATTTGCAGTGAGGGTCGGGGCTGGATATGGGATCCCCTTCTTTATAAGTAGCACCTCCCTGTTAGGACTCCGCACGGCCCGTTTCCTCCCCACCAGCACAGGCAGCTCTGCCCCTGCATTGCCGAGATGGCATTCAACGGCACATGGCAGGTCTATGCCCAAGAGAAGTACGAAGAATTCCTGAGAGCGATTGGTAAGTGGCTTGTCCATTTTGCCATAATGGCTGAAATTTAGGCCTGGGAAAAAATGTATTCCATTCACACCTGAATGTGAACTTACTGAATTTCACCTTTCAGAGCAATACCTACAATGAAATGTAGCTACTCTACCAAATGTGCTGATCTCCACATTTTGCAAAGAGCTATCCGGTCAGGACAGGCACATGTATTTAGGGAAAAGGTGAAGGCAAAAAAATTGGATATCAGTGACAATAAAGTGAAAAATGTAGAACAGTTTGCAAAATGTGTGTATCAGGTAAAATGGTATAGAAAAATAGGTGTATTAGCAGAAGTATAAAATAGTGTATGAAGCCCACGCAGTGCCTGAGGTCATTAATGCAGTTCATGCCTACTAGGTACCTGAACTCACCTGGTATTTTTTACTGTATATCTTCATTTTTTATTTTTATTGCTTCAGCTGGGACACCAGCCTGCCTCAAAGTGAGGAGCTGTTCTCCAGCGCCACCTCTACGTGTCAGGCGGATTTTTGTCTCCCCATCTCTGCCTGGGATTTTGATGCTTGGGCAGATTACTTTTCTACAAGATGAATGTTTTGTGACCCAGAATGCCTGCTGTTGCAGCCACTTAAAAGGCCGGCAAGCCCCACCCTCATGGTGGCCATTTTGTGAGAATGCCCATGATAGTCTTTCAAAATGCCAAGCATGCCCAAACGGCCAGGGAAGCTCGTCCTGCAGCAGCCTGCCTTAACCCTGGCATGGCAGGCAGCTGAGCTACAATCATTGCCAGCCCCCTGTTCAAATGGCTTCGGGTGCAGGTGGATTCGATAGGCTGAACCCCTTCTAACCCAAGGGCTTCGTTAAATTTCAGCACCACTCAAAGCCAGATCATCTCATGAAGGTGATTGGTGGGAAGTTTCAGGCAGAGAAAAGAAGTGCTTCTTCCCACAATGTATAGCTAAACTATGGCATTCACTGCACTGGGGGAAGGTGATGGCCAGTGGCTTTAGAAAGGGGTTGGACTGATTCCTGACGGAGGCTCCCCGTGGCTACTGGCCTGGCTGGCCATGTGCTCCCTCCGTCACCAGAGGGGGTGTCCCTGTATACAGCAGCTGCTGAGGAGCTTGGGCCGGAGGAGGTCTGGCAGCCCTGCAGCTGGAGGGATCCTGTGGGCGGCTGGTTTGCCACTCCGTGGACAGAGTGTTGGGCTGGATGGACTTCAGGTCTGAGCCAGCAGGGCCTTTCCTATGCTCTGATGTTGTTAAAGCTCTCAGAGGAGGCATTCCAGTGCTGGACAAGGGCAGACCTGAAGGGGCAAGGCAACATGGCAAAAGTGCCGGTTTATTTTCATGGGAAAATGTGGGTGTGAGCAACTAAGGAGAGGTGTTTCGATCTTTCGGAATGGTGCCGGGGAAGCCAGGAAACCGTCTGAGGACTGGGGGAAGGGAATGCGGCCACTGAGAAAGCTACAGGGGGCTGCTTGGGACCCCTCAGCAAGCTGGGCTTAGCCCTCCAGCTCAGGTTTGACACCACAAGACGAGATGGACACTGAATTTTGTCTGACTGGGCTGTTGCCTGACCACGCATGGCTTTATTTTCTCTTGCCTACCCCCCCGGTGCTCCACACTTCAGCCTTGCCGGAGGACATCATCAAGGTTGCCAAAGACATAAAGCCCATTACCGAAATCCACCAAACTGGGAACACGTTCGTCATCACGTCCAAAACGCCCAACAAGTCTGTCACCAACACATTCACGCTGGGGAAGGAAGCAGAGATGACCACCATGGACGGAAAGAAGGTCAAGGTAACAAGCCAGCAGCGGCGGCCAGGGCAGCAGCCTCATGGGCTCGCAGCTTCAAGGCTCATGGTTTCAGTTGGCCTTCCCCACCTTGAGCTGGCTTTCCACAGCTCCCATAATTTCTGTCTCCAAATGCACTTCAGTGTCTGGCCACCCCTGAGAAGCAGCAATGTCCACAAAGCTCCTGAAGAAGCAAAATCTCTTTGTCAGGCATTCCAGGAGCTGCCCTTCCTACTGGGCACCAAAAGTGGCTGCAGGCAGGTGGGCCCAAGGAATGGGATATGACTTCCCGACCCCCAAGTTCAAAAGGACTCCCTCTGACTGAGGTGTGTGCTTTGTTTTGCATTTAGTCCTGAGGTCTAAGAAATCCGCAGCCCGTCTGTCCTTTATGTATTAGGGCTTGCATGTCAGGCCAACCCATCCTGGCAATAGGCAAGGATGGGCAGGTCGTTCTGGGACTGGGTTTTTTAACCCTCTCCCCTGCCTGTACTCCAGACAGCATCCCAGGGGACACCAGGCCAGGACTAACTTATTTCTCCCTTTTCACAGTGATTGTAAGCCTTTTTCATCTTGCTGCAGCTGGCAGGGAATCAAAGGGTGTTGCAGTCCAGTATATCTGGAGGGCACCAGGTTGGGGAAGAGAGAGAATGAGAGAGCACACGCGCGCGCGCGCACACACACACACACACACACACACACACGTGTGTGCATGTGCTCGCACACATGTGCGCCCCCTGTCTCAGCTTCCATGCAAGCTTCCCAGGAGACAGTAGAACTGGCTCAGAGCAGGGCAAATCTGGGCTACCCAGGGAACTGGTGGGCATCTCCTCATGCCCTTGGGTTGGACCCAGGATCCACCTTCCAAAAGAAAAAAGACCCTTTTGTGGACTGTGGGAACCCCTCTTTCCCCATTCATTAGTACCTGCTGGCTCCCGCATCCCTGGGGGCTGGAGGGGCCGCGGTTGGAAGGAGGGGAGCTTTTCCAGCTTCAATCTGGATCTGACTCTGTGAATATTCCCTGGAAGCATCCCACTGCCCCCCTCCTAGGGCAGCCCGTCTTCTTCTGGGGAGAAGCCCTTCCCCGAGGCCAGGTTCCCTTGGGTCGCCCACCGCACCCTCCGGAGGAGGGTCGGAAGGCCGGGTGGCTGGCAGGGTGCCTGCAGTGCGCCTTCCTGCTGACCGCTGTGCCTGCAGACTCCATTCAGGCGGCCCCTTCGCCTTGGGTCGCCGGCACAGCCCCTGCTCAGGGATGCAATCTTGGCTTGGTTTGCAGTGCACAGTCACCCTGCTGGATGGAAAGATGGTCGCCAAAGCAGACAAATTTGTCCACGAGCAGGAAATCATAGGCAACGAGATGGTCGAGGTGAGTGATGCAGGTGTCCAGGGAAGGGTGCAGAACCTCCTTCGGTCCAAGAGCCTGGTCCCACCCCAGGGAAACTCTCGGGTGCCGCATCGTCATGGTGGATGGGGCCCAAGATAAGGGGGAGGGGCCAGTGCAAAACCCAAGAAACCAACCAACCAGCCAACGGTAGCTTGGAGCTCTTACTGGCAGTAGCTGAGTCCCAGGAATGACCCTTTAACCTTTAGAAAGGGGGGGCAGCTACACGAAAGCCTAGTTTTCGGAGCAGTCCATTTTCAGGGAGCAGGGGTGGAGATGGGAAGGGGCACAACCTTCCAGGGACCCTCAGAGGGCCAGATTGGCAGCTCTGGAGGAGCCGATGCAGGACCCAGCCCGGTGGAAGCGGAGCCCTGAATTGTCACTCGGTGCTAGAAATCTCAGGGCAAGCACCTGCCCCGGCTCCCTGACGGCCACGGAGACAGGCCACAATAATGCACAAGGACCTTGATTGTCTCTACTGCTTCTGCTCTCCCAGGACCAACCGGCCTCATTCGCTTTCCCAACCTACAAGGGGCGTTCAATGTATTCTCGGTATCAGCATGAAGAAAAAGGAATAATAAATTGAAATAATTTTTATTTTTCAGTGTAATCCCCCATAACTTCAATACACTTATTACATCTAGAAATTAACTTTTCAGTTCCCTGTAAAAAATACCCTTCCTCCTTGTCTAAAAAATGTGCATTAATTGCCGCCTTGAGCTCTTCATCGTCGAAAAATTGCTTTCCACGAAGATCTTTTTTTAAATTCGAGAATACGTAGTAGTCACTGGGGGCCAGGTCCGGGCTATAGGGTGGGTGGTTTATTTCTTCAAAACCACAGTCTCACACAGCAGCCTTCCAAACACGCGCCGTGTGAACGGACGCATTGTCGTGAAGAACCAACACACCTGCGGTCAGTTTTCACCGCCTTTTTTCTTTAATTGCTTCTCTTAAATTATGCAGAGAGGTTGCATAAGATACTGCGTTTATGGTTTCACCTTTTTTCATGTACTTGATCAATAAAATTCCCTTTGAGTCCCAAAACACTGCGGCCATGATTTCTCCGGCTGATGGAGTGACTTTGAATTTCTTTGGAGGGTCAGCACCTTTTTTATGCCACTGCATGGACTCCTGCTTACTTTCAGGGTCATAGTGATGAACCCAAGTTTCATCTCCAGTAACAATCTGGTCGAAAGTACTCAAAGTACTTCACCACAGAGCTCTAAAAATTCCCTGCAGCACTCGACTCGCACTTGTTTCTGAGGCACCATGAGCATTTGTGGCACCCATCTTGCACAGACCTTTGAAAGGTTAAGATGGTCATGAAAAATAGTAAATATGGTACCAACGGATAGGTGTATCATCTCTGGTAACATTTTTATTTTTATTTGAGCATCTTCCAATACAGGTGTCTCAATTTTTTTTCACATCTTCTTTCGTAGTGCCAGTAACCGGCCCGCCCAAGCAAGGGTCGTCTTCAATGTTTTCTCTGCCCCTTTTAAATTCACTTGACCACTTTTGAACAGTAGATAATGAAGGTGCAGAGTCCTGGTAAATGGCCACCATCTCTTCGTGAATGATTTTTTTACTTTTTCCTTGTTTTGTAAGGAACTTAATCACAGCGCAGTGCTCCATTTTCTTCAACTTTGTCGCGTCAGTCATCATGGTCGTCTTTCACTGAGGATCACTAGGGAACTAATTATCACACTTATTTGAAATTTTGCATGTATACCCTCAGAGAGTGTCATTAGCTAATGAAATAATTAAATTACCCACATCAGTAGCGAATCAACCTGCTACCGAGAGTACATTGGCAAAGTTTTGGCCTTGGTGCAACAAGCAGTGTTTCATGCTTCTTAGAGATGGTTTTCACCCACTAGTTCATGACTGCTTCCAAATTATCTTCCCGCAGACCATAACATCTGGCACAGCAAGGTTCACCAGAAGAAGCAGGAAAATTTAGAAAGCCAAAGGCAGCAGTTTGCTCTAGATGTTTTAATGTTTGCGAAATAAAGTGTGCCGTGTCCAACATTGATCTTTCATTGTCTGTCCTTTGCTGCTACATCAAAGAAAGCGCAGAGCGTTGCTGCTGCCTCGGGGCCTGAAATGCATGCATTTATTCAACACCATGTCATGCCTTTTGGCCTCTTGCAGGGCAGTCATTGTGTCCTTGATGTGAGGTTAGTCAGGCCGAGAGTGACCGGCTCAAAGTCACTCAGTGAACTGTAAAGCCTAGTAGTCCATCTCTCAAAAGAGACCCTGTCTCACACCCTAACTGCTACAGCACACTGCCTCTCAACTGAGAAAGGGCTTTGGGAATTGTAGTTTTGTGAAGGCGCCCAGAAAATCCTCACTAGATAAAACAAAATGTAGCAGGACTCAAAAATGCATTACCAGGGGTGACTGATCTACAAGTGGGAGTCCTCTGTATTTTGGCTCCATTTTCAGGAAAATCTTAGTATCTATTGCTTTGCACATAAGCCGTTTACCGGTTGTGCTCACACAACACAAGAAGCCATGGTGAAATCTTCCTATTGTGGGTGTGTTGTGTTGTCTGGACCTTGTTCCCCATTTCCTGCATGGAGGGATGAGTTTTCTGAAACTGTGGCGAGAATTAGACTAAGAGAGTCTGCTCTCAGCTTTCTGCACTTCAGTGCAGTTTCTCTGGTTGTCCAGACCTAGGACTGCCATTTTACCTCAGTTAATAAAGATATACCATAGAGTCTCCTGGCAAGAGCAGCCACAAAAGTAACTGATTCTAGCCTTTGATCTCTATTGCCCTCATCACCTTAGCAACAGACACATCGTTGCTAATTTTATTTCCATTGGCCAAGTGTTGTTCCCATCTTCCTGTTCATGTTCAGAAACAAGGGAGGCAGTGCAAGAATTTCTGGAGGGAAAAGGGGAAATCAGGGCAAGCCTGCTTATTTTCATTTAAGAAACATCTCTGTGGAGGCTGGAGTGGCTGGGGAGCACTGCAGGTGTGCGGGTATACTCGGGAGGAGGAGGACTGCAGTGGACAAATCAGGAGGGGCTGCCATGGTCCATATGTAAGACGAGGGAAAGGGCCGAGATCTCACTTGTGAGGGCTGCTGGGATGCCTGGTGAGGCTGGGCGGATGGAGTGGGGCAGTCACACTTCCCAGGGAACCACACCATCGTCTGACCAGTCAGGCTGGGCAGAAGTCCATGCACCCTGGAAACAAAATGCCTGCGTCAGAAATGCCTTTGCAAATCGGATGCCTTTCCAGGGCAGGGTCTGCTTCCACTTAATCGCTCCCTGCACTGGCCTCCATTGACAAGCAATACATGCCACTCGGCACGGATACAGCACTGGCCACCAGCGCTCAAAGGACGGCTTCACCAGGCGTTCATACTCGGAGTTCAGAGAGCAGGAGCGGGCAGAGCTGCTCCCCGCATTGCTCTGCCAAGGCTCAGGCTGTTATCTCGCCGCTAGGAGCGTCCACGTCAAAGAACACGCTTGGCAACTAGTCTTCTGCACTCTGGTGCTCTCTGGATATGTAGGGATACAATTCCCCACGGCCTGGCCATGTTTCTAAGGATGCATCATCCCGATGCCTTTTTCACCATAACTCGAATCAGAGAAAATGGTTTCATTAGAGAAAATGTGTACAAGGCCAGTCTAAATCTGGAATATGCAAGTGGAAAGCCCCTCAGTTCCACACGGAAGTTCATGCTGACTCATAGACCTTTTTTTCCTATTTGTACAAAAATTCACACACAGTTCTGCGTGCGTTTTTTTCAAATATATGCATCCATTATGCACCGTTTCTGTACACATTTTCACCCATTGATTGAAGCATGCTTGTGCACATTTTTCAAGACATACATTTTCAAATCTGTACACATGCCGTCAAACACATTTTTTGGTTCATGAAACACATTGCAAACCCAGATACGCAATGGCTGCAGCCTGCAACTGAGTCCATGTTGATACATGCGCATGTTTGTCTGTGTTGAACTTGTCCACATTCTGTTTGGAGTTGTGTTATCTGCAACACTCTGTTGCAGATAACAAGCCAAATATGAGCCACCAATGTGATGTGGCAGCAACAGGGGCAAATGCCATTTTGGCCTGCATTAACAGAAGCATCCCTTCCAAATCCTGTGAAGTGCTAGTTCCCTTTAACTCAGCACAGGTTAGGCCTCATCTGGAGTATGGCAGTCAAGTACAAGTCTTACTTTCAAGTCCAAGCCCAGTCTCAAGCCACTGCAAGAAATATTTGAGTCAAGTCTCAAGTTTCTTCTCAAGTCTCAAGAGCCAGCCTTTTCAGAGAAAAGGGTGCGGGGGAAGGTGAGAGAGTTGTAACTCCCCACCCCAGTCTTCCCACCTGCACATATCTCAGTGATGCATCGAAGTCCTTTATTGCCATCACAACTTGTTTAAACAAGCTGTGCTATATTTGAATTTATCGACATTTCAGTTTAGGGAAACTATTTTCTGACCGTGATTGGCCCCCCTCTGCCTGGTGCTGTCAATCTCCCTGGACGCCGCATGTACAGAGCAGAGGCAGCAGCCAGGAGAAGCGCTATTGTGCTTCTTGCCGAGGAGGGCAAAATGTGCTGAAGAGCTGAAGCCTTCCCCCTACACAGGCAGTCCCCCAGCGACGGACAAATTCTGTGCCTGAGAAGGTCCTTAAGTCGAATTTGTATGTAAGTCAGATCACAGTGACTGCAGGCAAGAAATCAAAAGGCGCTTGCTCCTGGGGAGGAAAGCTATGGCAAATCTAGATAGCACACTAAAAAGCAGAGACATCACCCTGCCAACAAAAGTGCGTATAGTCAAGGCCATGATTATTCCAGTTGCGATGTATGGCTGTGAAAGTTGAACCATAAGGAAGGCTGAGCGCTGAAGAATTGAGGCCTTTGAATTGTGGTGCTGGGGGAGACTCCTGCGAGTCCCTTGGACCGCAAGGCGATCAAATTGGTCAGTCCTAGAGGAGATCAATGCTGACTGCTCTTTAGAAACTCAAAAGTGGCCTGCAGAGCTCCATGTTATCCTCATACAACAACCCTGTGAGGTAGGTTGGGCTGCGAATGAGTCACTGCCCAGTCACCCAGTGAACTACATTGACAAGTGGGTACTGGAACTAGAGCCCAGATCTTCCAGGTGCCCGGTCCTATACTCTCCCCTCCACGCTGGCTCACCGTACGATGGGGAGCACAAGGGCATGCTGAGGAGGAGGCTTCGCCTTCCCTTCCTGGTACACACGGATCAGGGCAACAGACCATTACTCTAATATTTACAAAGAAGGACGGCATGAAGGAAGGTTAGGCAAAGCTGCACACTATACAGCTAGGAAAACCAGTTGGACCCTCGGGGTATGTCACTGTAGGTTTGTGTGCGAGTTTATATTTTCCTGTGCGGCATTTTAAAACATCCCTAATTGTTATACAGTAGCTTTCTTTGTACATATCCTAAACACACACATGCTGAGGAAAAAAAACCCAGTGAATACTACAGCCAGGAGGTATAAATCTCTCGGCTTTACTGTGGGAAGAATAACACTAGACTACAGAGCAGGATTGTCATAAGTCACTCTCAGCTCCAGGCCTGCCCTCTATCACAAGCATGAAATATGGAGAGAACAACTATAAAATGGTACTTGCACTGGTAAGATAAACTAAAAGAGAGAGAATTTAAGAATCAGAATACTTGCTTTTATTTTGCTTACGGTGGTGGTACTGAGGTTATGACAAGATACAGTGATGATACAGCTCTGGATTTCTTTTTTGGTTTTGACCAGTACCTGTGAATTGCTCCAGTCCTGCTAAGAAGAAAATAGCAGGATTGGAGCAAGAAGGTTCATACTTTTTAGTCTATGGCTTTATTAGGTGAAGAGGCATTCTGCATTTGTTCAGACATTCATCATTTTTCTTGCTTAGTGGACACTCAGACATTGTTCTAGAGCTGAGTCTTGGCACAAATGAAGGCTTCTTTCACAGAAAACATAATCAGGGAATACCAGGAGTGAGGCATACCTAAAACTCTCTTCTAGTGCCCTAACTAACAGCTGGTTTAGCCCTCTCCTCTGAAAATTGGCATTGAGGCAAGTTAAGAATTGCTATTGTCCTTTAAGGCAAATAATACTACAATTCAGACATGTCATTACACATATAGACTGCTTCTCCTCAAAAATTGCTGAGTTAAAAATAAGTTGTTGCTATTTAATCAGCAGTAGGTGTTTTGAATTGTATATTTATTTTTTCCCTCCTTGACACACAAACAATTGCAGTACATGGACCAGTGTTACCCTTGGTCCGCTGCCCTTTCTGAGCCTCGGAACAAAGCAGCATCTGGATTTTCAACAATCACCAGCAAAACAATTAGTTTCTGTATTACCATTTTACTTGTCTACAAACTTGGAAATTACGAAAATAGTGGAAGCCTCTAAAGGGTCATAAAGATGAACTAAACTCTGATAACATGGAAAAAATGATAATTGTTTAAATCAACATTCAGGGAAATTATAATACAACCTGTTGACATGTATGAACAGTTAATGACTGTATTAAACATAAAAATAGGGCATATATACAAAATTGTCACCCTCACCCTCCCCTTTGTCCAGAGTAAGGTGTCAGAGTTGAGAGCCATTCCAATCATTTCCAAAGGCAGAAAAGTCCTACATTTCTTCTTTGTGGGAAGCAATTCATGACTGTTGCCCCACGTGAGCTGAGAGTGGCCAGAGACAGGGCAGGGCTGGAGTCCCAGATCTTCCACTTGGAGCACTGAATCTCCTGGAGGTCTCAGGAAACAATGATGTTAAGTGTCTTGGAGGTATATGAGCAAAAAATTACAATTTTTTGCGCATACAGGATATTTCCTATCCAGAGTGCTTTATTTAATAGTGGGAGCTTGCTTCCCTTGTGCTTTTAAAGTATGACAAAAATAACTCTGGCATAATACCCTTGTGGGAGTTAATAGCAGCATTTGTATTTCTGCAAGCAGGTGCTTGCAATGTGAGAGCAACAAGCACTATAGGTTTTGTTCAGAGAAACCAATGAAGACAGATTCCTTACATATTATTTTTGTATTAATCACCTCTCTGTGTTTGCAAGCTGATATATTTAAAGTCAGAGTTGAAAAGCACTGGTGACTGAAAGGCAGTTTAAGTGCTTCTGAGCGTATGTGGAGTGTCCCCCCCACAAAGCATTTCCAGCTTCTGTTTTTAAAGGTGGTACACTTCCAATTTTTGAAAAGTGGCTGCATAAGAAAACTGTCTCTGAGCACATGCAGAGTACATTTCCCTTGAATAGCATTGAGCAAAATGTTCTGGTGTGAACATGCCTAAAATACACAACAGAGGAAGGTTTTCATTTAAAGCTCTACCTCTCGTTTTCAACCAATCCAGGTGAGGCAGTGGATGTACTGAACCCGTGCCTGGCCGAGGTAATGGGCTGGATGAGGGTCAATAAACTGAAGCTCAATCCAGAGAAGACGGAGGTCCTGTTGGTGGGTGGATCAGGCTTCGGGGAAGGGGACCTTGACCTTGTCCTGAATGGGGTTGCACTCCCTCTTAAGGACAAGGTACGCAGCTATAAGTGTACTAAATAAATAAATAAATAAATAAAGGATTTCTTCTCAGGAATAACCAGCTATCAACGAATCACTCCAGATGGTCTTCAGCTGGCCCATTTATACATTGATCATTAAAGGGTTGCACATAACACAGTTAGCTCTTTCCAGTATATTATTCATTTATTTATTATTCATTCATTTATAGCTTTTGTAGACCATCCCATTACTGGCATCTCGGGATGGTTTACAACAAGGTTACGGAAGTAAAAAGTTGCAATAGTGTGATACTCCAAAAGTAGATGCTCCAAAGGAGGGGGGAGGATGAGGTTCTACTACATAGAAGAGGAAGAGGATGGTCTGGGCTGGTGTGAATTGCCCTTTGTTTGAATTGCTGTTATCTGTCAGGTGCACACTAGCTTTTTCTGGAATGGTCGGTGTCAGCTACATTTCAAGGATGTGCACATGCTGATTTCTGGAAAACAGGGTTTTCCTCGGGCCTGGTTATGTGTCAATGATTGCATGATTTAATCAATGAAAAATCTACCTATTGATTTGTGCATCAATAGGAACAATTGGTTCAGTGTAACGTCAGAACAGAAATATTATGCGCATGTGCAAAATGCTTTCCTAGTGAGCATTTAAGAGGGCAACCTTATATAGACAGACAGGGAAAAAAAAGACCTACAACTCCCAGCATTCCCCAACCAGCTTGGGATGCTGGGAAATGTAGGACTTTTTCTGCCCAAGACTGTATAAGATTGAGTCCTTTATGCGCTAGAACTATAACTAACAGAAATTCTGACCACACACATTTTCAAAAGTAGTTCTACATCTTCCCGTTCTAACAACGGCCCAGAAGGTTGCTAATGGCAACCTGGCTGCCCGCCCGCGCGCGCAATAAAGGCGGGAAAAAGACCTTTCCTCCCAGAGTGGCAGTTGTTAAAAGCGCATGCGCACGTTGGCGCGACTACTTCTAGAAAAGATAAAGAAGGGAGCGCGGTGATCCTAGAAGATTGAAAAACGGGGTGGGAAGAAAATAAGACTACAGCGCATGCGCAAAAAGCTCGATTTCCCCCGCGCGCCAGCCCAATTGCAGGCGAAGAGCTTTTGCGCGCATGCGCGCAGTCTCTACCCTCCCTTCTATTGTAAGCGAGGAGCGACGTCTTGCCGCCCGCCGTCGAGCGCGCGGGTCGAGGTCTCGCGAGAGGTTGCCACAAGGCGGTTGCGCCGAGGCGCTCTCTGCGTGTCTCTGCTCGGCCGAGGGTCGCTTCGCCGATTGTGCGCCGAGACAGCCGCCCGCCCGCCCGCTTCCTTCCTTCCAGAAACGCCATGTCTCGCTACTTGCGGCCTCCCAACAGCTCGCTCTTCGTGCGGAACGTGGCCGACGACACTAGGTGCGTGTACGAGAGGAGCGGGAGGGGGCCCGGTGGGTTCGATGGCGCCGGCGCGAGAGGCGCGGAGTGAGGTGGTGCGCGCTGCCGCCCGCGCTTCCTCCGCCCTCCCCCTCAGCCGTCGCAGGCTTCGGCGGGCCCTTGAGGCCCCGACATGCCAGCCGGCGAGAGCAGAGCGTGTGCGGCTTAGGCCTTCCGGGTCGCCTTCGCCGCTCCTCTTGGCTTGGCCGTATCTGCTCGGTCTGGCTCTGTAGGCCAAAGGCGCCGCTGTTGCACGCGCAGCTTGCGGCCCCGAAACGTGGGCACGTGTTTGCCCAGAAGAAAACCCCGCTCCGCTCAGTGGAGCTTCGCCGCAGGGATCCGGTGGCAGCACGCTTCGCGAGAGTCCCTTTCCGTGCCTTCAGTTCCGAGTGAGGGGCAGGAGAATGTTGTTCTTAAATTCGCGTGTATTCTGCGCCTGTGCTTTCAGACTTCGGCTTGTGACGCCAGAGGTGGCTTACAAAGGATAACAGTGTAACCCAGGAAAAGCTTACCAGTTCCTAAGAGGAATCAAATCTTTCTAACGGTTATCTTAAGCGACCACTGCTGGCTTGCAAGGGTATCTTTTCAAAGCCTTACTCCTTCGTACTTTTTCTTACCCCTCCCCGTTCCTGCCAGTTTCTGTTTTTCGTTTCTTTGCCTACCCTTATCATCTTTAATCATCTTGGCTGACTTGCTTTCTTTTTCTTGACCTTACCACTCTCAAGATTTCCCCTAACCTTTTACTTTTTTTTTATTTTGACAGAACAGATCTACAGTCTTCTTTTTTCAGCTTGATTCCTTGCCTAGATATTCTTGCTTGCTAGGGCCATCATCCGAATTTCTTCTCCCTTTTGCCACCCCATGAGGTCGGAGAACTTCAGAAACTAGTTGTCTTAGTACTTACTCCCATTTTTTTTTTTTTTGAAAAGAGTCGTTACCTTGACTCTTACAAACACATTTTTTTGTGGACACTGCTCATATTCAGTTTTTCCAAGTAGTTTTTCTCTGGTCTTTCAGGTGCATTTTATATATTTCCTGGCTGAAATAGTGACTGCTTCACTCTTCTCATTATATGAGGACACTCCATGCAGAATCATGATCAATGTGTAGTTTAGAACTAAGATAGTAATAGAGAAAAACATAGGGTGAGTGTCGGTATTCACTACCATAGCCTGTCATGTGCCACTTGGCTAAATTTGTAGTACAGTTCAGCCGGTACTTCCTTCAGCATTTTTCCATGGCAAGACTACGTCTTTCCCTTTTAGTGCAGTGATCGCTGTAGTGATTCTACTTTATAATGGGGAAATTATAATTAGCTCCCCTACAGTAAATAATTCAAGGCTGTCTAGACCCAGTCGCAATTTCTGGAAAATTTTTATTCCTTGATATTTCTCAGACTATTGATTTGAAGATGAAGTCTTTATCAGACTAGTAAACACTGGATCACCTTTCTTTGAGTTGCAGCTTAAAACTGATGTCGGAAAGAATTAGATGTAAAGGCAATGTGATAATGAAGAGTGGTTGAAGGTCATGAATTCAGTTGGTGCTTTTCTAAAGGTTTCTGAGGGATGGGAAAACGGTTGTATTTTGAAGGGGGGAAATGAGGAAATCTATAGCATTACATATAAGTAGAATTGATGAAGTGACCTTTGATTTAAGTGTCATATATGCTGTCTTGGTACTTGTTACCACCTCTGTGTAAAGTATTACACCCAGTGGCCCACAGTTCCACTCACCATGATAAGTTTGACAAACCAAATCTTTTCTTCCAGCTTTGGAGCTAGGGAACAGGCAACATACCAACCCCATACATAACACTGTGCTTCTAATTTAGATGTGGACAAACTGGTGTCTTCTCAGAATTCCAGGCCCTTGAACAGATTGGTGGAGATTTATGAAAGTTACCATCCAAAACTTTTAGAAGGCATCAAGATGCTTCCTTCTGTACATCTAGGTCCTTTTAAAACTTCAGAAGTGCGGTGTGGTTGCAGGAATTATTCCCAACTTCTCTCTAGTTGCAAGTTCGGAGGGAAATGTTCTAAGGTAGTACGGAAATGTTACTAACTTTGTGCTGAGTTTAAGGTACATTGAATGAGGTCAGGGGCATGATCCTGGAAACCAGACATCTTGGTTTGGCCACTGAGAACAGCCAAAGTCTGCACAACTTGGATGTAGATGAAAGCTGAGAGAAGAGTGGCTTGCCATGAGCGCGTGGCAGAGCAGACTTTCTGATGTGTTACCTTGGATTAGCCAATGCATATAGCTTTCTAAGTTTTAGTCTTTAATTATGTCCTTGTGCCTAGTAGTGGAGTGGTAGCATGTTATCCTTCTGCACTAAGTTTTAGACTTGGAGAGTGTCTTGGGCATAAATGTTTCTTTTTTAAAATGAAGCATGAATAATGTGCATTTTAATCTTCACAAGTATTCACATTTATTTTTTTTTTCTATCCTGCCCTTTCTGACAAGAATCTCAGGTCAGCTAACAACCCATAGAAAAGCAACACAAAACCAAGAACACTGAAAATCATAACTCTAAAATTACAAACGCATCATAAAGCACAATAAAGCAAACACTCTGATAACACCCACGAACAGATAAAACACTTTCTTGTGCCTGAGATAAATATAAATAAATGTTTTTAACTTGTTTGTGAATTTCCACCACATGGTTAACAGATGAGTCTTTGCTGGAAGAGACTTCTGCAGTTGGGGTGACACAGCCAACCAGGCGGTAGTGGTAGTCCCCGCAGGCCACATTCCTCAAGCATGCGCATCACAAAGAAAGAGTCCCTCACTGGTTTTAAATTCTATATTGGTCAGTGCTAGGGAAGGAGAGGCCTTCAAATTAGTTATATCCATTCAGCTTTAATAGCTTGCAAGTTTAGGATATATTGAATGAGGTTAGGAGCACAATCCTGGAAACAATTGGAACAAAAATCCATGCAATTGGATTGTTATCATAAGTTGTTACAAAAATGTGTGCAGTTCAGTCCCATTCATGCTTATTTTGACGTCAACATGAGAAAGTAACCTAACTTTCAAAAAGTAAGTCGACATTATGGAGTTCCTGTGCTTTCATATAGACTTGTTTCCTAACTTCAGTTTGCTTTCATAATTAGTGAAGACATTCAAATGTGAAGTGTTCTATTTCAGGTCAGAAGACTTGCGTCGTGAATTTGGTCGTTATGGTCCAATAGTTGATGTTTATGTGCCCCTGGATTTCTACACTCGCCGTCCAAGAGGATTTGCTTATGTTCAATATCCTTTCTTCAGATGACTGATTAGTGAGGGTGTTGAAGTTTGAAATTCGCATTTGTGTATGAGGTAACAAACCTAAATGAAAAAGCTGTTTTCTTCTGTGTTGTATGCAATGTCATATTGTGGTGTGTTCCATTTCCCCTGCAAATTAATATATTAACAGATTTCCATACCTTAAAATTTAAACCATACCCAGTAAAAGCCTGCTTTGTTGTTGCAAGCTTCGTTTTTGGGCTTGTGCTTTTAATATTGAAATGACATTTTTTGCTGCCTCCAGATTGTCTTTTTGCAGTTAAATATAATGGGTATTTATGATAAACGTGTTCTTGTGCTTGCAAAATGTGGCTGATATTTTACTGTTTAACTTCATGGAAACTGGATTAATTTGATCAAAAGTAGATTTGTATGAAATGAGGTGAAAAGTCTTGCTCTGATTATTGTCCCCTAATGTGCTGTCCTCTGTTGTTGCCTCAGAGTGTAAAGCTGTACAGTAATGGCGACCCCAAAGAGAAAGCATGAAAGAACCTTTTAGAGTAGAGTTCAAGAATTAAGGCAAGTAGACAAGCCAAAGACATCTTAAGGATCAGGCTTGAAGAGAAGGGAAAGTTTGGGAAAAGAAAAGATAAAGAAAAGCTGGAAGAAGGACAAGCCATAATGGGAGACAAAGCTTCGCTTTATCTGCAAATGGGGGAAAAAGGTTGTTTTTCAAAGTATAAAGATAAAGCCATCTGTCATTTTTGACCAAGCATCTCATGACAAGTCCTTCTGACAAGCACTTAAAAGAGTTAAAGGTCAAGATGAAGTTGACTGGTGGCCAAGATAAAAGGAGCCATGCCTGATGTATCCTACAGAATAAGAGTTGTTCTCTTGCTTCTTGTGTAAGTGGTTAACCAATCCTTCTTTTTTTAATGGCTCAGTCTAGCTGTGGGCGCTGTGATAATTTGCTTAATATTAGTGGTACCTTTGAAATTGTGGTTCCTAATGACATGCAGTAACTCCTAATTTGAGATGAGTTTACTTGTATTAGGGTGACCTTGGCTTCTCCTTAAAAGTTGATACATGGGCATCTAAGGTGCAATAAATTATTTTTGGTACTTATAAATATGCAGAATTAGTACTTCGAGTTAGCATTTTATATGATACGTGCTTTTGTCATAAAATTAGGAGTAACTTTAATACTGACTTAATGTTTTAATAGTGGACAAATATAGGAAATAATCAACTTTAGTACTAGTTTATCAACAAAATGCAACACTGATAAGCATAAGGATAGCAATGTTCAAAAAGAACCCTTTTTTGAACTGTCAGCATATTTGAGAGAAATCTGGCATTCATTAAGAATAAACATCCTTTGACTGAAATTTTGCTCTTGTCTCAAAATATAAAATAGACATTGTTAATGTCAGCTAATTTTTGTAATGCCATAGAACATGCCAAAAATGTGGACAAGTTGGTAACAAACAGTGTGTGATGACATTATGGGAAAGCCAAAGCTTGCTAATTATGTAGCCCTAAATACCTCAAATTCCCAAGTACCTTAACATCTAGTACATTTGAAGACGTTCGTGATGCTGAAGATGCCCTTCATAATTTGGACCGGAAGTGGATTTGTGGCCGCCAAATAGAAATCCAGTTTGCTCAAGGAGATCGGAAAAGTATGTGTTCTCTCTACATGTAATTGAATCCTTCCTTAGGAAGTCAGGTCTTGAAACATGTGTATATGTGGTGACCGTTTGTCACACAACCACAAAATCCGGTATAAATATAGTATTATTTGTAATGTGTTTAGTTACAAGTGTGTAACTTGTGTGGTAAAGGTCAAGAAAGCCATTTTTAAAATTTGGTCTACTCAGAAATTGGTCGGCAACAGTAGGTTTTCTTTCTTCGTACAGCCTGCTGGAATTTTTCTGGGACTGCTGTTCATGTTTGCCAAGTTGAACTAAACTATTAAATCAAGTATATATATATATTTGAAGTCTTAATCCTGTTATCTGTTTTCTGATCTTGTCTGAATTTAGCCAGAAACCTGTAAACATATTCAAAGAAATTAAAATGGGTAATTTTCTGTAAACAGGTTGCAGGTGGAAGGTACACATCTATTTTAGCTCAAACATCTCCATTTCCATTTTGTATATGTTCTTATATTGTAAAAAACATACCTAAGTGTTCAATCACAAATTTATGGTAGCCCTAGAATACTGTTCTTGGTGGAATTTTCTATTTTATTAATTGATTATGAGTGTAAAGGCACATAGGTTCCCTACCAGGGAGTTATATGCAAACCGCAAATAAGTAAGTGTAAAACCTATTAATTTCCTAGATGAACTGAATAAGGTTGCTGTTGGTCAGTAGTATAATTGTCCTGTTTTCAGAGCTGCATGGCTCATGAAAAACTTAAACTGCTTTCATATCCAGCAGCTTTTGTTGCACATGCACACTGGGCACTAAACTTCCTTAGGCTGAATTGTGAAATGGTAGTGAATAGCCTTAGAACAGATAACGTTTAAAATCCGTTAACACAGAATAGCTGTTTCTGGGTTCTGTTAACACTTGTCCTCACTCATATGCATATCTATGCCGCATGCCCAAGCCTGGAATGTAGAGATATTTTTTACTGAAGTGTGACATAATGTACTACATACTATGTACTGAACTTCAACAAAATGGTGAAGTTAATTCTGACAAAGATAGCAAAGAATCCACCTTTGTTTTACCATGTATGCTTACAAAACGGTTTGATTAGGATATGGATCCTCTATCATTAGACTGGTATGCTATTTCTAACAACGATAATAAAGCTACATAGTAGTATCCAATGGTAATCCTATGTAGAGTAGAAGCATTGAATTTGCATTGTGTTTAATTAAACCATGTAATTCACTACCAGAAGATGGGAGTGATGTACAAGTGAAATTAGCTATCGAAAACTTTGTTTCCACTATCAGTCGTGTAAGGTATAAGTGCCCGTATTTATTTATTTATTTATTTATTTATTTATTTATTTATTTATTTATTTATTAAAACATTTCTATGCTGCCCCATTCGCCAAAGCCTCAGGGCGGCTCACAACATAAAATTAAAATACAAGAAATAACAATATAAAATAAGTCGCCCTGGCCAGATAAAATAAGCAAATAATATTAACAATTAAAATGACGCTTAAATAAAAAGGTATCAGAGTTTGCTAGCAAATATTTGTGGAAGAATGCCGTCCTTCAGCCTATGGACTTCCTAAAAGTTTCTGGTTGGCCACTGTGAACAGATTGTTGGACTGGATTGTTGGACTGGTCCTGCTCTTACACAGCTCTTGCATTCTCATCTCCTAACTGGTCACATATGCTTGGAAAGTTAAACAAGTGCCAAAGTAACCTCTAGTGTGCAGGCATTTGGTCAAAAATTTAAAATGGGTAACAGGATCACCATATTAATAAATGGAAAGGAGGATTGCAAGATGGCGTCGGAACGAGACAGATGTGATTAACGGAGTTCGTTTATCACGCCGGTATTACTCGGCAGCAAGTCGTGGGAGACTCATCTAAGCCCTGTCGGGGTGAAGACAGATTGCCTGGGCACACTTTTGGCTTGATGTGAGATGGCAATCTCATATCTGCTGAGAGCAATTCAGGTATTTCTCAACCGAGTAACACAGGGGGTGGTTTCAGCCCCTTCAAGTTCTCGACATCTTAGAAGATTAGCTTAGGATTTTTATTAGCTAGATAAGCATTGGAACTGCTGAGTAAATATTTTTTACTTCTTTCGCAATATTACCCGTGGAAAAGCTGTATTTGTTTATAATTTGGCATTAAGAAAAGAAAAACCCTCCGGATGTTTAGGCGGCGACTGAGATGAGAGAGTGCTGAGGCTTTTGTCCAAGTTGAAGCCGAAGAAAAAGACTTTTTCCTCTAACCTCTCTAAGGGTATAAAATTAGTTTAAATTTTTAAGGTGCAGTTACGTGATAGGAGTTCAAAGCTTTGACCAATCATTTTGGATATCTGTTTGGACTTCTGCCAAGATCAACTGGACACTCACCAGGATATTTTTCACATTGTCGGATGCTTCTTTAATGTGTTGACTGTTTGGGTGAGCTTTCCTATTTTACTACTTGTGGAAAAACTGTATCTGTTGTTAATTGGCATTAAAAAAAGAGAAAAGGGAGAAAAGAGGAAGGATATAAGAATCTCCATTTCCTCTCCTGTGTTTCTGGGACCTGCCAAAGTATTTGGCAACTTGCCAACCTGACAGCTAGTGATCTAGAGAAAAAAAGTGAAACTGATCTTGGCTGCCACTTTGTGGCTATTGGAATTATTGCAACGATGGTAGAGCTGAAGAGATTTTTTTTTGGTAATACAAGAATCTTAACAACTTTACAAATATCCCAAGAGGTGATGTTGAGACAACAGGAAATCTTCTCAATTGTACAGAAAAAGCGCTTTGATAAGCTTGATGCTTCTTTTAAGAAGATGGTGATTGATGTAGAATCCAAAACTGAACAGAATATACAAGAAAGGCAACAAGTATATGAAAAATTTGAAACTGTGGATGAAAAGAAACAAATTTGGCCACTAAAGGAAGGAATTTTTTTTGAAGGATGGGTGGATCCTGAATTAACTAAAATTAATTCTGAGGAAGAAGAAAGAGTGAAGGTTGATTTGCAGCAAAAAACACAGCCATTGGGAATAAATACTGACCTACAACAAATGCTACAATCACTGAAGATAAAGCAGGAAATAGTGAAGATTGAAATACAGACTTTGAAGTTGGTTGATTTTCAACAAATAACACCAAGGGGAGAAAGATGGGCTGGAGATGTAAAGTTTAAAAATACTGATTTTCAACAAACCCTATTAAAAGCAGTTTGGAAGAGGTGTAAAAAAGAAATCTTAAAAAGGAATGGTATAAATGGGTTGGCATGTTTATTGTGGTATGGAAAGGCTAAGGTATATGATTTTAACTGAGGAAGCTTTTCTACATTTAAATGTGTTGAATTATGAAGAGATTATAAGATAAGATTTAAACTGAACTAAGAAGGAGAAGAATAGGAGTGAAGTCCCCCCCTTTTTTTTCTCTCTCTTCTTTGTGGGTGATATAAGGGAAAATGAGAGATTCTTTTTCTTTTTTTTTTCTTTTTTTATCTTAAAAATGAATGACCAAAAGCTAAGTTGCATGACTCTTTTGTCTTTGAATTGCTATGCTAGAAAATGACTATTGTGGGAGTAGGAGGAGCTGTACTAAATAGAGTTCTTTTTACAAGCGAGATATATTAAAGATTGTAAGGAGCTGGACTCTTATAAGGAGTTAATTGTATGTGATTAAGTGAAGTGTAAGCTAGATGAAACTTTAATAAATTAGCTTAAAGAAAATTTGTTTAAAAGATATCATAGATAATTGTTGTCGTTAAATAGATTAGATAAGATGTCCTAAATGGATTTTAGACATGTGAACATAAATTGGGTTAAAAGTGTTTAGTTCTTTTTTAAGCGTGGAACTTCTCTTTCACTTTCCTTTTTAGTGGATATTAGACTGGAATAATAGTAAGCAAAAAATGTATTTGATTGTATTTGTAACTATTATAATGAGGAATTTATCTGTTTAATATTAGAAAAATGAAAAGATCTGGAATTGTGTAGAGTTGGTTAGATTGAAGAAGAAAGAAGATACTGACTTTTATCAAATTTGGAGAGTCTTTCTTTTAATATTGGTCAAGGAAAACGGGACTCTGTAAGAAATGGATGGACTGATCTTTGGAACTTTTGGAACTTTTTTTTTATTGACTGGAGAAACGGGACTTGGCTTAGATCTAAAAATATTTTTTAAGATTCCATAAATGAATCTGAATATGATTACAGAATGTTAATAGATATGTAGTAAGGGGCTGACTCAGTAGTTCTGATGTTTGTGATGATTGATGTTTTTAGTACTGTTTTAAAATTTAATTAAAAAGTACTATAAATAAATGGGAAGGAGAACATTCTCCTGCCCAGTCAGTTTTTTTGATAGCAACAATACCTAGTAAATAAAATTGTTAGGATGATGCCAACAAGAATATTAAATGTATAAAAAGCATTTTGGCTGAACTTGATAATTGGATGCTTTTGTTTGTACAGAAGCCAACTGAAAAGTTTTATATACGGTTTCAAATATTAATGTTATGTTATAGTATTGCTATTCCATTTTTCTGCAGCACCAAACCAAATGAAAGCAAAGGAAGGAAGAAATGTGTACAGCTCTTCCCGTTATGATGACTATGACAGATACAGGCGTTCTAGAAGCCGCAGTTATGAAAGGAGGAGGTCAAGAAGCCGTTCTTTTGACTACAGCTATCGCAGATCTTATAGCCCTAGAAAGTAAGTGTTGTACTTGGCTTGACCTATGCTGCCGTGTATTGGAGAAGAAATCATATTGACTGTCTGACACCTAGATATCAAGTCACCTTAGTTATAACATGCATGGAAGTTGTTATACCTTGCATGAACCATCAAAAATAGTCTGTACATCATTGAAGAAAAATGAAAAACAAATGCAGCTCTCAAGAAACTTTAGTTGGGGGTGTGTGAGTAATTCTAAAGGTATATGCCACTGTTTACTTTTTCTGATGTACCTTTTTAGCAGTAGACCTGCTGGAAGACGTCGCCGTAGCAGAAGTCGTTCAGATAATGATAGGTAAACATCCTTTTCTATACCAAATTCAAAATCTGAACAGTCTCTGCCTGCAACAGTAAGCCATTTTAATGTGAGCTACACAACTCCCAGCAGCTTGTCCATATTCAAATGTATTATCTTCCTCTTTCTGATAGGTTCAAACACCGTAACAGATCTTTTTCAAGGTCAAAGTCCAATTCAAGATCACGATCTAAGTCACCACCCAAAAAAGAAATGAAGGCTAAATCACGTTCTAGGTCTGCATCTCGCACTAAATCTAGAGGCACCTCTAAAACGGATTCTAAGACACAATATAAATCCAGCTCAAGATATGAAAAAGAATCAAGGAAAAAAGAACCAACTAGATCCAAATCTCAGTCGAGATCGCATTCTAGATCTAGATCAAAATCCAGATCCAGGTCATGGGCTAGTCCCAAGTCCAGTGGCCATTAACAGTGTACCTTGTTTTTTTAGGCATGTATCATCCAGTTACACAGTTGAGTTATGATGTTGCAACATTGCTTTAAAATAACATTGTCAGTTATCCCTGTAGCGGGAAATTATTACTATTAAAATACAATATTGAGAATCTTATACAAAAGAGTCCACTTTGTTAAATGTCATGGGCAGCTACTGAAGTTCTTGTGGTGTTTCTATGTATATTTTTGTAAAAGACTTGCATTTTTATGCTTCAAATATTAATGGTACCTTGATTATCACCATAGTTTATAGAATTATTTTAATCTCATCCATAAAGAATAACTGTTCCCTGTATATTTAAATTGTTCGGTATCCCCGCTGTACAGTTGGAAAACTGGGAGCTCATATGCAACAGTGACTGCTGTGAAGTATAAACTATAATAATTTCAAGTTTCAAAATGAGGTTTTGGATTTGTCATGCGCATTTGTGCCAAGATGACTGGATTCTGGGGTATTGAGAAAAATGGTATCGAGGTACTCATTGATAACTTCTGAAGTGATGGTTCTGGTAGTATAACAAAGAAGACTAGAGCAGGAATCTACTGTGAGAACTTATTGTAGATTTTGTCAGGATTTCTCATGCTTCCTCCTAACTGATAATTTAATCCCTAAAAGTAAAAATATTCCATTAAATAATTAGATAAAAATATATACAACTATATGCAGTGTGGTGTATCTTAAGTTTTAGTGAGCAGTTGATCACAACTTGCTTAAGATTTCTTGCTGCATTAAGTCAAATGAACATGCTGAATTAGTTTGTATGGCATGTAAAAACCAAATTTATGCCATTTACTTCCTAGATAGCTTGTGAATCCCATAAATACCTATTTCTAGCCATGTCTTTCTAAACATGATTACGGTAATGCATCAGAACCTATGAAGTAGGTCAAGCAAGCCTGTCTGTTCAAAAGATGGATTATAAATAGGGCTCCAGTTACCATATAGCACACCTCAACTTGTGTGTTCACAGTGTGTGTGAAGAAGAGCTGCATCCTTTGCTTTTGTTTTGTTGTAACCCAATATCAAGACTGCATATGATCAATTGCCATAGCATAATCTCAGAAGTACTCTCTGAAGAATGCACCCTGTTGTAATAAGGTAGTTTTTCTATTGAAATGTGAAAGCCAGTAACAAACCCTGAAAGGTCCTCAGCTTCCACCAAGTAGAGCAACTGAATATTGAACTGCCTGTTTCTGTAGAAAACAATGTTCAGATTTAAATTTTAGTTACGCACAGGCCACTCAGGAGTTAAAGGTGGCTTTTAAAATTCTGGATGTGGAATGTTCCGAGGGGTGATTGTTGAACCTTTGTATATTTGATAGTATTTCTAACTTTTCCTTTCATGTTAAAAGTTAATGTTCTGCTATGCAATCATTTATAACTTGGGTTCCTTTTTTTAATTTTGTAGACTTCTGATGTATAGTTTAAAACAAAGTGTAAAATTGTGGTGTAACTGTGCAGCTCTGGTCAGAGAAAGTTGTGGAAATAAACTTTGTATTTCCTTTCTTATAGAAGCTTCTACAAAGGTATTTTTATATGTTCTTTTTAAAATAGTGTACTACCTTAAACATAAGTGTTTTGATCAAGCAACATCCAGCTTATCTCTGCTTGCTGTAAACTACTAGCAAATGTGCTATAATAAAGAAGGAAATAGAAATCCAGTAATCTTTTATTGTAAGCTTAAAAGGTTAACCAACACTGTTGGGAAAATGTATGTGTTATGGTAGTAGAGAAGGCTTTTAAATAGATGCCTGTTTATCTGTAAGAATGAGTAAAACATTGCAAGCGGCTTACAAATAAGACAGGCAACATTTTCAGGCTTGTGGGCACATTTTGGCAATTGAGGAACTGTCTTAAGGCACCACAAAAAATGGGAGCAGCCACAAAGAAATGTCCATGTCAGTGCCTGCAGGCACCTGTTGCATTACACCTTCAGTAAAAAGGAAGCAGGTTATGATCCATTAAGTAGTCAAAAGCAAACTTTGTCAGGTACCATGTCAGGCAAGTCTTTAAACCAACTTTCTGATTATCATACTACCAGCAAGCACTTGTCTCTTAGCAAGATCTAAGCAAAAGAAATCCATTTGCGCCTCAGGGGAACCTGGTGTGTTTCCTTTAAACCAGCTTTGGTGAGATGATATGCCATTGTTCGAAGATGAGGTTCAGGTAGGCTAGTCTGCAGCCTCAGACAAATGAGCAGCCTTGCCGAATACATATTTAAAATGGAATCAACTTGTTTTGAGATCAAGTGGGTTCGACTGTATTCAAAGTTGCAGTATGAAATGCATGCTCCAGTGTGAAGCTTAGCATGTTGATATACTACATAGAAAAGCTGTCCTTAACCCATGCAATACTGTTGCTCGATTGTACACTTCAGTAACAAAATTGTAACTTATTCTGGCGATGTACCTCCTAAATCTTGGTATATTAAGTAAAAGCTGCTTTCAAAATTGAGGTACACACTTCTCTGTCTGATGGCTACACATAAAGGATACTATGGGATGGAGAAGTCAAAAGCCATTAGAGTAGGAAAGAGGCAATTCCCAGCCTGCTACGGGGAAGGAGATGGCTAACGCCTTTTTCCAGCAACGCCCAGTGGTCCTGCTTTTCTTTCATTACCAGTAGCAATTTGTGTCCTACCATGACTGGTTGCTTTTCTTGTGTCATTAGCCCTGGGACAGTGGGCAGCTGCAGGATTCATGGTTGCGCACAGAGTGGCACAAAGCTGAGGTTCAGTCAGCCTTGCTCTAGATATGTTTTTTGTGTAACTGCTTCATAATTCCTTCTTAATCTGAGTCTTGATAAATAGCAGTTCAGCTTCATGGATTTTGTGGGATGGGGTGAAAGAACTCCCTTGGAAATACTGGACACTAGTTACCTTCTAGAGTAATGCCTGCAAGGGAGCCCTTGTTCCTGCAATTGCAAAATGATTGTATTAAGACTACATGGAATATTTTGACATTTCAGGTTGCTGTGTGACTTCCTCAGCTGTAGTTTAGTAGTCCTGTCATGCCATTGGAATTTATAGGTATGAATACTAACGTGTAATTATACCAGCAAATGTAAATCAGTATGAAAGCCAATGCTTTCATCTCGCCCCTTCCAACTCTTCCTTGGGTGTCTACTCTCAACATCCTGCTGCCCTCAGTAGCTTACAAGTTCATGTTGAATTATTTTGCCTCTTAGCAACTGTACCTAGGCTAGAAATGGAGGTGCTATCCTGCAACCTGAGAGCTGGGGGATAAACCTATTGGATGTCCCCTTCTCTACTAAGCAAGTCCCTGAAAATTCTTGCTCAGTACTAGCAGTAGCACCACTCAGATTCATTGGCCAATAAGACTGGCATAACTGGCAGCAGACAGGACTTTGCATAATGTGCAAAAAGCTTCTGCACTAAAGACTAAATCCTATGACTTGGATAAATTATACAAACGGGGGGGCTTAAGTTTATTCTACAATGATTTCAACGTTACATAATTCTAGTTTTGTTAAGTCATGGGACTAGTAAAGAATGCTTAACATTTTGCTATTGCCCACACTTTTAAGCATATTGTGAGAATGGCCTCTGGAGATCCCCCGCCACTGCAAATTGCAAGAGATGGCAGGCTACTGGAACTATAGCATGGCAGAGTTAAGTCACTCCCAGGGCAGCTTCCCACCTTTCCAATGCTGCCTTCACTAGTTTGGCCCTGAGATTTTGCAGAAACTTGATTTGCAGTTTTGTGGAACTTCACTTCATAAAAGACTGTAAAGCTTGTCTGAGTCACCAGATACCTGAAGATTGCAAGTCACAACTGTAACCATCTAAGTGCAAACACCACACTTTCATTAAACTGACATCAAATAGATCTCCACATATTTGGGACTCTCCAAAACTGCTGTGCTAACTTGTGGAGAGCTGCTTTCTATCAACTCAGATAAACTGGCTATTTAATGCTACTTAGTAACCACTGTTACAAAGTTTCTAACAGCTGTATTAACTTGCAAATATTAACTGTCCCACATATACACATACTCCAATTTTTTAAAACTTGTGAAATAATACAACAACACAGGTGGGGGAGAAAAGGTATGGGGTTTTTATTTAGATTTTGTTTCCAATTCAAATCCAAGCAATATGCTAAACATGGAATTTAGAACATCAAAATTGCATTTGGGACATAATGATTTTAAAATATCAAGGATAAACTTAGGGTACAAGAGATTTAATTTTAAGCAAAATGTCCAATTGTTTTATTTGGACATATATTATCTTGATGGTTCCGAAAACATTTTGAATGTCTAAGTAGCTCAAATGTGCAATGATGCATAGCCAATCACCCCTGAGACTTTTACAGAAAGTTGCTTTTGAAAGTCATAGAACGTGTACACATCTTCATTACTACAGACTACTGTTGGATATTATCTTTATCATCACAACTAAATCTTTATGGAAGTAATTTTAATTTCCTTAGGGTCATCCTCATTCTGTGCAGCTCTCTGTAACCCTCTGAACTCAATTTACAGGCATCCAATCAAGTATGGAGGTTAAAATTACCTCCCCTCTCCAAAATATGCGTTCAGAAGATTTTGGCCACCTAAATGCTTTGTTCTGCCTTGACTTTTCATGGAAAACAGATGCCTTTTTCCCCCTCCCCTGGAATTACCCCCATGGAGGGCTTTTCTGAGGCCACAACAAAGTCTACCAGCCATAGGACTTCACCCTTAGTGAATTATTACCACATCAGACATGAAAGAGAACACCTGAAATTTCGCCAAATATGATGCTCCCTAGAATTCAGAAGGAAGACCAGATTGAAAATTGGTTTTCAAAGGTATGCCAGAAAAAGCCAGTCTCACTTAAGTGTCCTCATACAAATTACCAAGAAACGTGCCAATTTAAATGTATAGTTTGAAAGCAAATCAATATCCAACAGGAATCACAAGAATAGACCTTCACATATACAACATGGGGGTTTTGCAACTCTTACCACCATTTAGATATTCAACTTTCTAATTATGCTTTGTCTTTAATTCATCCAAAATGAAAGCAACCTTACTAGATGAAATCAAGTGCAGTCAGGTGCTTCAGGCTCTTCTATCAAGGACTGGATGCATAACAGTGTGCTAGAATGCAGCCCGATCACAAACACACTTTAATATACTACTGTAATCAGTTACCTGCTTTCAAGTGTTTTTAGGACTGCATCCTGAGGATACAATTCAGTTCCACTGAGTTAGTAAGAGTATTGTTCCTGCATTTAATAGGAACTGGATTACACGCCTAACTTTAAAAAAAAAAATCTTTTGTTGTTTTACCTTAAAAAAGCAGTGCTACTTATTGTACCAAGTTTGCTTGTCACCTAAGCCAAACATGGGCACATACCCTCACAGATACTCAAGTGCAATGGCACAGACATGTGCTTTTAAGCCTTTTTTTTTTAACAAAATTATTTTTTTTTAAAAAATGCCATGTACTTAGCATGGTCCTTTTACATTCAGCAGTTTTGTACTAAAAATACTTTATTTTGGCAAGAAAGCCCAGCATAAATTTACATATGCTACAAGTTTTACATTTATTTACATGGCTCTTTCTTCCCTCCATTAGAGATGTTTCACACTTGAAGTTTATTTAAACAAATTCATATTACAGGTTGTCTTGATTTCAGACTCACCTCAACAATACTATTTCAGAAAGTGATACAAAACTTACAGAATGTGTTTAAAAAACAGCTCACTGCAATTCTCCATGAAGGGAAATACTCAGGCTTTTGGCAGTCACCTGACAATGGAAAGTTTCAGTTGGTACAGTTAAGGTACCATCCAAACACAACTTCCTCCAACTGTCCAAACTTGAAGGATTACAGGCACCCAATGGAGAACTGAAGGAGCAGAATGGCTAGGATTGCCTCGGTGCTCTTCCCACACTGATTCGCTTAGCCCTCTAAATGTTTTATACTGTTTCACAAAAAGAAGCCAGAGGGATTTCTCCAAAAGTGCCTTGTTCCCTCCTTTCCCCCGAGCATCCATCCAATGCCAGTTCTAGGGTTGATCTTGTCACCTTGAAGCTACAGCCAGGACAGAAAGAGCAGCACTGGCTGCAGGGCAAAAGACACTCTGAATTTGAAATCACAGCTCTGACTTCAGAACTCTGAAGTCAGAGCTGGGACTTCCATCCTGTAGCCATCCAGACAACAGCCACAGGGTAGTGACTTAAGAGTCTGCCTTGTTCAACAGAATACATTTGTAGACTTGTGTAAAAGGTTGGCTAGCAATTGCATACTATGTTTCCATTCCTCTTAAACAAGTGCTGTACAGATTGAAATTTCCTAATGCAAGTGTTTACATTTTGGTCACAGGGCTTTGGACAGATGAATGCCTGGCCCAAATCACCAGTTCAAATTATGGTTGTGTCAGATAGTTCAATAAACTAAAACCCTATTTGAAGTGGATTTCTTAAACAATGTTAGGTGGGTTGGTTTTTTTAGATTGGGCTCTAGCCGAAAAACAAATTACTAATGACTTCAATGCGTATAGTATTTCACAGTATGCAGGAGAATTTTGTTTTGCAACTGTTGCAAATTTGGTCATTGAACATTAATTTCAATTCCCTTGAAAAAGGCCTACTCTATTAAGCAGATTTAAAAATAAAAGCAACTGCAACTAAATGGTTCAACTGTTTGCACTGTGGGATTAGTTCAGGCTGCTTACAGCATCAACTGCATCAGCACACAGTTGATACAGCACACATAACCCAGTAACTGTTAAATAAAATATTTCCAGAGGGTGGGGACATTTCTCCAACTCGGGGAGAATTCAACCACCTTTAATACACAGTAAACCAAATTCCTAAGGTGAGTCTTTGTTTTCATTTTGAAATCAAACATGGACCTGTACTACGGAATTTAAATCTGTGTGTGTAATTTTCTTCCAGTATAACACTGTTGCTCATGCTTGGACTTTAAGCAAAGTTTTAAGTTGAAAAGTCATGATTTCTTTATCAATGGGGTTAAGTGAAACAGTTACCCAGTGACTTGGTGGCTTAGGAAGAACACTTGGGGACGGCGGCTCACTGAATTTTGCTCCAGCATAGTTTTGATTGGTTTGAGGCATGAAGAGTGAATGTGATAAAGTTGGATTCCAAGCCTGGTTAGTTGGGAAATGTCCTGTGTTCTTCCCCCCGTTCTGCATGGCCTGCCATGCTACAGATGATGGGCTACACCCATGTCCCCTCTCCTTCTTGTGGATTTTCTTCATCTGGGAATTCTGATCTTTGCTCTTTTTTCTATTGTTCAGTTGTTGGTGGTTCTTGGTAGCATTTCTGGGCTGGGTAGATGGAATGTTGAACCTTTCTCCACCTCCCATCTTCAACTTAAATGTCACCTATCCAGAGAGGAAAAGGGAAAGGAAAAGAACAAATTCAATTTTCAATAGAAAACTAAAATACTTCTTTGAAGGAGCAAAATGTAAATAGAATATTATTCCTTCAGGGAAAAAAATGGCAAGACATGAAAGCTATTCACAAACTGGATAAAAACCAAAATGGCTTTACTGCTTCTTGTCACATCTCTGCATTTTGGTGAAATGGAGCCAAATGGCCTGTGGGTACTCAGCTGCTCAGAACTGATCTAAAGCAAAACGGAAAACAAAGGTTTGCACAGCAAAGCTGTTACAGTAAAATTTAGACAAAGAACATACAATTTAGGATTACTCCTAAATTCTCTCCTACAGTACGCTATCAAGTTTAACTATAACAACATTCCACCAGATTTGTTGTTTAATATACAATTTTTCTTACGTTCAATATAGTATAGTTTTCTTGTAGGATAAACTGGCCCTATGTTAAACATTACACTGGCCAACTCAGGTTTTGGTGCCCTGAATGTTAGACCTTGGTATATTTGACCCACTGATTCCAAAAATGGAACCAATTTTTCCCTAACAGCTCCAGTTTTTGAGATACAGCATAAATGCCTTATACCACTCTTCACTCTGGGCACCTGTCAAAAATCAGGGTATCTTAGTGTAGTATTTTATTTAATCCCCTTATAGCATGAAAGAAACACAAAAAAATAAATAGTGAAATACACTAAATCTGCTTATTTCAAACCAAAAGCACAGGTTTGATAGAAACAGTCCAATCTTTCAACACAGCAGCAGCTCCATTTGCAAGAATCCAGGAGTGGGATCTGCCAGGATAATCCCGCATGAAGTTCCAACATAATCTGCTATCATGTGTGCATCCCATCTTCCTTGATATCTGCCTTCCATTGTTTTTATGTCTTGGTGAAATCTTTCACCTTGCTCTTCACTTAAGTCTCCAAGGTTCACTGGAAAGCAATCTAAGTAACTGTGCAGATAATGGATTTTAACACTCATTTTACAGCCAAGTCTGCTGAAGCGAAAGAGCATCTCCTCTAATAATTGAGTATAGTTGTCCGCCTTCTTGTTACCAAGGAAGTTTTTCACAGCAAGAACAAATGAAGACCAGGGACAAGATTCGATCTCATTCATTGATTCTATGAAATGTGGGTCATTCATGAGCTGTCTGATCTGTGGCCCATCAAAAATTCCCGCCTTCAGTTTTTCTCATGGTAAGTCCAGGTATATGCACTATGTATTCAAAGCACAAACCATCTTTATTCAAAATCTTCACAAATCATTTCATCAGGCCTAGCTTTATATGGAATGGTGGAGGGAAGAGTCTATTTCATGCTACCAAAGATGCACTGATTATATTTTTTTTCTCCAGCCACCATATTCCCTCGGAGACCAAGCTTTTCTTACCCAATGCTCATGTCTGGCTCTACTGTCCCAAAGCAAGGACACATTGTGTAGCCACTTTGTTGACCAAGAAGAAAATTAACCATCTTCAAATCTACACATTACACCCAATGGCTTTTCTGGTAATTTATCTTTCCCAAGACTAAGGAGATGGCCTTCTTTCATCCTGGTGGAGTGACCCACTGGAATGGAGTCATATTTGTTGCCATTGTTTAAAAGAACATATTTCAAACTACATTTCAAACTGTCGATGAAAAGGCACTTGTGTTATATTCTGAGAGACCCATTTCCTTTAGAAGGACTCTGTTGTCATTGCAGAATACTAGGTTGTTGTGTTCAGTAAAGAATGGCAGGAAATCCTTCTCTCTCCTTCAATGAAATGTAATTTTCATTCCAGGTTGAAGTACATTCTTTTCCTTTAGTCTGGAGGCTAGCAATTCAGAAGACTTCTTGGAAAGATGTATGTTCCTAATCAGATCATTCATTCTGGTCAATACATTCACTATGTGAACTTTTTTTTAAAATCACGGTCGCTGTGCACACACGTTTTGCACACAATATGAGGAACCCATGGCTTATCTTGATCTCCAAGCTTGACACCAAAATAACGTAGATATGCTGTTTTCACAACTCAGAAATAGGTTTCCTACTTGCTTTCAGGGTATACTCCCCACAAATACTCAAAATACATCGGAATGATTCAGGCAGCACCATCACTACGGTAGCCATCTCTATGGTGCTTAATTTGCAAAAATGAAGCGATATGATGGTATAGAAGGTGTGTGTCCCATTCATAACTTTAATACACCTAATGAATTACCTTTCAGAATCCAATTTTCTGATGTAAAATTACAGTTGGAAGTATGTAAACTTGTACTCAAAAATACAAACTAGTTAACAGAAGAACAAGTTGATCAGCAAGATCTTTTCAAAAACTGGCTATCTATATCTCTATCTATAAAATTTAACCACATCAAAGAAACTAGAACCAATGCAATCTAGTCAGTGCAATTTTATGAATCGGCATCCCAAATAACTCGAAGAACAGAAGTAAAAACCAAGGCACCAAAAAAAAGTATTTTCGTTGGGCTATGTTATGCAACACTGAAATGTGCAAGAATACACAGATCTGCACTACTTATCCACACTGAAAATGTTAACAATGCAATTTAGTGTTGGTGCAAAGGAATATTACAAGCAACAGCTAATTAGGTGTTTTAACAGACTGGCAAAAACACTGATGGTGGCAAAGCATATGACAGAACTAACCTTTAGTTATTTTGATACCATTTTGATATCCATGCCTTTCTGAAGAGGAAATGGCTTTGTAATGGGAATGTACAATGGGAAATGGCTTCGTAATGGGAAAGTACATTTTACACAAGAAAACCTTAGTTCTTCATCAAGTAATTTGCAACATTCAAAAAGCTTAACAAAGCAGGTCTCAAGCCTAGATCAAAGGTTAGTTTTCCGCTGCAGAAGTTTAAGAGAGCTTGTCATGTTCCAATATTCTTTTGTCCTCTTTACCTTTCAGTTCCTTTTTCAGATTCTACAGTCTCCACCTCCTGCCCTCTTTCCTGCTGCCAAACCTGAAAGAATAGATGCTGACTCCTGTTGGATCCCTTCCCTTGGCTAGGAATGGTAGTTTTCATGGGCTGATCTGCTGTTTTCAACCATGAAGCCAAGCCCAACATCGGATTCTTGGCACACAGGCTTCAAGTGTAGAAGTCCCAGCTCTGAAAAGGTAAAAGTTTGAACAATGGCAAATCAAAGACAGCTCCTAGTCAGAAACACAGTTTGGAGAACAAATTTGCCTGTCTTTTAAAGAATATTACAGATACATTCATGTCTTTAAGATATATATACCACCAGCAGCATTCATATATACATACAAACTCACTGTGAATTCTTTGTCTCTTTCACAGAGAGTTTTAAATTTGAGAGCTGAAGGTTTTCAAATGACATGAAAAACCTAATCCTACAAGTGTTTACTCCTAAGTCCCACTGTGCTTAACAGGGCTTAGTCACAAGCAAGTGTCCAAAGGATTGCAGTTTTTATGCATCAGCAAATTTACAAAGAGAATATTCAGTACAATTAAATGACTGGTAGCAACATTAACTCTGTTTCCAAGAACTACTGCCTATATATCCCCACTCATATTAGTTCGTCAAAATACCTCCAGAAGCCCTTAATATGAGTTGCACTATCAGGAGTTCCACAGTCCTTTAAGCAACAGTGCTTAAATTGCATTATGTGTCAACTAAACAGAAGGTCGGGTTAACAAGGTTGAAATTCAATTACACGGTTTCTATCTTCTACCTTGGTATCAATTAATTAACTTCCAGAAAGTTGATAGCTTTCAGAATCCCCCAAGTAACATAATTACTTTATCAAAAAATGGATAGGTCTTTGGACAGACAAGGATTTACAAGAAGCCAGTTCTTCCCAACAAACAACACATACAGCTAAGAACCATAAGCTGACTTGTACCAAGAAAATTGTTTAACTAGTACAATACTGCCTACTCTAAATGGGAATGTATTGCTAGGATTTCAAAAGGCGGCATGATTTTATTTATTTATTTTTTATTTCAGCTTGGAGATGCCAGCAATTATGTCTGGAACCATCTATATGCAAAACATCTCTTCCCACTTTCCAGAAGTGATCACATGGCAGTATCAGGCCCCCACCACCACCACCAAAAAAGGAAGTCCTTTCTCCTCTGCCTGGTATTCTCTGACATTATGTCAGATACCATACTGACAATTAGATGCACCCAACCCCATTTATGTTAAGGCACAATCCTATGCAAACTTAGACAGAGGGAAAGGCGTACCACTCCCAGCAATTCTTCTGTCTAAACTTCTATTTTTAGACAAGGCATTAAGAACCAAATCCTATGCATGTTTACTTTTAAATCCCACTGCATTCAATAGGGCTTACTCACTAGTAAGTGTGCAGAGGATTGCAGCTCTTGTCCATCAGTAAAGTGACAAAGCAAATATTCAGTACAACGGAAGGAGAGAAGCAGACATAAAATCTGTTTCCATGAGCTATTTATTGTTTTAACACTATATCCTTGCTTTTATGACTTAAATAGACCTAATGAGGTTTAAACAACACAATGCCCTAGGATATAGTAGCTGTCCCTACACTTATTGCCCTCCAGGTGGGATTACAACTTCTATCATCCAAAGCCAACACAGACCAAGACAGTTGTAGTAGTCCAGCAGATACAAAGAAAGCGTACATGTGCATTCAGACACACTACAGCACCTACAGCCCTCAACAATCACCTTTCCAGGAAGTACTACATCGTCTCTGCCAGGACTCCATCAGAAAACAATGTTCACCACACATATCACAGATTTTCACATTTCTGTGCCACAAACAACACAAGGATAAAACCTGCCCCTGTTATCTGTGCTGCCAACCCACCCACTATTAGGGGATAAACCATCCTGGGTTCTGAATAAGGCAGGAGGAGCCTTCCACCACCTCCTATACTTATGAGGGTGCAATTCTTTCTTAAGATCATTTTGCCACCCTATGGTACACGCAATCACAAAGGGAATTTCCCAAGCCATATCATAAGGTAGGAAATGAACCCTTTCCCCACACCCCACTAACACACACTCCGCCCTCATCTATTCTCAGCTTAGCATTAAAGAGGGCATTTCAACTTTCCCTTTCTACTCACTACTAGCACAAGGTAACCATCACACCATACAAACCAGGAACTCCTATTCTCAATATCACTAGGGTAGATAAGAAAATGAAGTGGGAGAACTTGAAAGCAGTGTAATGATCAGCATCCAAGTGCTTGATCCTGCCTAATCTTAGCAACTGAGCAGAGTTGGGCCTGACTGAAATCGGGGTGTCTTAAACGTTGTGAACCGATCAGAGAGCTTCGTCTACGGGCAGTACAGAAATGTAATGCAATAACAACTAGAGAGAGCTACAGAGCCAGTGTGGTCTAGTAGTTAGGAGTGTGGAGCTGGGACTCAGGAGATCTGGATTCTAGTCCCCATTCGGCCAGGAGGCTCACTGGGTGACTAGGTCGGGCACTCATTCGTAGCCATACCTACCTCACAGGGTTGCTGCAAGTATAAAATGAAGAGGAACACAGAAAGCTCGTGTATGTCGCTTTGAACGTTTTACAAGAACAAAAGGCAGGATATACGTGTAACAAATAAATGTATCGCAACCCCACCGGTGTTTTATTTGCACGATTAGGGTTATACTACAGGCTCCTGACAGCCCTAATCTCACCAAATCCACAAAACCTCACACCCCCTCAAAAGAAAAGCCCCAAGAAGTTCACCCCAAGTGAAAGGCAAGTCATCCTCCCTTTGCACCTTTAGCTGGGTGTAAGCCTTCAATGAACGCTAAAAAGTGTACAACCGTGTAAACACGAAGAGGAATAGGATAGGATTCCCCAATCCCTTTCCACAAAGACGAACTCCTTCTCCTACTTACAGGCACGACCACCGCCGCGCCCCTCCAAGGAAGAGGGGATGCGCCTCACCGAAGCTTTTCAATGGAGCAACACAACATGGCGGTGCACCCATCCCCACGCCTTCCTCCCCCTCCGCCTCCTCCTCCTCTGCCGCCCCCGGGCTCCCCTCCGTCCACCCTTCTCTAAACCGCCATAGTCAGCACCAGCGCTCTTCGCCCCACCTAAAGGCGCAGCCTAACCCGATCCACGCTCTTCTCCTGTCGCAGCTGCCGCTTCCCTTCCGCTGATCCGACCTCACACACAAAATGGCGGCCACTTCACCCACTCAAGCCTACCAAGAAAAACAGACACGCACCACGCCGCCCCGCCTCCCTCGCGAACGCTCGCCAGTGAGAGCGCGGCGAACCCGAACGGCCAGCCAATAAGGATCGGGTCCGCCTGTTGCTGGCGATGGTGGGGAGCGCGGAGCACTTGAGGCGGGGGAGGGAAGGGGCTTCCAACTGTTCTGCTCCTGCTTGGTTTGAACCCCTCCGAAGAGGGGCATGACGGGAGAAATGGAGGGTTGGGGGCGGCAGCCGAGAGTCTGAGGCTAAGGAAGGGTGTCGGAAAGGGGCAACCAAAAGAACCAAGGGGCTGGGGCAACTCCCCTAGGAGGAAAGGGTAGGCACGCTAGGATAGACGTGTCCAAAGTTAGGGCTAGGATGGGAAAGATAGGTAGGGAAATCGTCTTCCCCCTAATGAGCCAGTGTGTTGAAGAACGTGGGAATGGGACTCAGGCGATTTAGGTTCTCGTCCCCACTCAGCCATGGAGCCCACTGGGTGACTTTGGACCAGCCACAGACTCACAGTCCAGCCTGCCTCGCAGATTTATTGTTGTGGAGATAAGATAGAGAGCAGTAGGAGAATTATGGAAGCTGCCTTGAGTTCTTTAAAAGAGGAAAGGTGGGATATAAAGCTACTAAATATTATTAGAACCCTAAGGGGTCACCCCATTAAGACAATGGGTGGGAGATTCAGACAGAAAAAGAAGTCCTTATCCATTAAATATCTGTACCGTCCAGTTGCTGAAGCTTTCTGAGCAGTTCACAACCATTTTTTGCACTGGGCAGTTAAACTATGGAATACGCTTTCCTGCGGTATAGCAATGGCCACTGTCTGATGGCTTTTAATCGAAATTGTGAAAAGTTTTGTATACCTTAGCTCAGTCATCAATTCAAAGGGGGACTACAGAAATCTGAAGACATCTGAAAAATGGAAGGATATCAATTAAAGAACTAGAAAAGACCAAGGTCAAAATAATTCACACCATTCTATCATTGTCTATGTCCGAGTGAACACTAGACAGTAAAGAAAGCTGAGGAAGGGAATTGATGTCTTTGAAACATGGTGCTGGAGGAGAGCTTTGCAGATACCCTGGAATGACTGACAAACAAGCAGTTCGCAGATCAAATCAAGCTGGAGCTTTCCCTAGAAGCAAAAATGGCAAAACTGAGGCTGTCTTACTTCAGGTGCATCATCAGCAGGCAAGACGCACTGGAGAAGACAGTCATGCCAGGGAATGTTGAAGGCACAAGCAAAGAGATGAACTGACTGCATAAAGGAAGCCGCAGCTTTGCATTTAGAACAGCTAAGCAGGGCTGTCATGAATAGGAGGACTTTCTGGAGGGCTTTCATACAGTCACCATAAGTCGGGGACAACTTGATGGCACGTAACCCTAAAAGGGGACTGGACAAATTCAGGGAAGAGAAAGTTGTCCATGGTTACTAGTCCTGGTGGCTCTATGCTGCCTCCAGTAACAAAGGCAGTGTGCTCACGCTCCTCCGTGGTTGGGGCATGTGGACAGCAGGTGGGGCGCATTCGTGTTCTGCTTGTGGGATTCTGTGGGCAGCTGGTTGGCCACTATGTGAAGACAACTGAAATACTGGACTAGATGAATGCTTAGTCTGCTCCAAAAGGGTTCTTCATATGTTCTTAAGGAAAAGGCAGCCCATTCCTCTTTCCTCCTCCAAGTTCTCAACTTCAGTTACTAGTCCCCTGTTCAAATATTGAGCAAACACAACGCTAGGTAGGGAAATCCTCACACCATCTGCAATTTTGACCGTTAAATCAACAGCTATCTCCTCTTTGGGTAGGAGATACTGTATTCATTTGCTATATGAATGTATGAACGTGGACTTTTCTCTTTACCTGGAGGTTAGTGCTACAGTGAGAGTCTGAATTAGTCTAGGTTTAATTATGCTAAGAAGTCATGACTCGCAATACAGCTATTAGTTCTATATCCCTTATATACCTACTGGGCCCCTTAGAGTAGGTTCAGAGACCCTTCTGAAAGATCCATTCTCTAAGGAGGTGAGGAGAAGGGGGGCCGAACAGAAGGGAGGCCTTTTCGGTGATTGCACCCCACCTATGGAATAGCCTTCCTAGAGCAGTTCACCTGGCGCCTTCATTAAAATCTTTGATGCCAGGCAAAGCCAGTTTTATTTTCCAGACATTTTAATGATTGATTTTTATTTTAATTATTTTAAAATATTTTAATTTACCATGCTTTGATTAATATTCACAGCTGTTGTATTTGTCATCTTTATAATGTTGTTGTATGTATATTGTTTAAACTATTTTATTATTTGCTATTATTGTGAATTGCTTCAAGAGTCCAATAGGACTATTGAAGTGGTCTATAAGATCAGTAAATAAATATACACATTACATGCACTAGCCTTCATTGATCTGGGTCCTACAGATGCGTTGGACTCTAACTCTCATGATCTTCCAGGAAGGGGATTATGAGTCTTGTAGTCTGCCACTTCTGCAGGGCAGCAGGGTATGGGAAGTCTGGTTTGTGCTTAGCAAGGGAATAAAAGAACTGAGGAAGGTACATCAGAAACCAGCATCAGACAGCAAATATCTTCAAGTGGTTTAAACATGCTTAATGTTAACTTTCCAATTATTTTTTGTATTCACCACTAAATTTGCTAACCGTCCTTTAGGGTACCTATGTCTTCCTCCTCATTTCCAAAAAAGAAATGGAAAAACAGGCACCCCTTCTTCCTTCTACCCTCTCCTTTCCTTCAATGCTTGTTAAAAATGATTTCCACATGCATAATGCACAAGCAGCAGCAGTATAAAATTTAAAATTATTTCTGTAAGCTGGAATGTTAGACATGTAACACAATTCTCTGTTCCTCATCAGAATTCTTGAATGGTAGTATTTTCAGATGATCCCTGAACATGTTTTTTTTAATTAATAACAGGAGTACTTCTTTCAAAATGAGCATTCTCAAATGAATTTTCAGGTTTTCCTTCTACTCATTTCTTCACTTGAATATTATCCATATAGATACATGAAGCAGAATGAGTCAGGTAGTGGCACACTTTGTCACCACTCTGTAGATCACTAACCTGTTTACAAATAACAGGATTCACCATTTCTTACCCACCAAAACATGCTTTCCTGTTCATAATAGTAGAAAGATCGTCTGCACTGAAATTCAAGAGAAGTGAAACATCTATCTGTAGATACATTAACGACTGATAATAGAGAAGGAATTAGCAGCCGTTGGGTGCTTTGGCTATAGGATCCATATATAGCATCTTTTAAAAACTGAAACCATAGCAAAATCACCAGCTAATAAATGCTTCTTACCATATCTGGAATGTTAACTTATCTGCCAGCCTTGAGCAGTGGTCCTTCCAATGGCAGCAGACATGAAGTCCTGCTTGAAAGAACAGTTAAGTCTTTTCTACTGCTGGCTCCGTCTCTGCTACAGCCCTCGAAATGGGGAGGGCAACACCTCCTTCCCCACCCAGGTGTGTTCAGTGACTGTGCAATCGCAGGCATGACATCACCTGTTGCTGCTTCCTGGGTCACGATAACTTTTGCTGATAGCAGCGTGGGAGGTCCAAGGGCACTGACACAGGAGGGGAGCTGGCGCATGCTCGTTTTCTTAGATCTGCCGTTCTTTTGCGCCCCTGCAGATTTCTCTTGATGAGCACCACGGCCGATTTTCTTTCTTGGTATCTCTGCCTTAATGGCTGCTAAATGAATGTGCAACAGAACCTGACCCCGTTTTACAGGATTTAGCCTGATCTTGAGCAGAAGAATAATGACTTCTGAAAGAAAACATGGGCAGGAAAAGGGAACCTAGCTTCATTTTATGATGTAGAACATGTGTGTTTGCACATGAGCCTATTCATTCACATGTTTCTAAAAACCTGATGAGGTAAAGGGAAATAATGTTGCCCCAGCAGTGAGAAGGGAGGAGAAGGTAGCAGAGAAAGGAGCAGAAGGGGTCACTTGAGACCTTTTGCACCTTTCCCCTTCCTGGGATCCTCTAGGTACTGACATAAAAATCGCAGACTCTGACCCTAATCTTTACATATAACTAGTCTCTTCTCGTAAAAAAAATATTAAAAATTACTATTTTTTATCCCCACCCAACCCCCGCCCCCCTTTTCTTGTTCATAATAACAGAAAGCATGTATTTTATCTTCTGCTAGCAGATGTAAAAGTACATTACATCCATACTTGGTGCTGGAACTCCACAGAATCTTATGGCTCCTCGGATGATATTGGGAGCCACTGGACTGTACCCCTGCATGCTTAATTCCATGAGAGCAGAATACATATTGCATTAAAAACTATAGAAGTAAAGGAAAGAAAGACCCGGCCACATCCAGTGGCCAAAAGCCACCAATTGCTGTTCAAGGAAGAATGTCAGCAAGAGAAGGCCAGCCTGGCTCAGAGTGGATTTCTTGTAGGGGGCAGGGAACCCCTTTGGAGCTAGCCACCATCTGCATTGCAAATTTTCTTCAGGGATCATTTGTTCTTGCTATGGGCAACCTTATCCAACACGACCTGCAACAACCTAATGTGGACAGTTCAACATGGACAAGAAATTTGGAGGAGTACCTGTGACCCCTTGTCTGTTGGATCCTTGCCCTTTGTGGCTGGTGACATGCAGCAGGCAAGGGACAACTCTCTGGAACACCCCCTGCCCCTCACTAGAAGGAGTGGTCCCAAGACCACCCCTTGCAAAGTCTTCTCTGGATTTGCAAGCTCAGAACAATTTTAGACTAGTTGTAGAGGTCCCTTTCCTGAGCAAGATCCTTCAGCAGGTGATTGCTAATCAGATCCAGTCATTCCTGATTTTCAGGATTAATTTCAGTCAAGGTTCAGGCCTGGCTTTTGCCTTGGTCACCCTTTATGTTTGCTCATATAGAGTGTGCCTCTGTTGGAGCATGTTTGTATCTCAGCAGCTTTCAGTACCATCTGTGATTGTATCCTCTGGACCGCTGTCCAAGGTGGCTTTACAGGAGCTCCAGCTCCCCTGCCGAACAGTCAGACAGCCGTTTCCATAGGCTAGTGCTTGGAGGGCTTCGGCCTTTCCCTTGGGGTTTCCACTGTGGGGTTCCACAGGGGTTGGAGTCAGTCCTCTTTGTGGTGGGTCAATCAGAATGTGTGGGTGCATCAGTGTGCTTTGAGGATTATCAATTGGCTTCTGTTGATTTGGGGCAGGTTTGGTTTTCTATAATAAATATTTTTATGGATTTCTGTCTTCATGTGTAAGACTTCTTTTTGCAGTAGAAAGGATGTATAGATTTCATAAATAATAATATGAATTAATGTATGCTACAACTGGCCTCTGGGGTATTGATAAAATATCAATTTCCACTTTTTAAATATCCCTCAGAGATGCCCTTCCATTCTGAATATTCATAGCCAAAAAGCCATCCAGTCTGAACCACTAAGCATGAAGCAAAAATTAATAACAATTCTCTTAAATGGTGGGTTAGTTTCTTTGAAGAAAGATTATTAGATACTCAACAGGCAACCTCTGTTGTCATGAGGAAATTTCCTTGTCATGAGGAAATTACAGGCCATCTTTATGTGCACTTCTGTTATTTTCTGCTGAGCATGAACCATTTCATTGTTGTCAACAACCACAGGATGGGCTCCACAGCCAGTGAGAACTTTGTAAACTACAATAATTGCTGACAGCTGAGAAAACTTCCCTTGCTGTTGAAATGAACAAAAATAATATAGATTGCCTTGTCAAGCTGCTTCTCAATACTTACACCATTTTTCCAACCTAAATTTCCCACCCAGTGCTCTCTTGTTGTATAATTTTATTTGAAATCTTAACTGGAAATGTGGGATCCAGCACACCCTTTGCACTAAAACACACACACACACACACACACACACTGGATAGTATTCAACATGGTGCTACCACAAATGTAGGTGACTGTTGCACTCGTGTAACCTGTCTGTGGTGCAGGATCAGGTGTCATATCCTGCAGGACTTCTGTCAGGAGAAGGAACTAAAGTTCCCAGAGATGGATGCCAAGACCAGGAGACGCCTCATCCCTCAGCAGAGATGGGCTGCAGGCAGGGGACTCTGCCTTGGAGGCAGAGGCTGAACCACCTTGTGGCCCTAGCAGCATCGTTGCCTCAAGTGACAGACAGGTAAGGCTCCTGTAGGAAAGCCCACTCACTTGCAAAGAAGGATTCCCCAGGAGAAAGAGACTTTATGGAACAGGGCCCTAGCCAGAGAACCTCAGTGCTCCACAGCCGAGCCTTGGGCAGGGCAGCCTTCTTTGCTGGTCGAGCTGGTATTGGAAACAATCTTGTTTTTCCGCTTTCATGCTTTGCTTTGTTTTGAGACTTTGCCTGGATACTTGATGTTCTACGAGTATCTTAGTGATTCCTGCTTGGCTCTGCTCCAGAACAGAAAGAGGAGGAGACAGTCAGGACCTGCTTCTAAGTACCCACAAGTGAGTTTAGAAAATGAAATATTCAGTCTCAGCGGTGAAAAAATGGCAATTTTTGTAATTTTTCAGTGTGTGTTTGCATACGAATAGCTTATGAGTGGCCAAAAAAGTAAATGCAGCAATTTGCATGGAATTTGCTGTTATATATGTAGAGATGCCTCTTTAGAAATGATCTCTTGACTTTAAGCAGAAATGGAGTCCATCCTTCAATACCAAGGAAGGCTTGTGTGCTGACCTATGTAACCTGCTCTTCAGGTGCTACCTGTGGGTGAGATGGAGCTCTTTTTATTTCAACTAGAATTGGACAGGAGAACTCTTCAGGTAAAGGACAGCCCTCTCTTTAATGGCCATAGTAGAGGTTCTTGGGAAATTAGGAACAGCAATTTTACTTCAGCTGTCAGCATTATTGGCCACCACTGCACAAACATGTCCTAAGCAGGCTGGACATGCAAGCTGATAGTATGGCAGAAACTTGTCCAGGACTCTTGGCACTTTGGGAGGTCTCTCTTGGCCTGGGGGAACTATTTACGGTGTTGCTGACATGCAAAGCATTTCTCCTATCCCAGAAATGAAACATGAGGAAAAGAATGGCTCTTCAAAGGTGGAAGGAAAGACCAACAAAGGTGTATGTAAAAGGTAAAACTGAAAAAGATCAATGTGAAATGTTTTCAGACATTGTGTTAATGTTCTGGAATGTCACAGAACATGCATAAATCAAAAGAGAAACCCTTTGGGTTTGGTGAGACTTATAGTGGCTGTAATGGAAATTCAGGTTTCTTAATTTAAAGCATGATTTTGAACAGCAGTATTTCTATTGAAGAACAAACTCCATTATGAAATGACAAGCCAAAAAATGAAAAGCCAATTCAAGCGGGGACAACTGGGGGCAGAGGGGCAGGAAGGGAGGGGTACTTCACCCTCTCTCCTCCAGCTCCAGATTATCTGCCTTATGAAATGGAATTCCACCAGAAAGAAGGAAACACCTTATTTAGCTGGACCTCTGTCTATTAGAAGCACACCCTTGTCCTCAGAAGCTTAAAGCCCAGTCCTTATTTTGAAGTGAGCCCCACTGAGACTTCCCTTCCAGTAAATGTGGGGAGGGTCAGGCATGGGTCTTCTTTGCACAAGAAATGTTAAGTCTGATCCAGCTGAAGTTACTCCTTCTGAAGTCTTTTCAACTGCAGGAGTAGCATTATGCGCTGAACCCTCCTGTTCAGATCAGTGGACGCTCAAGGTGCTTGTCTACATCACACTCACTCACCCGATCTCACTCATTCCTTTAGGTGCACCTAAGCGCTTGGGCTTGCTATACAGTTAATGGCATTCAACTCCTCAAGCTGAATTTGGCCCACCGAGGGGCTTCATCTGGCCCTTTGCCATTCTGCCCATGCTCCGGCCCCATTCCCCTTGTTGCTGTTGCATGTCGCGAAGTCGTGCCCGACCCATCGCAACCCCATGGACAACATTCCTCCAGGCCTTCCTGTCCTCCACCATCCCCTGGAGTCCACCTAAGCTCGCGCCGACTGCTTCAGTGACTCCATCCAGCCACCTCATCCTCTGCCGTCCCCTTCTTCTTTTGCCTTCAATTGTTCCCAGCATTAGGGTCTTCTCCAAGGGGTCCTTCCTTCTCATTAGGTGGCCAAAGTATTTGAGTTACATCTTCAGCATCTGGCCTTCTAAAGAGCAGTCAGAGTTGATCTCCTCTGGGACTGACTGGTCTGATCTCCTTGCAGTCCAAGGGACTCGCAGGAGTTTCCTCCAGTACCACAATTCAAAGGCCTCAATTCTTCAGCGCTCAGCCTTCGTTATGGTCCAGCTTTCACAGCCATACATTGCAACTGGGAAAACCATAGCCTTGGCTATACACACTTTTGTTGGCAGGGTGATGTCTCTGCTTTTTAGTATGCTGTCTAGATTTGCCAGAGCTTTCCTCCCCAGGAGCAAATGTCTTTTAATTTCTTGGCTGCCATCCCCATCTGCGGTGATCTTGGAGCCCAGGAAAACAAAATCTGTCACTATCATTCCCCTTAGCACTGATTATTTAGTGGTTTCTCAGATTTTGCATTTTTCCGCCCTGCTACATGGTTGAAATGCCTCTTAGTTACTGGCTGCAACAGCTTCTGTGCTGTACTGGTATTACTGGGCACAACTTCTGCCATTGGCTTCACCCAGTGCAGTGCCCGAGGCCTTTAAAACGCAGTTCAGCCCTTGATGGAGGTTTGATACCCAGTACTGCTTTCTATCATTCTTTGGGGCCTTGAACCAAAACAGGATTAAGCTGGTCAGTGACAATTGCACCATGCAACAAAAAACAGTGATTTTGTTAGCATGGAAGCAAACACACATAGTGGGTCATGCTGAACGTTGTTAAAATTTCTCTATCCCTGTTTACAGCTTCCCTATTCATATCACACAATCTCTTTGCAGCTGTTCTTGCTAAGCCTGTTCAAGGACAGCCTCCACCTCCTCCACACGCGCCCTTCAATATCGGTTATATTTTGAGAATATTTTGTTTTTCTGGGGGTTAAGAATAGGATGGCATTGGTTGCAGGTGCTCCAGAGACACAGTAGGAAATAGTGTAAAAAACAAGCACACATCTTTGCTGCAATGGTTCAGCTAAATTGGCCGTGTCCACACCATTCCTGCGGCCAGCAACCCTTCCCACGGGTTCTCTGCAGGAATGTGCAGCAGAACCAGGAACTGGGAGAGGGCATTCAACCCCGAACATGGTCATCGTTCACACAGGACACTGGTTATACTGCAACAGAATTAGGTTTGTGCCTGTTGGGAAAATTTGGATAAATCCTGTCTGAAAAGCATTACTCCTTTGTGCCTTTGCATTGTGGGATCAAATCCTGTACTCCTCAAAACCAAGCTGTCACTGTTTAAAATGGCATTCCTCCGCTCCTTTCTCTCACCTTTAGCTGTGGGCTACAGCAGACAGGCCATTTTAGCCCGAATATACATTGTAAATAGGCATTGTTGGAATTCAGTTTACAATAATCTTTTGATAGCCCGGGGGGGGGGGGCTTCATGTGCCCTGATCATGCAGAATGTTTAGAGTGGAGATAAGGGTCTGAGCTTATCATGAATAGTTTCTAGTAGCTTGAATTTGCATGTCTGAGCAGACCTGGAGATGGGTTCAAGTTACTCAACTAAAGTGTCAGTACAGACAATTAGAAATATTTTCATCTCATTGTTACAGTGTGATTGACTGACATTTCTTTACCTGTTCTGTATGTGATGACCTCAGAATCTTATTGTAATCTCTGCATTCTGTCATCAATTGCCCTGTACCTGTGTACCTATAAATGCCCTGTAATGGTATTGAAGCTTTGCAGCAGAGTTCGTCTCTGCCTGCCTGGTAATGCATGCATTATCGTGAGTGTGCTGCGGGAACCTTGGGGGTAAAACAATAAAGCCTCAGATGGTCTGGACGCTTGGTCTTTCCCATGAACCTGAGTTTTATTCCCTCTTCTCAAATTGAGATTCCGGGATTCTGACACCCAAGTGAAACTGTGAGATGGAATTCTTTGCTGTGTGCAGGTATTTTGAGGCTAGGATACCGGATTCCTTTTTCACATATTGGCAGTATTTTACTTACCCTCTTATTGGAATTTTATCCTGCCTTTTTGTTTTTCGAGAACTCAAAGAGGCATACATCATTCTCCTCCTCCTGCTGTCCATCTTATCCCAACAACAACCCTGTGAGGTAGGTTGGTCTGAGAGTCTGTGACCCACCCAAAGTCACCCAGGTGGCTCCATGGCTCAGCAGGGGTCAGCATCCACATCACCTGGGTCCCAGACACACACTTTTAACCACTACTCTACACTGGCTCTCTAATTTCTACTGCCCAACAGCCAAAACTCATATGCAATGCAAAACATGCAAATTAAATTCCTTATTTTAAGATATCTGTATGAGTTGGCAATAAAACCAACCCTATTCCAGAGCCTTAAGAGGGGTCACAACTTCTCCAAGTAATCAATGATCAGGGTCTACGGATATGTTCAAATACAAAATATGATCTGTCAGGTGTTGCTGATGTTCACCTCCCTGTGTGGAGGCAGGCACTCCACGGGGCCAGCAATCCTGGCACGCTCCCCAGGCGCCTTCCAGGGCCAGCAGCCACAGACAACGGGCAAGCTGCAGAGCGCCTGGAACCAACACCCTCCTCTTCTCAGAATCCAGCAGAAAGGAAGATAACACAGCAGGGCATCCTCTAGAGGCTGCTGGAGTCCAACTTCCAGTACCCCTAGCCACTGGCCATGCTGGCTGGGCCTGATGAGAGTTGGGCTACCCAGGCCTGACAGTGGGCGCAGTCCTAAGCACCCACTTAGGCCAGGAAAAGTCCTACAATCACCAAAATATTTGGCAGCCGGAGGTGAAGGAAAATAGGATGTTCTCTCCTATGCTCACTGTGCCATAAATGAAAGGCGGCTAGGACAGGAGCAGCAACCGAGCCTTACTGTAACACGGGCAAGGGCAGACGATCCTTCTGCGGGCTGGCTCATGGAGTCAGCTTTGTCTGGGGAAGAAACACACAGCTTTGTTTCCCAGCCATTTCCCACCCCACAGCGTGTGCCACCTGGGGCGGGATCCCCACACTGCCTAATGGTGGGGCTGGCCCTGCGCCCGCCCCCCGCCCGCCCGCAGTCCCTGCCCCCTTTCGCGTGGTGCGTGCAAACCAAAGCCTTGCCTTCGCTCGAGTTTACTGTAGGGCCCAGCGGAACCACGAGCGTGTGACTCAGAAGCAGGTGGCAGGGCTGAGGTGGATGTGAGTCAGGAGGAGGCTGGGCCCAGAGCCCAAGGACACAGTCCGGAGCTCAGGTGAGCCAGAAACGAGGCACACATCCAGGACCTGCATGAAGTGCTTGTCACGATCACATGGTGTAACACAGTTGAGGAAGACGGTAGATCGAGGCAAGAGGTCCAAATGATGCAAACCATTTGGGAGAGAGGTACTGTGTGCCAGTTGGCCGAGGGCCTGCCCCTGCTTCAGTTACAACATTGCGAGCGTGCACTGGGCTGCGCAACTCTGTGTCCTCTTTGTCGCTGATGTGTGGCACTCGCCCTAGATGGGCCTTCACTACCCCGGCCTTTCCCCCTCAGTTGCCCTCCAGGTGTGCTGATGCCTCTCGCGTTGTGCCCCGTGGCCCACACTGGGAGCTGCAGTCCAGCACGTCTGGCAGGGACCAAGGCGGCCGGGGAGCTCCGTTCTGGGCCTCCAACGGACCTCGGAACACGGACTGCCACCGAGAACAAAGGGGCTTCACATTTCTGTGCTTGTGGGGTTACCTTTGGGGACTTGCGGCCACCCTCAAACGTTTGAACCTTGAAGCCCTTCCTGGGAAGCTGCCAGCCTCACTCCTTGCTGCAGCACAGGTCCAAACTTGCCCAAGAGCTCAAACAGGAGCGCTGACCTGGCCAGCAAGTGATGCAGGAAATGTGACTGAGGATTAACTCAGCCGGATGACTCAGAGCGACCCGGTGCCTGAGCCAGTTTCAGGGGAGGGATGTGGCCAAGGGCAGTGACTGAATCATGAACCTTCCTTGCAAGAAGAGCTTCGGCCAGGTGAGACCGTTTGCCAGCAATGGGCAGATTTGGGGCTGCTACTGAATGGCAGGAAATGGTTCCTTATCCTGCTGTTAGAAGTGACAGCTGCAATAAAATGATGCAGTATATCCATAGCTCTCAGCAGAAGTGCTCCTGTTTGGGGTTGGGCTGCCACTTATGAAAATGGCAAAAAAAAAAAAAAAAAAAAAAAGAATGGTGGTTTGCACAAAGGGGCATATGCTACTTTTTTGTATAGATGCTAATTTAGGAATTATTTAAGCAGAAACTGCCCACCTTGCCATAACGTGGGAGGGGTGTGTGGCTTTACTATTATTGTGATGGTTCAGTAGTAAGTCACATGATCTAAACCCAAAAACTGACAACCTTTCACTATTTCTGCTATTATATCCCAGGTTTCTTCAAACCAGCTATAGCACAACTTTTTATATGTTGCATTTTTCTATGGTATATATTTTAGTGTGTGCTAAACTTCTACACTGGCCTTCCTCACCCCCTTCATCCCCCCCCCCCCCCCCGCATCCTCTGCCTTGTTCAGTGGACTGGCTACTTCTCCTTCCCCTCCCTCATTCTTGAAAAAAATACTATTTGGAATGTCTTTTCAACCCTTCCCAGCGCTCTCCTTCATCTTTTCTATTTTTCTTTTGCCTTGAGGAACAGCTAATTGAAATTGCACTGATCTACATGTTTAGTCAAAACTAACTCACAGAGGATCCTCTGAAAAGTTGATGCAAGAGGGGGTTACTCTGACTTTTGGGTGGAGAGGAACACTGGCTCCTGGTCTTCTCGGCTTCACTCCAGGAGACAGGAAGGCTACGTGCGCAGCCCAGCTGCCCCCCCCCCCCCCCCCCCCCTTCTGCTCCATGTTTGTTTTGTGGGTGCCAGGAGGAACTGGCAATTACTCTTTTAAAACTCTCAGCTGCTTCGCTCCAGAAAACCTGCATAAGCTTAATGGATTTTTTTTTTGCTAGGAGGAGGAAAATTAACTTCCCCTGCATGCATTACCTTTCCGACACTTCCCTACTTCTCCTGTGTGTGACAGAAGTTCCCGCTTTCACCACAGCAGACACTGTATTCATCGGCTGTGCTCCAACAAGGGCAAATGCATTTTGCACAAGTCCCGCAAAATGTACTTCCCGATGCAAAGAAGAGGCTGCGGAGTAGATTGTTCCTGTGACCGGGGGACCCCATTGCCCTGCGGCTTCGCCTTCTGCTCACTGGTGACGGACCGTTCTGATGGCTTCTTATCTCATCAGCTCACTCCCACACAAAGAAGCCAGGTTTTCAAAATCCTGGGTTGTCATCCCTGCAATCTGGCTGTAGGCAGTATAGTACCAACTGCTTGGCCAGATAATTCTGCAGAGCAATTTTACACTGCTGACAGCCTGGGCTTAAGAGCACCCCTGTTTATATCTTTTCCTCCCATAATTTCGCAATTACCCCAAAATGGAATTTTCTTTTCTTTTCACTTTCAGAAATATCAAATTTGCTAGAAAAGAAGTGAAACAAGAAGAGCATGATGTCTCCTAAAGCAGTGGTTTTCAACTGCCAGTTCGTAGACCTGGGTCAGTCTGTGGGAGACTTCCTGCTGGTCCATGGTGGGCTGCATCCCGCTCACCACAGACCAGCACAGGGGCTAGCTGTGCTCCACCACCTCTTCCGCTATTGGCATCATATCTGCAGCGGGTGTGCCAGTGCCAGTGGGGGGGGGGGCAGTGGGGGGGCCGGGGGGGAGAGATGGTTCAGTGGGAGCTGGCTGGGAGCCACGCCATGCCCATTTCAGTATTTTATTCTTCTGTTGGCATTTTTGGTTGCTTGGTTTCTGGTTGTTTTGGAGAATTTTCATTTTTTGGTATTGTGTGTAGAAACCAGTACACAGCATAAAACTGTCTGGTACTCTTTGCTTCTGCCTCAGTGGTCCCGAGGTGGAAATTTGTTATTTTGCTGGTCCCCAGTTGTGGGAAGGTTGAAAACCACTGCTCTAAAGAACCTGCACAAAACAGTGACTAAGAAATTACAAATGCTCAATAAAGGTCTCCTGGGATCACTTCTTTGCACCGAAATAAGTTGGGTTAAGAAAGACCTTTTAATTGAGGGGAAATAGTGGAAGACATCCCTAACAAAAAGTGAGAGAAAGAGGGGTGCATCAAATTTGCTGGGCCACAGGCCCACCATGGAAAAGATGGAACAGGAAATCTTGCTGCAAAGGAGTGTGAAATGAGGATGCAAGAATGGCTTCTTCGAAGAACGTAATTCCCTGCACCCAAGGCCAGGGCAACGCTTCAGCGAAAGCACCCAGCCGTCCTCTCCCCCTCGCGGTTCCCCCTCAGCAAACAGAAGGACCCCACTCATAGTGCAAGGCAGCCTCCTCCACGAGTCCCGCAGACACTCTTCTGGAGGTATTTAAACTGCTGGCGTCTGCCCACCTTCTGCCACCAGATTTCTGTGTTAATTCTGCACTGTGTGAGCAGGACCGGCTCCCCTCCTTCCTGAGAAAGCAGCACACAATGTTTACCTCCTTCCTTCCACAACCCCAGCTCATGATATATTTTCCCTCACACCATACATGCATCTTCAGGCACCAGGCAAAAATGGTTCTGTTCTCCCAGCATTTTAATTATTATGTGTTAGGGATGAAAGGATGATTTGAAACAAGGAAACAGGAAGAGTAAATATGTAACGAAGAAAATTCCTTAGTCAGAGAGTAGGAAGGAATTGGCACGTAGACAAGATAGCAGGACCCTTGCTCAATGACCTCATGACTATTAACAAACACGCCCTGAATAGGAAATAAGCTCATTATAATTCACCTGGGAAGGACGAAGTGGGAGGGAAGAACAGGTATTGGAATAGGCGGAGGGAAAAGATTGTCACCTCCCAGTACCCTGGCCAAGGAGGGAAAAAGAGGCGGGGAAAGGGCATCACTATGGGATGTGGACATGTGCTGCGCGAGCTGGCAAGGGGCAGGAAACCCTTTATTGCAATGCAGTTTCAAAAAAGAACTCTCTGCTGCCTGGTGCATTTGCTCTCTAAGGGAGAGAAAAGAGTGTTGCTCACAAGAGATGGCTTTAAAAAAAATATTATTCTTGTTTTTATGTACCTGCCATGTGGCTGTTCCCTTATTTGACTGATTGGTTTAGTTGTTTACTTTTATTTCATTTCTGTTTCTTATTTATTTCTTGCTCTGCTGGTTAGCTTGGGTGGTTGGCTCTGGTGTCATGTATTGCTATCGAAATGTATTATTGTTGTTTTGCTATTTTATTATTTTATTGTATGTTTAATCTTGTAAACTGTTCTGAGAGTCAGATGGGCTTTTATATACAAAAGCTTGTATAAAAATAAATAAATAAAATTCCATAAGCCCCTCTCTCTATGAATAGGTCATTTATTTTTGTCTGTCCTGAATCTCTTAGCCCAAGAATTATCCTGATGCATTCTAAAGTTATGAGGAGGTGGGGGGGGGACTTCCCCCTGTCTAGTCATTCTCTCTCTTCACTAACTGCCTCTAGTTAGCTTTGTGCATGCTGAGGAATGGACGTTTTATCCCTGAATCATACATGCTTTTTGGCCTTCTCATCCAAGCTCAGGAACTCTCCCGGCCCCCGCAGTTGTTCACCTGCCTGCCTTCACACCTGGCCATTCGGCCGCCTGCAAAAACGTGCTCTGTGAACAGCCACGGGCTCATTTCTCCTGTCTGCTTTTCTTCAGATTCTTCTTTGCTGTTCAGTTGTTCTTTAAACTTGGAATTGGCTCCTTTTCTGGATGCTTACCTTTAGGTTGGTTAAATGCTCTGAATGTTCTTTCAAACAGAAAAACCAGCATGCAAATGTAACTAGCTAGCTAATGAGCTAGATAGCAAGGTAACTGTTTCTCAGTTGCCTTAGGAATTGGAGATATGAAACTAATTCTGGAGCACAACTCCTTGTGAAAGCCCGTTGCACTAATGGTGCTCAACAGCCATCATTTCAACAAGGGGTTTCCAAGGGAAAATGTTCTTGTCTAATCATTCATTCATTCATTTGATATCCAGCTTTTTTCTTACAAACGTAAAACCGCTTACATCATTCTCTTTCTGCTCTCAAACTTATCCCCACAACAACCCTGTGAGGTAGGTTGGGCAGAGTCTGTGACTGTCCCAAAGCCACCCAGTTGGCTGCATGGCTGAGCAGGGCTAGAACCCAGATCACCCAGGTCCCAGTCCCACACTCTTAACCACTACACTGCACTGCCTCTAGAGACTGGGTGTTCTGAGGACACCTTCTGTATGCACCACTCCCATTTACTACAGCTTGCTTTACACTAATGCAGCGTCAGTGACATAAGCAGAGCTACCATGTTGGATGCTGCCCTTTGGTCGGAGCCTTGCGTCCTTCACGGTGGGGCCCTGGACTCCTGCCCAGTTGCCACGACCACCTTCAGGGACCCTTCTCTGGCTGCGGCCTCAGTTGGTCTTCTCCGTTGCAGCTCCCTGTTTCTGGGAAGCTCTTCACGGGAAGACGCACTTGGCCTCTTCACTGTATCAACGTAGATACCAAGCTCGTTTATTTATACATGTATTCATAGGCCTTCTATAACTGCCGAGTACATAAAGTTAAGACATTCCTTGTCCAGCAGGCATCTTATCTTTAATTAGCTGCTTTGTCGCCACTGTTGGGAAAATTTGGACAAATCCTGGTAGGAAAATGTTGCTTATATGAGCCTTCATGTTATAAAATCAAACCTGCACCTCTTCTCACAAAGCACCAGCTTTCCAAGCCAGGTTACTGTTTGGCGTTGTTGCCTTGAGAAGATGGCACTCTTAGCTAGACTGGGAAGCTGCTGGAGGCCAGTACCTGTGCAGAGCTGAAATGATGGCGCCCATTTGCTTCTGAATGGGCCCACCTACGTCCCACAGAGGCAAGCTTCCTTAAATGCTTCATCCATCAGACACATCGACATGTTTAAACAGACCCAGAGATGGGTTTAAGCTATTGGAATTTACTCCACCAAAATGTCAATACTCTGCAATTGGAAATACTGTCATCTTATTGTCACTTGTATGTTCGGCTGATTTTCCCTATTTGTTCTGTATATGATGATCTCAGGTTTCATTGTAATGTCTGTACCCTGTCATTAATTGCTCTGTGCCTGTGCATGTGACTGGAGATTAGAAAATGCTCTGTACATGTCTTGAAAGCTTGCAGCCAAGTTTGCCTCTGCCCGGTAATGCATTATTGTGAGTGACTGCAGGTACTGGGGCACCGATCAATAAAGCAGCAGAGGTTCAAACATTTGATCTTTCCCACAAACCTGAGTTTTTATTTCCTCCTCACAAATTGAAAGCCAAGATTCTGTCACCAGCCTTGAAATACTGTTCCTACTTTAATGTTTTGATATTTTCATTGCTGAGTTTTTCGTTTTAGTTGCTCTTTCACCATTTGACCGTTTGACATTGTAAACTGCCTTAACTGCGTTTACCAGTCGGGTGCTACACGAAACTGACCGGCAACCAAATAATACCGCATCGCTCTCTCCTTCCATGCACAAGGTGGTGCTAGGCAGGTTTGTGGGTCCTTCTGGAGGGCTCGTGAGAAATGCGGTGGCCTTCCTTCCTCTCAGCCGGCCTACCAGGCAGCATCGCAACTGTTTAACCACATGGCTGAAGTCTCAGGAAAGAGACATGACACCACATGACATGGCAAAGCCGCTGCAAGGGAGAACGGGAGCCGGGCTTCTCATTCCGGAGCCGACAAGGTCTGGTACAAGGCAGAGCGGCCAAGAGGTAAGAGATTGCGGCTTCTTGCGGCTTGCGAGATAGAGGGCTTTATTTCCTGTAGCTGTGAGGAAAAGACACGTCCAGTAGAGCTAAAGCCCTCGGCCGGCTTCCCACCGTGGTGATGGGGAATTAACGCAATGGAGGCGGCGGGTTGCGCCATGATGCCTGTTTCACGAGAAGGTGAAGGACGTTTCTCTTTTTGGGTTTTGTTGACAAATACTGTGCTTTGACATAAGGCTGCAGTTATCTTCTTGATGCAAAAAGAACCCCACCCTCTGCTCCCGTGGCTGGGGCATTTCTACTTCGGAGAGGGTGAAGCCGGGCCAGTTATCCAGGCTGAGCCAATGGGAAGGTGAGGGAAGACCTGCGGTGCAGTGCCTGGTCGTTCAGGAAGAGCACCAGAAAGATCCCATCGGAGAACAGAGAGGAGCTTGGGAAGCATCCCATTGGAAATGCAGTGAAGAACTTGCCTCTGCTTTCCCAAGGGCCATCTTGCCAGAAAAAGGTACCAGTGAGGGGAAAGCAATATTGATAGACTCTGATTTGACTTTATTGTTGTTCATCCCTTGTATGTTTATGCAGTCCTTGGAACGAACAAGAGCCTCTGTGTGCAGTGTTTTAACACCTGTGTGTCTGCCAGATCTTGTCAGTTTAAGTTTTAAAGGACAGACACTGATACTCAAGTTCTTTTCCATTATAGATCTACACATGTAAGGAACTCTGCAAGTGCTCAGAGATGATTAGAACAATAAACATATTCCAGGATGCTTTATACTGAAACCCCTTATTTGATCAAATTAACTGCAGGAGCCCACTTAAGATAGCCTTGTTCACCCCCCTCCCCCACAACCACCTTAGCTTTGTGACTATTAAGTCAAAAGTTTCTTTTAGCAGTTGCTTGCTTTTTGTTGATTTTTATAAGGTATGTTGCTGGATCTTTGGTAACAGCTTTGAGGAACACACAACAAGACAAATAAGAAAAGGCTATTGATATAAAATCTGAAAATAATATAGAATACATATAGATAATATTATATTAAAAACAGCATAGAATCTAGTGACACGTTATAGACTAAGGACTGAAATGTTTGCATGTTTAGGCAGGGGGAAAGCCCTACAACCTCCAGCATTCCCGACTGCCCTACTCCCTGAACCATCATTTCATCAGATGCAGTACCAGGTCAGGATATTTTACTGCCAAAGGACAGCAAGGTCCATCTGATGACGACATCTGAGGAGGTGGACAAGGTCCAGGAAGGCTTTGCCTCCGTAATGTGCCAGTCTCTAAGCTGCCACAAGATTCTTCCCTGATCTTAATATGAGAAGGAATGTGAATTTGATTAAATGGCTTAAAAATGGTACCTGAAGACAGCAGACACAAGTTGTTTTGGAATGGGTGGGAGAGCACAATCCAAAGAAGATCTTAAAGAGAATTAATCTTAACAATCCAAAGAAGATCTTAAAGAGAATTAATCTTAAAGAGAATGTTTGCAAATTATTCTTTGTATGGTAGATGGTACTTAACACCATTCAGGCTCTGCAAATTTTATAAGTAAAAAGAAGATATGGTATTTGGAGGTAGAGTTCCAGTGGAGGAAGAATATTTTGTGTTTTTAAACTTGCCCTGAAATAAATAGAAATACTGAAGAATGGTAAAGGTTACAGCTGGAAAATGGCAGAGGATAGATTCTCTTTTGCCTCACTAGTATTTCTATTTGGCTACAGTTCCAGCCAACAATTTGGAAAGGCTATTCACTGCAACCTGCGATAACTCTCTTGGGGTCTCCAACGCGGTGCCTGCAGACCTCTCTTGGTTTCCACCCTGTTTCATGCTTCTGATTTTAATTCGGTCCAGCAGAGTGATTTTGTGATTTCATGCTCAGACTCTGTCTCTTCCTTATTCTGACTCAACTTTTGGGATGTTACTTTTCTAGTAGGGTCCAATTGCATGCATGTGTGGACAAAGCAAAGGCCCTACACCATTCCCCAGTCAGCCAGAGCTGACCCCTCTACAACTGACAATTGTTTTATTAGGTTATAGAATGTAGGCTGGATTTAGACCGTGTGACAAACTATGGTGGGGGGTTTTTTAAAAACCATTGTTGGTGTGTTGTGTGTTGTCCCAACCCAGATGTGCTGTTTTACCATGATAAGTTTGGTCGTTGAAAACCATGATGAGATGGTCTGTTCTGTGGTCATTCCATGCCACCACGGCTTGTCATGTTGCCTTAACCCAGGGTCCTGGTGTCTGTGGTCCTGCTACACGACTGCCAGAGTCCCCTGAAAAGAGTGGCACTCCAGCTGATGGGTCTTGTCCAAAGCAACAGGCAATCTCTTTG
>NW_025336635.1:1848180-1851404 GCF_004798865.1 Varanus komodoensis
AGGGAAAGGTTGAAATCATAACATGGAAACTACTTGAGCATTTGTTGGATAGATCATGGTAAAAAAAAACACAAACCATGGTAACTACTTGTTACCATGGATTGCTTGTTGTACTGTATGAACCCAACCACGGTCTAACAATCTTATGCTGAATTTACCGAACTGCCTTCTCGTAACTGATGATTAAAGGGCAGGAGGCATTTTCTCCTGCCGCTAGCCATCCTTCTTTTCTAAACCTTGCCGTTTGTGACTTTTTCCCTTTTGCTCTTTCCTGTGCCGCTGCCTGCTTCTGCTCAACACGGCATTCTTCTTGGTCAGTGAAATGGCGACCGGTGCATTTTAGAGGTTTTCTTACCCTGTTCTTACCTGAAATGGCAGACACCATGCTGGAAAAGAGGTACCCAAGCCTGACACCCTCATTATGCTCATCACCCAAGATTTGATTAGGGAAAACGGGGGGGGGGGGGGGGAGGGCAGGCTCACTGTTTGATGACAGCGACATCAGGTGGTGAGTTCTGGTATCACAGCTCACATACAATAGGGAGAATTCCATTTCGCCTCTCGCACAACGCTCCTGAACGTGCCTGGTCCCCACATTTGTCTGTCAGTAAGGCCACCATTCCTGACAGGCAGGAACTTAGCAGCCTGTGCGTGCAACCACCTTCTCACCTGCACTGGCCTCCCTCACAGAGGGGCCGTTGTCGTCCAGTCACAGCCAAACGCTTTGCCTGCAAAAGATCTCTAGGGAGCAGCACCAACCCGACCTGGAGGCGGTGCGAAGCACCTGCTTCAGGTGCCAGCGGCTGCGTGGCAGACGGGCAGCCGTTCCTTGAGGCTTTTTTTTGTGCAACAGCTCCGTCACACACTTGCGGTCCTTCGCTCGTGGACGTCTGTGGGTGTTTTCTCAACACCATCAGTCTCCATAACCTCCAGCCTTTCAGGGCGAGGAAACTCTGTGTTTTCCTAGATGGTGCCATCATTTGCTGCAGAGGCCTCGGGTGTCTTTGCACTTTGCGTGCTGTAATAGAACGTACAGAAACATACAGAAAAGCAAGGAGGAAACCCCCAGGTGGGGGGACCTCATGGAGGATGCACTAATTCTCCCACAAAGAGCACACAAAGAAGCCCCAGAGAAGTGCACCAGGGAGCCCGTGGTGAAGCGATCTGCCACCAGCCTCCTCCGTTTGCCTTCCACAAAATAGATGCTGAAACAGGAAACACCTTTCCGAAGACTGGTCTGCAATTTTGAGCCCCAAGTCTGCTGTGTACTTTGTTCTGGGGCAAGACACCATTTTGCCTGTTTTTAGTTTCACTAGTTGGTTGTCTGAGAAATCCACGTGTTGTGACTGCCATTTTGTGAATGGGCAAGTTACCTGCCCCCATTGCAGCCTTTTGGTTAGAGTACCTGCAACATTCCTGAACATTCCAAAGGTGCCACCAATCCAAAGAAAAGGGGGGAACCTTGAGCCCAGTGTTGTTGGGCTGCCTGGAGGTCTCGCACTCACCCATCTGCCTCCATGGCTGAGCAGGCCTGAACCCAGATTAGACCCACACTCTCAACCACTACCCCATGCTGGCTCTCACAGGATGTGTCTGCAGGAGCGTGCTCCCAGATGGGATCTTCTGAAGCATCTGCCATCATCCGAATGCCAGGAAGCCTTCTGGAAAACGGTTGGGAGCCAGAACAGAGCAGATTGGTTTCAACTGGGTCCAATAAGTAGGCAGGTTCGGCTGACCCAGTGACGTTCATAGCTGGGAAGTGCTTTCTGGCCCAGCTCTGCCACTCTAACTCAGAGATGCAGAACCTCAGGCCTCGGGGGACAAATCCAGCCCTCCGTAGTCTGGCCCTCAAATGTTCTCCAGATGGCCATGCCCCGTTTCCTGTCCTCACTCTTGCTCCCAACCGCCAGCCATTGGGTGGCCTCCCAACCAATGGAATGCAGCTCCCGAGAGCTTCTCTGAAATGCAACCTGGCACTTTTGCTGAGAACTTTCTGAGTGCCTCTCCTGATCTTCATGCGATACTGCCATCTTGCTCTGTAACGCCTACGTGTTTGCCGTGCCACAAGTCCATCTCCCCCAAGCCCCTTTTCCTGCATCTGATGTGGCCGAAGTCTCTGTGTCCACCCACCCACTGCTGCATCGGTTGAAGCCCAGCTCTGAACCATCCTGATCCCAGTAGTTAAGCCAGGCTTAATTCTGCCTTTCTCACTGATACGCATGGGGGAATTCCACTTGTTTTAAAAGCTGGATTGCAGTTCCTTCACAACAATTGTGTGGAAAAAAGGAGAAGTCACGCCATTAAGAAATACAGCAGTTCCTTCTCTTTTAAAAACTTCTGCCTTCCCAACTCTGTGGCTGAAGTCAGCAATAAATACGCTTATGGAGATCCAGCATAATTGGGAGGATTTTAAATTTAACCTATAGAAGAGTCAGGCTTAAGACAGCTGATGGTTTCCTGGGGAACATATGGTGGCATATGAGCAAGGCGACAGTCCTTCCACTAGAATCTTGTGGGTTGTGGGCTTTTAAGGTGCTACAGCTTGCAAAACCTGCTTCACTGACGGCAAGAGTGAGCCAAGGTATGGGACACGGGAAATGGCATAGACAACAGGGTGCATATTTTCTCCCCGGAGTTGGAAATAGTCTGCCGGAACTAATACTGACTGTGGAGGGCACTTCATTCTCCTTTCCCCCATACTGTTTCTGAACAAACAGACTTTGCAGAGTCTTGAAAAGGGACAAAAGCTCATTCCTCAAAGGAGATCACACAGAAAGTAAGTGTGGGAGGAAGAGGCTGGCAGGTCATTACTCACTGCAACCGAGATAGAACCTCCATGTTCCACTGACCACCAGAAAGACATCTGGCTGGATTTTGTTTGTAATGGCCTGCAGCTTGCTCCAATCCTAAGTCTTCCAGCTGTGTGGGACCACAACACTCATCCCCCTGTGGAGTGATGGGTTATAGGCCGAAACAGCTGGAGGGTGCCAAGTTGGGAAGGCTGACAGGCAGACCTTTGGCCCAATCAAGAGGACCCTTCTTGAGGTCTTATGAGGTGGGCAATGCTGTCCCCCAGAGGTTGGAGCCCAGCCTCAGTGCCAACGTGGGCCTATTCGTTTCGCTCAGAATTGGATCAGAAGTGGTCTGCTGGCGTTCAGGCCTAGGAAGCTTGTGCAAGATCAAGGCCTGTGTGAGGGGAAGCAGAGTCAGCTGCCTTTGTCCAG
>NW_025336635.1:1852597-1862233 GCF_004798865.1 Varanus komodoensis
AAGTCTCCACGGACCCCCAAGCCCACTTAGCCACCGTGGAAAAAGAGGGGAGGCCGTCTCGTGGGTCAGGTTCTGATCAGAGCAAAAGTGATCAAGAAATGGTGAACCCTCCCCATGCAGGGAGGCAAAATTCGGGGTCTCACTGGGATACAAATTAAGATCAGTGCTTTTCAACTTATTCAGAAATGATCTGGAATTAGGAGCGAGTGCCAAATTGGCCCAGTTTGCTGGTGGCACGCAACCAGTCTGGGTGGCTAGAACCAGAAGGGTCTGTGAATAGCTCCAGAATGACCTCTTCGGACTGGGAGAACGGGCATCACAATGGCAGACGCAGTTCGGAATACGTGTATAAAAAGGCACGTGGGGGCAATAAAATGCCGCTTTCAAGCCGAGGGTCTGAGCCAGCAGTGACTGGGCCAGAAAGGGATCTCGGGGTAGCGGTGGACAGCTGGATGAAAATGCCGGCCCACAGCATGGCTGCGAACTCCATGCGAGGCATAATCAGGAAAGGCACTGAAAATAAAGCTGCCCTATTGCTCCTCTCCAGCCAGGTATCTTCTGGTGGAGGAAAGTGTTAATATGAGCTCCGTGTCCCCGTGTCCTTGACGCAAGCAGCCTTTTGAGAAATGTTCTGCTGCTTCCTCTCATGCCACCTGCTCTCTTGTCTCAGAGCTGTTGCTTCTCCTCCATTTCAAAGGTCGCTTGGAGAAAGCCAGGCACGATCACGAAGAACCAGGCGCACGACTCCTGGAAACTTCCAGGGCAGATCAGGCCACTGTTGAATCTTGCGCATGCTCTTCTTATTCTCCAGCTCTCTGCCCCCATACCCAGTGCTGATTCATATCCCACGAGCTTCTGCAGTTCTCCCTTGCCATGGGTGCTGCTTTTCGGTTTCAGCTCTTCAGCTCTTTCCCCCTTCTGCAAAATCTCACCTCTCCTGCAGAAATGGGCTACTTTTCAGGGATTTTCTCGGCACAGGTGAGGAAGCTGCGAGAAAGACACTCAGGTATATCCTTTGCGCAATTATCTTGATGGGGCAAACACCACCGTCTCTTGAGTTGCAGCTGTAATTGAAATCCAAGAGTAAAAGGATGCTTTATATGTTACAGATTACTCCTATGAAATATACCTGATGGCAGAAAAACAGACATGAAAACTGCATGTAGGTGATCGTATCTGATGCTTACAGAGACTTCTGGGAAGCTACAGCCTACGGCACTCCCAGTACATGCAACATTTTAGACCCTTTCCAGGTGATCAAGTTTTCTGCAGAAGAACGTGCAGTTGCTTCCTGCAAGAGACCTAAGATGTCCTTCCTCAAGGTAAGAGTTAGTATGATTAATGGCTGGACTGGGACTCAAGAGAACTGGGTACCAGTCCTCACTCAGCCCTGAAGCTCACAGGATGACTTCAGGCCAGTGTTTTGGGAGAAGCAGGCCCCATCCTTACAGCAGGTCTGGTATTACCTGGAAACTGAATTATGACAGACTTCATTCCACCATATCACAGTGCCACCTTGGAGATGCATAATGGAACATGGAGAAAGGCAAACAAGGAAAAGGTCAGGCAGGGGTCCTTGTGAAGGAGCAGATCCAGCAAAGCATCTGGAAGCAGAAATCTCAGTGAAGAGGTGGATTAAAAGTCGCATGTAGAGGGACCCTGCAAGATACAAGGTTGGAAATGCAGAACGAATGCCCAGGCAAGGTGCAGTTGCGGGCCCAGCCTATAGGCCCCCAGAAATGGTTTTGCAGGTCACACTTTTCATATTCCTGCACTAAAGTGTTGGTTAGCCTTATGTGAACCATCATGCTTGAACTCTGGAAAAATGCCGGAGAAGAAAATGGCGGCGGGGGGTGGGGAACCAGAGTGGGAAGTTTCCACTTTCTACTTTAAACCAACCTGTATCTGAAGGTTTTAACTCCCCTATTTTAACCCACCCTGCAGTATGTGGGTTACTTTAAACTATAGTCAGCTCAAATAAGCCAGGATGGATAAATTAAAAAATATGATCCTGGTTTGTTCAGTAACCAGGCGATGCTATAGCCTTGGTGTGCCAGAACAGGGAACTTTGGTTACTGTAAAAGTGGAAGCTTCTGACCTCTCCCTTGGCTTGCTGGAGCAGGCGGGGGGAAGCCTCCAACCTCTGTCCGCTGGCCTCATCTCCAGCTCCCTCTGGAGAAGGCAGGAGAATACTCAACGTTATCAGAACGGGGGCACCTTTTGCAGCTGGTATAAGCAGAGAGTTTGAGACGGGGCGGGCAGGTTCAGCAGCAGCTCTGTGCCATTTGTGTAACGTGTACTTCTGCCCTAAGTAAGGCTAACAGATCTCGTTTCACAAATGTAGCTCAGCTCGAGAAGCCAAGGTTCCCAAAACCAAGTACAGAGTGTAGACCAGAAACAAGTCAGAACTGTATGCATGTACAATCACGGCAAAGTGGCGTCCCCTGTAGGGTTTAAAAATTAGCTACTGGTGTGAGAAGGCTTGGGCAGTGCGAATGGTCGCACAAAGACCAGGGTTGTCTTCGAGGGTAGGCTGCGACTGGGCATTCGCCAACAACCTGCTCTCCAGCACTACCCTGTGGATCAGAGATCCCCGGCCTGTCCTGTGTCTCTGCCATGGCCGCCTGAATGCTCATTTGCCTCTCACACTGGCCCAAACGGTGCCAGTGGCTGGGAAGAGGAGCTGCCTGCCTGCCTGGCAGTGGAGGAGCTCTTGCCTAGGCCTCAGAACTGTGCCACCAGCACGGCTTCCCACGCAATAGCAAGGGAGGCAAGAGANTGCGCCACTCACCCCCGCTCTGGTTGTGGTACTTCCCCGCAGTCACCACGTTCCCTCTGAATGCAGCTCGTTGCCCTTTGTGGTCTGAGCGTACAGCTCCCAGTACTGGGGATCAAACTGGTCCACCCTCCCCATCCAGGGGACTCTGGGTTGATACTTCCTGGTGCTGCTGTCATACTGAACGAAGAGCTGGCCTTTTGGACCCTTGCCCGTCTTGGTTAATAAATAATTCCAAGCACGGGATTGGGACCTGGATCTTGGAAGTGGTTAACGCTTCTCTGAGGGAGGGTCAGGTGCCTGCCCCTTTAAAGGAGGCGGTAGTCCGACCAGTCCTGAAGAAAGCGTCACTGGATCCAGAGATGGCCACTAACTATAGACCTGTGGCCAACATCCCGTTTCTGGGCAAGGTGTTAGAGCAGGTGGTGGCGGGACAACTCCAAGCACTCTTGGATGAAACTGATTATCTAGACCCATTTCAGTCCAGCTTCAGACCCGGGTACGGTACTGAATCTGCCTTGGTCACCCTGTACGATGACCCGTGCAGGGAGAAGTGTTGTGTCCCACGGTTTTACAGATGAGATCAGAGACCAGTTGGTATTTTTTAAGAGAAGTATTTTAATTACCTGTACAGGGACAACACTCTCCCACAAGGACGAGATGGGTGCCGCCCCCTGTAGAGGGACAACGGAGTATTTATACCTTGTTACAAACAAAGGGAGAATTGTTTTTGACAGCCTAAGCAAACGAGCTGGCATGATACAGGAGCGAGACGGTTTTGCAGTCAGTCCATATTTTGATACAAAAGCGGAGCAGTTTGCAGCTAGCCTATCCTTTTAAGAAGAACACTCTGTATATGCCTGGGGTGGCTGACAAGCCTCCTATTGTGCTCTATTGTGCTGACTTCAATACACAACTGATAGCCTCCTGTTATACTAATCTTGTGCCAGGTGGGTCGAGACCAACATTCTCTACTGGTCTTCAGGAAAATGAAATCGTTGATTTTAGAAGTAGGTTGAATAAAAACATACAAAAATACAAAAGGCATAAAAATGCAACATTACAAAGATAGAAAAGTACACCATCCAATATTTACAAGGTATCAAAATGCCAAATGTACACACATTTACAGGATTCCCAAGCTTTACAAATCAAATTTACAAAAAGAACGCTCTACAGACTTCTCCTTGATACTTCACGCCATGCATTTCAACAACATTTTGCATGTATGAGCTGTTCACGTGCATTACGTGATCGGGGCATGAGCCCCACTCAACCACGGCCACAATTTCCTCCAAGGTTAAGGCTGGATCGAAACCCCATTGGCAGTATTGCTGGTAGTTTGAGCTTTACAGACATCGGCCAGGGAGGCATTTAATTCCCACTCCCGTTCCTTAAGCCCAAGAGTCTTCCCCTCCCCGCTGCATCGTGATGTTTAGGGAGTTATTCTGTCCTACATTTGTTTCGCCATTTACTGGCTGAGAAGGGGTCCTTTGTACCGTAATCCAAGGGACTTTCCCTCGGTTCCCCGTCAACCAAGTTGCAAACGTCTCAGAACCCCATTGAGCACAATCATCTTGATCTCCACAATCAGGACTGCCACCCTCCGGGCAACCACAGAACCCCTCCGCCCGCAGACCCTTTTGCAGTCGGTTGGCTCCACACCGATATATTCGTGATGTAACTGCTTTAGCCGTTGCCCCCCCCCCCACCCGCCATCAGCTACGCGGCCGGGCAATTCCAGTTTGGTGGGAGCAATTGGCAGAGGTCCACCTGGAAAACAGGGGAGGTGTTGTGCGAATGAGTCAAGATGGTAGCCACAGTCCGGGGAGTCCGCACGCCGTGGGAGTCGTCCGTCTGCAACGTGTACTGTGCCTGAAGGGGCTGGTGCGGACTGCGAGGGGCGCATAGCACACCTCAAACTAGTAGGAGGGTTAGCCCTCTCTTTGACTCCCCTTCCCCAGTAAATACTGCAGTAGCAAATAAAAAATGCTCCTGTTCACCATGGCCTCATAAACTTTTCCTTTTTAGCTCTCCCTCCATAGGGTACCTGAGCCCTTCAAGAGGAGATGTGCAGCATCATTTGCACATCATTCCAAGTTGAGTGATAAAACATAGAAACAAAGTGAGTTACAAAGGGGTCCCTCTGGTCATCTAGTCTGACCCCCTGTTTCCATGGTTCCGGCGTTTGGCTGGATCGCCTGGCGTATCTCCCTCCGAACTTGCTCCAGAGCCTGTAAGGACTCAAGTAAGGTTCTGTTAGATATCTCGGCCCATGCTTCCTCCGTGAGGCGGGGAATCAAAGGGGGGGCCCCGTCTAAACAGTATTTCAAAGGGGGGTGAACCCTTTCCCGTAGGGGGAACACCGCATTCACAAAAAGGCAAAAGGAAGAAGATCTACCCAGTGACCGCCAACTTCAATAGCATATTTTGTCAGAGTTTCCTATTCATCCTTTCCACCTGCCCTGAACTCTGTGGTTTCCAATTGATCCCTAAAGCCCTAGCTACCAGTTTGGATGTTTTGGCGATAAACGCCGGGCCATTGTCGAACCTCAGAGCTAGGGTAAGGCTGAATCGGAGTATCACCTGATGTAGTAGAGTCCGGGCAACAATTACTGCCGTCTCCTCCTTGGTGGGGAACGCTTCTGCCCACCCAGAATGGGTGTCCACGAGAACCAAAAGGTACCGGTACTTGCCTCGGGCTGGTTTTATTTTGGTGAAATCAAGTTCCCAGTGGTCACCTGGTTGCTGCCCCCGCCGTCGGGTGCCCTGGGCAGTGGAGGGCCGGCTGGTGCCTGCGTTAACTTGGGCACATGTGACACACCTGGAGATAATAGAATCGGCCAGGGCCGAGAGTCCGGGCAAGTAGAAATGGGGCGGAGCAGTTGGCAGAGTCGGGTCGTTCTGAGGCGTGTAGCCTGGTGGGTGTGAAGGAGAAGATCCCGCCCAAGTGCTCGAGGAAGGAAAATTCTCCCATCGGGGTGCCGCAGCCATCCTGTCTCACTCTCTGAGCACTGTAGCCTTTTGCCCAACTCTACTTCCCCCTCTGAGTATGTTGGAAGGTCTGGGAGAGCTCGGGGTGGCATTTGTACTGGGAGAATCTCTAGTGGCCCTACTGGTCTTAGGGCAGCCTCTCTGGCAGTCTTGTCAGCGAAATTATTTCCTTGAGAGACCGGCGACTCATCCCATTGGTGCCCAGAGCAATGAATAATAGCTACGCGTTCTGGCAACCACAGGGCTTCTAGGAGGGACATTATTTCTTCCGTGTGTTTAATATCCTTCCCCCCGGAGGTCAATAATCCCCTTTCCCAGTACAATGCCCCATGGACGTGAGCCGTGGCGAAGGCATACCGGCTGTCTGTGTAAATGTTAAGAGTCTTCCCCTTCCCCCACCGGAGGGCTTGCACTAGGGCGATGAGCTCCGCCCTTTGGGCCGACGTGCCATGTCCCAGTGACTGGGCCCAATTACCTCAGAACTGGTGACCACCGCTGCTCCAGCATACCGGACTCCGTCCTTGACCAAACTGCTCCCGTCTGTAAACAAGTCGAGGGCTGGCGGTCCTAGTGGTGCCTGTCAGATCTGGTCTGGTGGCAGTCGAGGACTTCAGCGCAATCATGGGAGGGGCTCTTTTGTCGATCGTCCGGCAATAGAGTCACTGGATTAAGGACTGCCGTCTTGGAAAAGGTGACCCGCGGGGGGTCCAACAGCCGTTCCTGGTATTGTATAAGCAACTGGCCGCTTTTACAGGCCCAAGGTCTGGGTGCCGTGGTAATTGCCCTTTTAAGAGCCTGAAACGCCGATTGCTCTGCCGTGGGAATTGCCCTTTTAAGAGCCTCATCAAAGAGAGTCGGGGGGTGTTTTGAATCCGGGTCCAGGTCAGTTGGCCCGAGAAGCCCCTGTCAGGATCAGTCCACTCGAAAGACAAGAGGGGCTGACTCACCGGGGCCAGGGGTATGCAGAAGAAAGCATCCTTCAAGTCCAAAACCGAATACTACTCCCGGTTGTTAAAAATCTTCTGGGCTATTTCGACTAACTCACTAAGATTTTTACCTTCAAATCCATCTAATTTCTGAATCTTTTTTCTAACGTCTGGGGCCAACTGTGAGACAGAGGCTATATTGATAGCTCTAGCGTTCTCGGGTGCCCGGGGGTCAATGGGTGTATTGCCCATATGCCTCGAGTAAGCATTCCAAGTATGCGGCAGGAGACTCCCGGGGTCCCTGAACGATTTCACTCACCTTAGACAGATTGGTGGGCCTCCGGGCTGCGCCACGTAGGCCCTGCAAAAGAAATTGGCGGTACCTGGTTAAAGCTCCTTCACTAGCAACCGTATTCGGATCCCAGTTGGGTCGTTGGGCTGGCAGGCATGCTTCTAGGGTGGCCGAGTCGGTGGTTGGCTGGCCGTCTGTGCCGAGGACACGTTTTCGAGCCTCGAGATAAACCCGGTCGTGCTCCTCAGAGGTAAAAAGGACCTATAAAAGTTGCTGGCAGTCGTTCCTAGTGGGACGGTGAGTGTAAAAAACCGTTTCTAGTAACGAAATCAAGCCTTGTGGTTTTTCAGAGAAAAGAGGATTTTGTTGTTTCCAGTTTTTCCAGTTGTTTCCAGTTTCTCATCTGTTGCTTCAGTCTCTCCAGCCACTCAGTTGAAGTATCATCTTTCTGTTATTCCAAAGACAAAGTCTTATGCACATTAAGAGACTGAGGTACTGCTTCTTTGATTCCCTAGATCATATACTCTAATAATTCCCAACTCTCCCTTCTAGAAAACAGCACAGAACATCTCCTGCTCTGCTGAGATTTTCTCTATTCCAAACATTTCTAGTTGCCTGTTGGATTAAACTCAATTCTTCACCAGAAAACAAAATACAAGCAAACAAGCAAGCAAACAGACAGACAGACAGACAGACAAAAATAGCTTGTAGTTCCTGCCTAAAAGGTTTCACCTCTGCTGCAGTCAGAGGGGACTCCACAAGCCCAAATCCTCCCATTGCCAAAGTACCTGCCCAGAAGGGGCCATAATATGATTTTGCTGTCCTCATGCTTTAGGACAAATCAGCAAAACCTCCCCCTTTTAAGCCATGGCTAAGGTTTTTTTTTTTTTTTTTTTTTGTAAGGTGGGATTTCCATCCTTGTTCCATTTATAATCTGGTTCCTGCAGGATATAGGTTGGCCAGACCTTTCTGCAGTACTTAATCATTTGAGTCTAGTTTAAAAAAAATGTCCAATTAGTGATTTGAAACAAACTTATCACCTTTCAGAATCCTCTGGAAAAACTAGGATTCCGATTCTTTTTATTATCAAATGGTTGTTAAACACACACAAAAACATAAACACAAACCCAGGCAGAACCTGTCACAGTGGCATCTGCCCTTTCTTGCTGTTAAGTTATGGCCTGCTCACTTTCAAGTCCAATGCAATAAATTCTTGCAGGGAGAGGCATCATGCCCCCGCTTTTTCTTTCCACAAAGTGTTCAATTTTTCCTTCCAAGCCTCACAAGCACCAGCTGCCTGAGGTTTTTTTTAGACATAAATCAGTATTGGTCTTCCTCCTTAGCTTCATCTCTATCTACCATTCAATGCCTTTTACCAAAAATCCCAGTCTGGCTAGGAGATTTCTCCCTGCCAAGTTACAAATTTGCCCCCACAGTACAAAATCACACAACGGTTTCACCATGCTCATGTTTTACCTGAGTAGGTTCAAATATTTTCACTTTTACCAGATTACCTCCCACTCCTTGAGTAATCAATTCCCCTTTTCCCCAATTGCATTCCATTTGGAATCATATTCATTGTGGAGCAGGTAGCTCCAGAGCCTACTATAAATACCATGTCTTTCCCAAATGGTTCCACTTTCAAATTTATCAAAGGTTCCCAGTGGGTCCTCCTATGAGGAGACCCCTGACCTTCCTAATCTTTGTCCATATTCATGAAAGAAATCAACCTCTCCTCTCCCCTCAGCTCAGGGCATTCTCATTTAAAGTACCCAACTTTTCCACATTGATAGCATCCTGCGCTTAATCTTTCACTCATTCGCCCCTTTAGGTGTGGGCTGAAATCCTCTTCCTCGACCTCATCCTCTACCTTTCCTCTAATGCCATTGCATTCCATTCTCTGATCCATAAACTCAATTTCTCCTCATCCTTTCTCATCGCATACACTTTCTGTGCCTCTCTCAACAAATTTTCCAACGTCCTTGCCTCTCTTCCATCTAACACCTGCAACTTCTGTTCTGCCTAATATCCTCCCCTGCCTTCCCTGCAAACTGACACTTCAGTAATATCTATCTGATGGGCTGGATTCCTGAATCCAGTGCCCAATTTTTTTTTTTCTTTCTTTATCCTGCCTTTTTCCTACAACGGCTCAAGGCAGCTTACATCATTCTTCTCCTCCATCCCATCCCCACAACAACAACCCCGTGAGGCAGGCTGGGCTGAGAGTCCGCGACTGGTCCAAAGTCACCCAGCTGGCTCCATGGCTGAGCAGGGACCCGAACCCAGGTTGTCTGAGTCCCAGTCCCATGCTCTCAACCACTACACCACACTTATAAAGATCACTCGTGAGAGAAAAAAAAGGGACATAGACCATGAATGGCTGAGCATTCCCAGGGAGAGGCGCCAGTTCCCTGAGGGGTAGAAGAGCCGGGGGGGGGGTTCGAGAAGGGGTTCGGGACTGGGCGCACGTATCCAGTTGTCGGGCGGGTTGGGCAGTGAGAGTCCGGACAGACCAAGCGGGGGTCCGGACGAATCAGGCGATGAAGGATCCGTGACAGGTAGTCCATAGGGGAGTCTACTGCGAGTATGGCAGGGACTACAGAGGGGTGTAGCCTCATTCCCGGAGTCCTGAGATTCGGGGGCATAAG